>NC_048225.1:66023579-66115346 GCF_002007445.2 Ailuropoda melanoleuca
TGCAGGTGGCTACCGCTTCCCGGCGCCCTGACACGGCGGCTCCCTCCCCCTTCTGTTTAGCTTCCGATATCTGTGCGCGGTTTCACGGCTCCCCGCTTCGTACCTCGATACTCAGCGCTGGAGATGTTCATTTGTAGAGATCCAGATGTATCTTCCTGCGTCTCAGGCTGATTCCGTGGATATTCCTGCTGGTCTGGTACCTATCCAGCTCAACTCAGGGGACCGGCTGAAAAAGGGGTCCCCTACTCCTCCGCCATCTTAACCTCCCACCTCCGGAATTTTTATTCCTTAGATGTAAAAAAGCTTTTTATTTTGGTGTAGTCTCAATAGTTTATTTTTGCTTTTGTTTCCCTTGCCTCAGGAGACATATCTAGAAGAATGTTGTTAGGCCAATGTCAAAGAGATTATTCCCTATGTTTTCTCCTAGGAGTTTTAGGGCTTCAGGTCTCACATTTAAGTCTTTATTTAATCCATTTTGAGATTATTTTTGTGTGTGGTGTGAGAAAGTGGTCCTGTTTCATTCTTTTACACGTAGCTGTCCCGTTTTCCAAGAACCATTTATTGATGAGACTGCCTTTTCCCTTTGTACACTCTTGCCTCCTTTGTCATAGATTGACCATGTAGTTGTGGGTTTATTTCTACATCTCCATTCTGTGCCATTGATCTGTGTGTCTATTTTTGTGTAGTACCATACTGTTTTGGTTACTACACATTTGTAGTGTATCTTGATATCTGGAATTGTGATACCTTTAGAGCTTTGTTCTTATTTCTCAAGACTGCTTTGGCTATTCAGGGTCTTTTGTGCTTCCATATAAATTTTAGTATTATTTGTTCCAGTTTTGTGAAAAATGCTGTTGGTATTTTGATAGGGATTACTTTGAATGTGTAGATTGCTTTGGGTAATACGGACATTTTAACAATATTAATTCTTCTAATCCATGAACATGGACTATTTTTCCATTTCTGTGTATCACCTTAAATTTCATTCATCAGTGTTTTACAGTTTTTAGAGTATAGGTCTTTTACATCCTTGGTTAAGTTTATTCCTAGGTATTTTATTCTTTTCAGTGCAATTGTAAATGGTGTTATTTTTTAAATTTCTGTCTTTATTAGTGCATAGAAATGTTACCAATTTCTGGGTATTAAGTTTGTATCCTGCCACTTTACTGAATCATTTATTATGTTTATTTGGTTTTTGGTGAAGTTTTAGGATGTTCTATGTATAGTATCATGTAATTTACAAATAGTGACAGTCAAAAAAAGGATTCTGAAAGCAGAGAGAAGCCTCATGAACAAGGGAATCTTCAATAAGAATCACAGCTAATGTCTCTTCCCAAACCATGGAAGTCAGAATGCAATGAGATGACATACTCAAAGTACTGAAAGAAAAGGACAGTCAACCAAAAATTCTATATCTAAGAAAACTATCCTTCAAAAATGGAAGGAGAAATAAAGAAATTCTCAGATGAACAAATGCTAAAGGGGTTTGTTACTTGCAGAGCTATACTACAATAAGAGCTAAAGGGAGTCCTTCAGGCTGAATGAAAGAACACTAGACAGTAACCCAAACCCATATAAAGAAATAAAAAAACACTGGTAACAAGAATAACTTAGACAAACATAAAAGTCAACATAATTGTACTTTTGGCTTGGAATTCCTGTTTTTTCCAGACACTTTAGAAGGCAAATGTATTAAAAAATAATTATGACTATGTTAATCAGCAAACACTATATGAAGTTGTAGTCTGTGATAGTAACAATAAAAAAGGAGAGACAGAAGTGTAAGAGCAGAGTGCCTGTATGGTACTGAAAATAGGTACTGGTATCAAACTAGGCCGTTAAAAGCGTAAGATGTCAGTTGCAATCCCCAAGGAAACTACTACAAAAGCAGTTAAAAATATTCAGAAAAGAAAGGAATCAAAATGGCACACTACAGAAAATTTCTTAAAAAGGGAAAAAAGGCAGTAATTGAGGAACTGTGGAACAAAAAACATGTAGGACAGAAAACAAATAGCTAAATGCCAGAAGTAAGTCCTTCCTTATAAGTAATTACTCTAAATGTAAATGGGTTAAACTCCCCAATTAAAAGGCAATTATTAGCAGAATGGATGGCTTCACTGATGAATTCAATCAAACATTTAAAGAAAAATTAACATTATTTATCTTTAAACTCTTCCCAAAATTTGAAGAGGAAGAAACACTAAGTTACTCTAAGAAGCCAGCATTATCTTGATCCCAAAGCCAAACAAAGACACTATAAAAAAAGAAACTGTAGACCCATGTCCCTTATGAAAGTACATGTAAAAATGCTCAACAAAACGCAAGAAAAACAAATTCAGCAGCATATTAAAATGATTATACACTTTGATAAAGATGGTTTTATCCCAAGAACTCGAGTAGTTTAACATAAAACCAATCAATGTAATATACCATGTTATTAGAATGAAAAAAAAACCCACATTATCAGCTAATAATGCACAAAAAACATCTGACAAAATCCAACACCCTTTTTTGATAACAACTCTCAAAAAATCAGGAATAGAAGCGAACTTCCTCAATATAATAAAGGCCATATATGAAAAACCCACAACAAACATCATATTCAAGTGAAAGACTGGGAGTTTCCCCCCTAAGATCAGAAATAAAACAAGAATGATCACCTTTGTGACTTCTACTCAACATAATATTGGAAGTTTTAGCCAGAATAATTAAGGAACAAAAAGAAATAAAAGGCATCCAGAGTAGAAAGGAAGAAGTAAAACTATCTCTATTTGCCAATGACATGATCTTACATCTAGAAAACCCTTCAGAATTACACATAATTTTTAGACCTAATAAATCAATTCAACAAAGTTGCAGCATAAAAAACCAGTATGCAAAAATCAGTTGTATTTTTATACACTAGCAATGAGCAACTGGAAGAGGAAATTAAGAAAACAATTCCACTTACAATAGCATCAAGAAGAATAAAATACCTAGGAATAAATTTAGCCATGGGGAAACAAGACTTGTACACAGAGAACTACAAAACAATATTGAAAGAAATTAAAGAAGATAAAAATAATGGAAAGACACCCCCTGTTCATGGATTGTAAGACTTAATGTTGTTAAGATGACAGCTCCACCCAAACAATCCACAGATTCGGTGCAATCCCAATCAAAATCCCAACAGTGTTTTCTGCCAAAACAGAAGAACCCACCCTAAAATTCATATGAAATTTCAAGGGACCCAGAATAGCCAAAACTATCTTGAAACAGAACTAAATTAGAGGACTCATACTTCTAGATTTCAAAACCTACTATAAAGTTAGAGTAAAAACATATTGTGGTACTGGCATAAGAATAGACCTATTATATGCAGACCAATGGTACAGAATTGATAACCCAAGAATTAACTCTCATATCCACAGTTAATTCATTTTTTTAAAAAAGATTTTATTTATTTATTTGACAGAGATAGAAACAGCCAGCGAGAGAGGGAACATAAGCAGGGGGAGTAGGAGAGGAAGAAGCAGGCTCATAGTGGAGGAGCCTGATATGGGGCTCGATCCCATAATGCTGGGATCACGCCCCAAGCCGAAGGCAGACACTTAACCGCCGTGCCACCCAGGCGCCCCTCACAGTTAATTCATTTTTGAGAAGGATGCTATGGCCATTCAATGTGAAAAGGACAGTGTTTCTAACAAAATTGATGGGGCAACTGTAAGAGAATATAAGAGAATGAATTTGGATCTTACCTAATACCATATACAAAAATGAACTCAAAATGGATCAAAGATGGGGTGCCTGGGTGGCTCAGTTGGTTCAGTGACCAACTCTTGATTTCAGCTCAGGTCATGATCTCAGGGTCATGAGATGGAGCCCCAAGTTGGGTCCGCGTTGAGCATGGAGCCTGCTAAAGATTCTCTCTCACTCTGCCCCTCTCCCCACTTGCACCCACTTTCTCTCTTTCTAATAAAAAAAAAATTGGATCAAAGACCTAAATGTAACAGCTAAAACTATAAAAGTCTTAGAAGAAAACCTTGAGGAGTTATCTTCGTCACATTGGATTTCCAATGATTTCTTGGAAAAGGCATCAAAGTACAGCAAATTAAAGAAAAAACTAGATAAACTGGCCTTTGTCTAAATTAAAAACATTCTGCATCATAGGACATTATAATGTGAGTGAAAAGAGAATCCACAGAATGGAAGAAAATATCTTCAAATCATAAATCTGATAAGGGATTAATATCTAGAATACATAAAGAACTCCTACAACTAAACAATAATAAGACAAACAACCCAATTCAAAAATGAGCAAAGGACTTGAACTGACATATCATTAAAGAAGATATACAAATGGCCAATAAGCACAAGAAAAGATGCTGAACATCTCCAGCCATTAGGGAAATGCACATGAAATCCACAATGAGATACCAGTTTATACCCGTTATTATGGCTACAGTGTAAGCCTGGCCATTTGTTTTTTGACTATAATATAAGTGCTGGTCTGGAACTAACATGCTGCCAGAGACACAACTAGATGAAGGCCAGGCCACCCCACCCATGTAGTTCCCCTTTTCACAAAGCCCTGGTTGACCTAGATAACTCACCATTTGACCAACCCCTTCTCCCTTTGTGTGCTTTATTTCCTGTTTTTCTGTTTTAAATTCACCCACAAAGTCCTAGGAGCTCCAACCTTGACCCAATAAAGGCAGAACCCCAGTCTGCTCTCCTTTTGTTTTTCAACAGGTGACCTTGCTGTGTGGCCTTGGGCATGCAATGTACCCTCTAGAACTTGTACATTACAAACCTTGTTTTTTCAAAGTTCACTTATGGTTGTTACTGAGGTGTGTCTTGCAATCATGATAAGGACCACAAGGGCCTGTCCAGCCACAACATTGGCTCTAGTCAGGGAAATGTCTGTGGGGGTCGCCTCAAGTAATACATGCTCAGGTAAGTGCCCCCTGGCATTTCTAGCCCATGGCATCGCTATCAATAGGCTGAGACAAACACAGAACAATGGCAATCATTGAACAGACGGACAGTAAGTGAGGATGTGGAGAAACTGGGAACCCCCCACCCATCCCCGGCCCGTGCATCGCTGATAGGAATGTACAACGGTGCAGCCGCTGTGGGAGACAGTTTGGCAATTCCTCAAAACATTAAATTTGAATTACCATATGATCAGCAATTCCATTTCTAGGTATATACACAAAATAGGTATATTTCTAGGTATACAGGCACTCAAACGGATATATGTATGCCAATGTTCACAGCAGCATTATTCACACTTTTAAAAATATTTTTTATTTATTTATTTTAGAGACAGAGGGAGTGAGCAAGTGGGGGGGGGTGGAGGAGCAAAGGGAGCGGGACAAACAGGCTCCCTGCTGAGCGCAGGGTGAGATCATGACCTGAGCCAAAATCAAGAGTCTGATCAATGGAGTCACCCAGGTGCCCTGCAGCATTACTCATATTAGCCAAAAGTTGAAGGGATAGTCATCAGCGGATGAACAGATGTACAAAACGTGGTATATACATGCTGCAACATGGGTGAACTTGACAACATTATGCTAAGTGAAAGAAGCCAGTCACAAAAAAACAAATGATGATATGACTCTACTTAGATGAATTATCTACAACAGGAAAATTCATACAGACAGAAAGCAGAACTGAGGTTACCAGGGGCTGGGGGAGGAAGGACGCAGAGCTATTGCTTAAGGCTTACAGAGTCTCTGCTTGGAGTGATAAAAATTTTGGACACGGTGGTGATGGTTGTACAACATTGTGAATGTAATTAATGGTCCTGAACTGCACACTTAAAATAGCACATTTATGTTATACATGTTTTACTGCAATATTAAAATAATAAAAGGCAAAAAAACCCTTCAGTTCTATGATTTCATGTTATGATTCTTGGAGCCATTACATAACTGAATTCCTCAAACTGCCTCACTTGTTTATGCTGATGTATACCTTGGCCATAATTCTGGAAGACGGATAAGAAATAATTTCTAGGGGTGCTTGGACGGCTCAGTCATTTGATCGGTGGACTCTTGGTTTCGGCTCAGGTGATGATCTCAAGGTTGTGAGATCAAGCCCCCAGGTCAGGTTCCCTGCTCAGCCCAGAGTTTGCTTCTCTCCCTCTCTCTGCCCCCTCCCCACTGCTCGCACATACACTCAATCAATCAATCAATCAATCAATCTTAAAAAAAAAAAAAGATTTTTAAACAATGGTTTATGTAGCTCCAATGGCCGGCTCTGTGCTTTGCTCCTTTTTCCTCCCACATTTCCTCACCGCAAGGTTCTGGTGAGTGCCATAAACTCGGAGAGGAGAGCGCTCATATCTAAATACCTTTGATTCCTGGCTAAGCTCATTTAAGTTGTAAAGGGAAGTATTCCTTCCTTTTCCTCAACACTAGACACAAGTGTTGTGAGTGAGATAAATCTGAAAATAAACCAACTTCCTTATGACCTGACCTGGGGTCAAAGGGATTCTTTATGTAATCCGGGCACAATTACCATCTACCCCCACCCCGCACATTCCTCTGCCTTCAGAGGGAGCAGGGTGGGGCTGTGGCTGTGGCTGGGAGCCGGGCCGCAGGCAAGCTGCCCAGGGGACCTAAGGGACTGGACCCGACTCCTCATAAATGCATGGCTAAGGATGACATAGAGTAACACGCGACAGACAGCCAGCGTTTAGGATGCACTCAACGTGGGAGTGCTGGTCTCTCCACTGAGTGTCCGGCAGGTGACTTCAGCGTCGATACCGGGGTGGGACGACATAAAAACAGCCGCCAGACTTTATTTTAGGCAGCTTCTTGAAAATCACTTAATGCTTCAGGACTGTTGGGAGGGACAGAACTCCAAAAAGACTGAAGGTGCACTCCTTGTATTCGTTAAATCACGCATGTTTTCAGGGCTTTAGTGGCAATGTGCCATCATAGAGACTCCGAGGGACAGCACTGTGTAACCTTCAAAGAATAGCCTTATTTTCCTCTTAGATAGATGCCACGAAGGACACGTCTCTCTTGAGTGGAAGGAGCCCTTTTAAGAGCTTTGCTGAACTCTTAAAGAAGCAGAGCTCTAATTACTCATCAGAAATTTTATGAGCCCTGCAGAACCACCCTCTAGATCGACAAGCCTAACTCCATATTCACGCTGTTGCTGCCTCCAGCCAGACATGCCTGGAGCTCAAAGACCATTGTATCTTTTCTTCTTTCATACAAAAGGCTCACTTACTTTGGATACAAACTGTCTGAGTCTCCTGAACTCAATATTTACATTTTTACAAATACACAATGGATCTGAAAAAGCATTTCAAGAGACTCAAAGGGAATTTAACAGACTCATGCCAAAGATGCTCCCACAGGAGCTGTGAAAGGCCAGTCTCCACGTCCACGGACTCTTATGTTGTAAAAGCAGGTCATCCCATGAGCAGTTCTAAATTACACCCTTCCTATCACAGCTATTCCCTCAAGTTCCACCACTTTCTAGAATTGCTCCAGGCTGTTTTCAATTCATATTCAAAGCACACATAAATTAGTACACATAAATATTGCTGGGATTTAGACTCTAAATTTTGTGTAATATGTCAACGAGCTGGATTGGATTCCCTAATCTTCCTCTTAGAAGTCTGCTTAGACATTTTATACTTTAACTCATTTTATTAAAAACTAAAAATATGAAGAGATTTCCCTACGAATGCATTTAATTATGCAGATTTTCAGAATTTTTAATCAAGGTCTACAGACAAGCACCAAAGGTTTTTTTTTTTTATTTTAAGCACCACCAAAGTTTAAATGCAATTAATATATTTTTCCTTTAGAAGTGCACTGCAAATCTCAAAATGGCTAAATTTTACCACATTTTTCAGTTCATTCCAAGCACACTGACTTCACTAGCTATCAAATATAAAATATTCCTTGGTTCTCTAGGATAAATAAAATTATCAAATTTGACGTGGCCGCTAAGAAACACGATCTTTTATAAACTTAAGTTACACATGCTTTATTTCTCTAACAAATGTAAAGATATGTATTTAAATTCAACACTTAAAAATAGTACCTATTTGTGGAAGAAGAGGGGGGGACCTAATTACCCAAAGGAAACCAGATTGCTAAATTTTCCTTTAAGCCTCCCTCCCTTCCTTAATATTGTGATTGTCATAAAGCTACTGACATCAGATTCTCTTTGCATTAATGGAATTATATGAGAAAGAAAAATTTAGAAAACCAAGAGTTAACTCGGAACCTTCCAGAGTCAAAAGAAAAACACAGAGAAACATGCTGAATTCACTGCGGTTTACAAAAAAAAAAAAGAAAAGAAAAAAGAAAAGAAAAGATGTTATGTCGCATTCCATTAAGCCGGTAATCTTCAAATTTAGCAGACAAAAGACTATACCCCAACTGTTTCTTCATATCATCACAGCTTTCTTCAAAACTGTTTCACTGAGCTATAATTCACATAGAATACATTCACCCACTTTCAGTGTCCATACAGTTCAAAGGCTTCAGTAGACTCAATGTGGGGTAACCAACACCACCATCAATTTTACAAAGTTTTCATTACCCAAAAAAGAAACCCTATCCTGCTTAGCACCCATCTCTATTTCTCCCAACGTCCCCACCCCTAGGTAGCCACTGATCTACCTTCTGTCTCTAGGGAATTGCCTATTCTGGACATGTCATATTACATGGAATCATATAACATATGTTCTTTTGTAACTGGCTTCTTTCACTTGACGTAAGGTTTTGATATTGTAATACATGTTTAGTACTTTATTCTTTATTTTTAGAGAGAGAGTGTGCATGTAGGAGGAGTGGGAAGGGGCAGAGGGAGAGGGAGAGAGAGAATCCTAAGCAGATTCCATGCCCAGCGCAGAGCCAGATGCGGGGCTCGATCTCACAACCCTAAGATCATGACGGGAGCCGAAATCAAGAATCCGACGCTTCAGCAGCTGAGCCACCCAAGCGCCCCAGCACTTTATTCTTTTATTGCCAAATAATATTCTATTGTATGGCTATACCCTCTACATGCTTTTGGTCCGATGGCTACATTTCTCAAACGCCTACTTGTGTGCTTTTTTTCAAAATTAGAGAGCCAGATGGATGTAATAACTTTGTTAAGAATACAACAAAACAACTAGAAAAAAAGCCCTTTTAATTAAGTACAGTATTGACTCTGTGAATGTGTTTAGAAACTATTATTTTAAATAAAGATAAGAAGACATCTACTCTTTGTAGGGACTACTGGCAAACATTTGGAGAGTGGAAAACAAACAAACAAACAAACCAAAACACCAAAAGGAGACTACACAGAAAATTATTTAACTTCGGAAAGTCTGACTTTGACAGTAGAAAACTGAGAAGTCAAGTCCCTAAACATCCTACCCGAATGTATGCTTCCATTAAGCTGAGTTCTGTGAAATCAGTAACAAAATAGTCTTAGAAAAATAAAGTCAGGGCGCCTGGGCGGCTCAGTCATTAAGCGTCTGCCTTTGGCTCAGGTCAAGATCCCAGAGTCCTTGGATCAAGCCCCACACTGGGCTCCTGCTCAGCAGGAAGCCTGCTTCTCCCTCTCCCACTCCCCCTGCTTGTGTTCCCTCTCTTGCTGCCTCTCTCTCTGTCAAATAAATAAATAAAATTCAATAAATAAATAAATAAAAATAATTTGAAAAGCCAGATTGATAGGAATTCCCTTCTTTTTCACCTTCTTTCTAGATAGCTGTCAGAGCATGACTGAAATCACAAAAAAAAGTTGTCTGACTAGCAGAGAGAGAGAATCCTCAAGTGGACTCTGTGCTGAGAGGGGAGCTGGAACTGGGGCTCGATCTCCTGACCCCATGATCATGACCTGAGCGAAAACCAAGAGTTGGATGCTTAACTGACTGAACCACCCAGGTGTCCCAGAATGTCAGTTTTTAAATTATATCGCAGAAAAAGAGAGGCTTCTGGGGTGATCTGGCTGGCTCAGTCAGTGGAGTGTGCATGTGGCTCTTGATCTCAGGGTTGTGAGTTCAGGCCCCACACTGGGCGTGGAGTTTACTTTAAAAAAATGTGGCTTCTATGTGGGGTGCTCTGTCTTGGACTGCTACCCCTGGCGGAAGCCAGCGGTCATGGTGTAAGGCATGAGGTGAGGTACGGGGAGGTAAGCCACACAGGGAGGGGCTGGGGCCTGCTCCATACCATTTGAGCGACCTTGGAAGCACATTCTCCAGCCCCAGTCCAAGCCCTGACATGACCACAGGCCTGGCCAATAGCATGACCGAAATCTCATGAGAGACTTAAGCCAGAGGCACCAAGCTAAGCCACACCCAGATTCCTGACCCACAGGAACAGCCGTGAAATAAAAAATGTCTGTTGTGTTTAGCTGCTAAATTTTATGAGGATTTGTTATGCAGTAGCAGACAACACACAGACCATGCAAAATTCCCTAATTTTCTCCTTTTTCATTGTATTCTGCTGTCCCTTCCCGTATATGTTTGTTTTTTCGGTTGCAACAAACCCCATTCCCAATGCTCCTGGAAATGGCACTGTCTGTTGGAAGAGCTAGAGGAGAGCAGAGCACACATTTCTACCGTTCTAGCTGTCAGGTTAGGATCGTCTTTAGAAGTAGGTGACATGGGGACACCTGGGTGGCTCAGTTGGTTAAGGGTCTGCCTTCGGCTCAGGTCATGATCTCAGGGTCCTGGGATCAAGTTCTGCATTTGGCTCCCTGCTCAGTGGGGAGCCTGCTTCTCCCTCTCCCTCTGCCTGCCACTCTGCCTACTTGTGATCTCTCTCTCTCTCTCAAAAATAAATAAATATAATCTCAAAAAATAGAAGTAGGTGACATGTTCCCCCAAACTATCAACCACCACCCAAGCTGTCCGTGAAAGCTTTTCACTATTTCATTAGTGCTTATTCTGAGACTGTACTTGAAGCCCATGCCCGCCATCCTCCAAACCGTTCCTTCCATTCCACGCACGGAACTTTTGTCAGTTTCCCAAGCAAACAGCACTCCTTCCTGCCCCAAGGCTCTGCTCCTGGCACTGACTTCCAGCACCACGCACCCCTGTGACAACTGTATGATTTAACTTAATGCCTGCTTTCCCACTAAACTCCAGGAGGAGTCCCTGAGGGTTAAAGCAAGATTTGTCTTGTCATCGCTGTATTTCTATTGCCTGGGAAATATTTCCACAGTAGAAAGTTAATACAAGTTGGCGAATTACCATCATTATTATTAATGTCATTGGGAGAACCTCAGTGTTCAGCAGGACAAGGAGAATTCTGCTACACAGGAAACACATCTGGCTCAACAGGAGCCCCTGGGTTCACATCCCCTTTCTCCTCCTGTCTCCTTCAGAAGCGGACAAGGCACTTTGCAGATTAAACCTGAATTTCCTCATTTATAAAAACTAAGGGGTGTAGCTTCTGGGTTGGTGAACACGTTGGGATGTGGGAGAGTACTGTGCCTGGAGAGGGAGTGGAAAACTCCACCCCCCCCGCCCTTTCCCCAGACCTCGCCTATGCATCCCTTTCCTCGGGTTGTTCCTGAGTTATATCCTTTTATAATAAACTGGTGATCTAGTAAGAATCAATCAATTAATCAATAAAATGAAAAATAAAAATAAATTAAAAAAATAAAAAGGGGTTCAAGTAGATCATTTAAGACCCTTTCTAGCTTTCCAAAAGCTACATCACTAGCCAAGATCACAGTCCTGAGATCTAGACCAACTGCCTGTTGAAATATCCACTTCGATGTCTAAGGGGCCCCAACACCTGACCCCAAATTGCCACATTGCCTTCCGCCCTCCTCTCCCCAGACTTGCTCCTTGTCTCTCCATATTCCCACCTTTGTAGGCAGCATTATTATGCATCTCGTGCCTATACCACACAACTGGGGCTAATCCTGCACTCTTGTCCACACCTCATCGATGACCCGTCCAGTCAATTCCACCTCCTTAATAACTCTCAGTCCACTTACTTCTCTCCAGCCCCACAGCTACTCGCTCAGTAAGAACCACCAGCAGCATCTCCAGCACAGATTATTGCAAAAGCCCCTTAACCAGTTGCACGGTCTCTAATCTTGTACTATTCTAAACCATTCTCCCACTGTAGATGGAGCGATCTTTCTAAAAACTGCAACTCCCATCACATCACTCCTGTTCAAACTTGCCGGGAAGGCTCGAACTGGTTATTACAAAACAATAATCCTTTATAACCTGGACCATGTTGATCTCTCGAGCTTCAATCTCTCCACTGTTGTACTTTCTACTATTTCCCCTAGATTTATTCTTCCCTTCTACTCTGCTCCAGACAATCTGAATATCGACAGTTGCTGAAATGTGGGATGTTTCCTTCTGAGAATCCTCTGGGCTTTAGTCCGCGGTGAGCTACTTCTAAGTTCCTTCCTTGGCCCTCTCTCCCCTCGCCTTTCCTTAGCGAGCGCTTACTTGTCCTAGCTTGGGTGTCTGATCTCATCAACTTCTCAAGGAAGGCTCCCCTAGCCATTCCAGAACAGCATTTCCACAGCCGTGTGCTGACTTAGTACCAGCCATGACTCCCACCCTGCTAGGCTGAACTTGTCCGTTACGTAGCTCCCATACTCAAGCACAAAACTCAAAGGCAGGTTCACCAACAGTATTATAGTGCCTGGCATACATACAATGCTCAATTAATGTCTGTTGACTAAGTAACCCTGTATGGTTATACAAAATAATGTAAAAAATATTTTATAAGGGGAAGAATTCTTCCGGGATATAAATTCATCATCTAGGCTATGTTAAAATATTTTTGTGGTGGGGGTGCCTGGGTGGTTCAGTCAGTTAAGCCTCCAACTCTTGGTTTCTGCTTAGGTCCTGATCTCAGGGTCCTGGGATCAAGCCCCATGTCTTACTCCCTGCTCAGTGGGGAGTCTGCTTCTCTGCCTCTCTGCCGACCTGCCACTTGTGCATGCGCGCGCTCACTCTCTCTCTCAAAGAAATAAAAATAAATCTTTAAAAAAGATTTGTTTGCTGTGGATAGAAAAATGGACTCCAAAGATATCCATGTTCTAATCTCCATAAATATGTTACATTACATCGCAAAGGGGAATTAGACTGCAGATGAGAATTAGGTTATTAGTTAATTAGTTGACCTTAAAAAAAAAGGCAGATTACCCTAAATTATCTGGGTGGTCCCAACATAATCACAAAGGTCTTTATACATGGAGGGACCTGGCGTGACATTGTTGGCCAAAATGTAGGAAGGGCAACCACCAGCTGAGAAATGCAGCCTCTAGAAGCTGGAAAGGACAGGAAGCTAAATTTTCTCTGGAGCCCTGGGAAAAGAATGCTGACACCTTGAGACCCGTGTCAGAGTCCCGACCTACAGAGCTGTGCGGTAATAAATTTGTGTCGGTTTTAAGCCACCAAAATTGTGGTAATTTGTTATGGCAGCAAGAGAAAACTAAGGCACTTTTCATATTGGGGCTTTTCTTAAAAATAAAGGGAATTTTGGCTAGGAACCTTAAAGTCCCCTCTGACTCTACAATTATTTGAATCTATGTAAATCTGAAACTCTTTTATTCTATTGTTGCCTAGGAAACAGCTACCTTTCAGAAGACATACAATCTGTCTTCTTTGATGAATCCCTCACTGAGGGAAGAGAAAAAGGAGAGGGTATGGTTTCCATAGGTCAATTTCCAAAGAAATTCTAGTTTAAAAGAGCTGAAGCAGAGAGAAGGGAAATCAGGACTTCGGAATCTTCAAAGTTTACTGTATAGTCTGTATGAGAGTTAAATTGCCATTTATCTACCTAATGAACAGAATGGGTTACAACCCCTAAATATCACTACCAGAATCTAGCATTCTTAGACGGGGTTAGCTGGGCCTTTCCATGTTTTAATTCGAATGCTCTTAGGTAGGTATGCACGGTCCTGCCGTATCCAAGTCCTCATCAATCCCAGTATCTCAATCGTGGCCAAAACTATAGCACGTACATCAGTCAGCTGACTCCGCTAGACATTCGGGTTTGGGGGTCAACTCTAAGGGTTCTACGAGGGTGGAAGCCAGATCGGTAAAATTCAAATCTGCATTTGCATCATCAGTTATTTTTATGGTGTTAGCAGTTATTACCATAGACGTCAATTAGGCTGCCAGCAGGCACATGGTACCTAACATTAAGCTAAGGTGGCACTGGAAAGAGGTTGTGGAGAATATACCTTAGGGCAGCAAGGCAGGGACAGGTAAGCCAGAAACGAGAGTATCAAAATAGATCTTAGGAGATAAGAAAGATACTGATGAAAGAGGTAATATGGACTTAAAGTCAAATTAAATCAATTTCTTAATTTTGTTGAATGTTGCTCCTGGTCACACCACTCAGAAACTGTCCCGTGACGTACACAAGACTACCAACTACCATTTACAAGCACCTCGCTTCGGTTGGGTACTTGATAAAGTGCTTCACGTCCACGTCCAGGATCACTCATTCCAAGGACAACCTTGCAAAAATGGTAGGATCAGCCCTCCTGCAGATTAGGGAACAGGCTCAGGGAAACGAGCTATTTCCTAAGGTCACATGGGTAGGAAGAGGCAAAGCTGAAGTCTTTAGTCTTTTTACTGCGCAAGCCTGACTCCAGCCACAGACGCGTTTCCAAGATTCGTTTTCCTCTAGCTTTCACACACTCCTTGTCACCACCGAGCTGGAGGCCACCAGCGGAACAAGTCAGGGCATTGACTATGAGCGGCAAGTCAATCTGGATGTTCTTCCTCTCTCAATTTCCATGTGCTGCCTATCTCTGGCTTCTTGCCATTTGCTGAACTGTTTGGTTAAATGCTTAGATACTGGGTGACTGAGTAAATACAGTATGTTCTATGACAACCATCAAACACTTCATCTGAACTTGCCTTTTACAACCACACAAAATTTATGGGTTAATGGTCACCAGGGGCTGGGCTGCGGGGTGGGGACAGAGAAATGGGGAGAGAATGCTAAGGGGTACAGGATTTATCTGAGGGGGATAAAATGTTCTAGAATTACATACTAGTGATGGTTGCATAACTATGTGAATATATTAGAACCAGGAGGTTGCACATTTCATGAAGGTGAATTTTATGGCATGTAAGCTACATCTGAAAAAAAAAGAGTGTAGCTAAAAGCAAAGGATCAGATATTAGCAAGTGTGGACAAAAATGTAGAAAAATTATAACTCTCACATTTTGCTGGTGCAGACACTTAGGAAGATGGTTTAGCAGGTCTTCAACAAGTTAAACAAAGTGTCTGTTTATGATGTAGCAATTCTACTCCTAGGCATGCATAACCAAAAAGGGGAAAACATGTCCACGTGAAAACTCATATGCTAATGTTCACAGGAGCATTATTCAGCATAGCCAAAAAGTAGAAACAGTCTAAATGTCCATCAGCAGACAAACAGATAAATGAAATGTGGTATATTCATTGCAGTGAAATATTAATTGACAATAAAAAGAAAAAAGCACTGATATGTGTGGGTACAACATGGATGGATCTTGACATCATTACACTACGTGAACGAAGCCGGTCATAAAAGACCATATATTGTATGATTCCATTCATATGACATGTCCTGAGGAGACAAATCTATAAAGAAAGAAAGTAGATTAGTGGTTGTCTAGGGCTGGGATCAATGGGGCGTGACCACTAGTAGGTACGGGTTTCTTTGTGTGATGAATGATGAAAATTTTCTAAAATTGACAGTGGTAATGGTTGTATAGCTCTGGGAAGATACTAAAAATCAGTGAATTGCACACATTAAGTAGAAGGGTATGGTATGTGAATATCTCAATAAAGCTGTTAAAAAATTTGGGGGGGAGGAAGGGTCAAGGGAGAGGGTGAGAGAGAATCTCCAGCAGGCTCCACACCCAATGGGGAGCCCAACACAGGGCTCGAACTCAAAACCCCAAGACCATGACCTGAGCTGAAATCATCAGTCGGATGCTTAACTGCCTGAGCCACCAGGCACCCCAAGCTGTTAAAAATGCATAGGCTAATTTTCATTCCTTTTTAGGATATTTACTTAAAGCTATGCCAGATTCAATTATAATGAAAACTTGATGTAATGCAGCTTGAAACCCTGCTTAGTTGACGATATTACAGGGATTCAACTCTCTAAAGGAAACAAAGTCTCATAATATGATGACAGGCTGAGTTCAAGGTTTTAGCAGGTTTATAGAAGTGCTGCTTCCAGAAAACCCGTAAATAATGACAGGTCTCCTAATTCTATTGCTCTACTTCTTTTTCTAGCACTAGCTTTTGGATATACAAAAAATTATTACAAATTAAACTAGGTAAAGAGGCATAAGAGTAAATAAATTCACCTTAATATATTTTTTTTGGAAAGCATTGAGAGAGCACCTAAAAAACTTATTTCTGGTCTGGAATTGAATATCATGTTTTATATATCATTTCACATTTGAAAAGCTATTGTATTATTAGAAGAGTACCCATCTGCAAAATTTTGGAACTTCATTTACTTAGGATCTTAGAATTTCAGAGTGATGGAAGAGCTACCATGCCCAAGTCTAGACACCTATGCATGGACTCTGCGTTGTTTGTTAGGACACAGGGAATGGATTTGGGAGCGACAAGATGGAGACATCTTTAGGCAGCTTTACTCCAGCTAAAGATGATGACGTTGAACTGTGGCTGTGGAGATGGAGAGAAACAGGCTAGCCAGAGAGATCTCAGACACATTTGATCACTCAGAACTGGTGATGGGGTATGTACTGAAAGAGAACAGGCTCCAGGGATCTCTCTGGGTACAGCGAGGAGAGTTCCCAGGCCATCCTAAAGCTCCCCATTCCAGGTCCCTCCAGGTCTAGCAAGAAGTAATTCTTCCCTCCTGGGAATCCTTCCACCCAGAGTAAAATTCTTCTGCCCACCCACACTTCCCTTCTTTAAAAAAAACAAAACAAAACAAAACAAAACACTCAAGGTGCAAATAAAAATGTACCTCTTACATATAAAAACTACACAGGTACAGAGGTGAATCACCAAATTTTAACCAAGTTTGGACCATACCATCTCCACTCAGGAATCTAAGGAATTCATAGCTCAGAAAGGAATTTTATAGATATATTTGGATGAACATCATCATTATACAGTCGAGAAAACTGAAGTACAGAATGGTTAAGTCTCACCAAGTGACCAAAACCAGAAGTAAGATTTGAATATAGGGGTTGCAACTCTTAATTCAGTTTTCTTGCACTTTTAAACTCATTTTATTTAAGATATATAAAATACTTTTAAAGCTAACCTATGTAAAGACTACCCCTAAGTTTTATAAATCACATATTTCAAATGCATTAGGACATAGTAATTCTACACATATCTGCTCACTGGATAATAAATACCAAATAACTTTAAGTAATACAATCACACCTAGGGAAAATGAAATAAGGTCACGGAAGGAAGGAATAAAAGGAGCTACGATTGACCCATATACATACTCAACTAGGTCTCAGTTCCTAAAAAACATCAAAAGAACGCATTAGAGAGGCACAAATTGCTCTTGAATTATAGTCATTGGATAAATCAATTTATGTACAAATAGCACTACATACATCATCTGTTTATCTTGGGTCTTTTAAGAAAAGGCTCTCATATCTCTTTTCAAAATTTATTTTAATTTTCTTTAAGCAAACTAAGGAAAAGCAAAGATGAAGGGATCAGTTAACTGGAAAACCTAATTATGAACTACATTAAAAAGTTATCAAACCACTTTATTGAATAAAGAAGGATAAATTTATGAACTGGAAAGTTTCATCTTTTACTCCAAATTTAAAAACAAACAAACAACCAAAAAGAAACAGGCTATGGAGAGATTGACTATATTTCTTTTTTTTTATAATAATTTTTTATTATATTATGTTAGTCACCATACAGTACATCCCTAGTTTTTGATGTAAAGTTCCATGATTCATTGCTTGCATATAACACCCAGTGCACCATGCAATACGTGCCCTCCTTAATACCCATCACCGGCCTATCCCATTTCCCCACCCCCCCTCCCCTCTGAAGCTTTCAGTTTGTTTCCCAGAGTCCATAGTCTCTCATGGTTCATTCCCCCTTCTGTTTACCCCCCCTTTCTTTGACACATCTCCAAAGTCAAGAGAAACAAAAGAAAAAATGAACTTGTGGGACTTCATCAAGATAAAAAGCTTCTGGACAGCCAAGGAAATAGTCAAAAAAAGTAAGAGGCAGCCCACGGAATGGGAGAAGATATTTGCAAATGACACTACAGATAAAAGATCAGTATCCAAGATCTACAAAGAACTTCTCAAACTCAACACACGGGAAACAAATAATCAAATCAAAAAATGGGCAGAAGACATGAACAGACACTTTTCCAATGAAGACATACAAATGGCTAAAAGGCACATGAAAAAGTGTTCAAAATCATTAGCCATCAGGGAAATTCAAATCAAAACCACATTGAGATACCACCTTATGCCAGTTAGAATGGCAAAAATTGACAAGGCAAGAAACAACAATTGTTGGAGAGGATGTGGAGAAAGGGGATCCCTCCTACATTGTTGGTGGGAATGCAAGTTGGTAAAGCCACTTTGGAAAATAGGGTGGAGGTCCCTTAAAAAGTTAAAAATTGAGCTACCCTATGATCCAGCCATTGCACTACTGGGTATTTACCCCAAAGATACAGACGTAGTGAAGAGAAGGGCCATATGCACCCCAATGTTCATAGCAGCATTGTCCACAATAGCTAAATCGTGGAAGGAACCGAGATGCCCTTCAACAGATGACTGGATTAAGAAGCTGTGGTCCATATATACAATGGAATATTACTCAGCTATCAGAAGGAACGAGTTTTCAACATTTGCTGCAACATGGACGGCACTGGAGGAGATAATGCTAAGTGAAATAAGTCAAGCAGAGAAAGACAATTACCACATGGTTTCACTCATTTATGGAACATAAGAAGTAGGAAGATCGGTAGGAGAAGAGATCGACTATATTTCTAAGCAGCCAAAGAGGCAGAAGAAGAGGAGACACTCCCCTTCTTTCTCTTGAGCCTCATGCAAAGACTATTGGCTTAGGTAAGGTGGCGCTAGACTACAGAGTCCCAGCCTTGGACCTGCCAGAATGCTCCAGTCCCACATGTTCCTGATGGAAAATAGCCAGAGGCTGCCTTTTCCCAAGGGTGCCCTGTGATTCAGGAAAAAAAAGTCCATAGCTCCAAACTTTAAGTGCCACACTATATACCAAATGAGGAAATACTCTGCAAAAATAAATAAATAAATAAATAAATAAATAAATAAATAAATAAATAAAAGAAAAAGGAAAAAGAAATACTCCTAATTACTTTGTAACCAAAGTGATACAGATAATGAAAGCTAGATGTGTTTTCAACATTGATATAAAATGTATATCAATATATGTTAATACATACTATTCTCTTACTAAGTGACTTGGAAACACCCAGTAAAGAATTTAAAACTGTACCAGCACCTCTCTCNTAACCAGAGTGATACAGATAATGAAAGCTAGATGTGTTTTCAACATTGATATAAAATGTATATCAATATATGTTAACACATACTATTCTCTTACTAAGTGACTTGGAAACACCCAGTAAAGAATTTAAAACTGTACCAGCACCTCTCTCTCTCTCTCTCAAAAAAAAAAAAGTTGTGCGATCGAGCCCTGCATCCAGCTCCACACTGAGCGTGGAGTCTGCTTGAGATTCTCTCTCTCCCTTTTCCTCTGCCCTTCCCCCTGCTCTCACTCTCTTTCTCAAATTAAAATAAAATAAAATAAAATAAAATAAATAAAATAAAAACTATACCAGCACAAAAACTCACAGATGAGATCAAAACCACAGTGATGACAGAAGGATATTTTTAAGGCTGATACTGGTAGAAAATGGTCTAATTTATAAAGGAAGAAGACTATATGTACTTAAAATACCTCGTGTGAAAACATGTACAAATAACTTCAATTTCAGTACATTTATTAGAGCAAATTACTAGGAGTCGCCATACAGAGTGGGTGAATAAATCACGCACACCCATGTGAGGGAACACTGTGGAAAGCTGTCATGTGCGTCGCACGCCACACGGCTGGATCTCCATGTGCTGCTGGAGAAGTAGCTCCAGACGATCTCAAGGGAAGTAAAGCAAAACACAGGACAGTACGGACTATTTTTAGGTAAAGAATAGTAGAAAATATAACTTTTAAAAATACCTTGTGGTATCTTCCTAGTCGTGCCTCTTTTGGCTCTTGGGCTTCTTCTTGCAGGTATTTTTTTGTCCCTTCCCACGAGGGCCTGCCCATCCTTGGGGCCTTCACAAGAAGTGCCCTCGGAGCTCTCGCACGCAGACACCGCTGCTGGGTGGGCAGTTTTCGTTATTGTTGAGACTGTCCTGGGCAAGCACGTCAGGTTTGCCCATGGCGCCGTCACCACTGCTCAGACACTCCTGTCCGTCCTCATCCAGCTGATTATCATTTTCATCTGATGCAGAAGGCAAGTGTGTCACTATGCTTCCCACGCTGTCACCGGGATGACACCCATCTTGTGACTCTACCTGCAGATTATCTGTAGGAGTTCCGCTGTCATCCATCAGAGCATCTTTCGTGAAACCATTTACGTTTCAATCAAGTCCTTCCATGTCTGCAAAGACACAAAGGAAAAAGCTAGTTCACTTCTGGATTCTCAGTGATCTTTGAATTTCCTTTGCTCTTGGGTTGTCTTACTGTAAGTAGGGAGAGGATGGAAATGACCAAGGCTCATTCCTTCTACTTCCTCCGCACTCACAACCCCACCCAACCTCAGCGGGCTCAGCTTGAATACAGCTATTCTCCACTCTGGCTGCACGTTTACTACCTGGAGCACTTGTCCATGGAACCCTGGTCCTCATATGTTTTTTTAAATTCTCTAAATTATTTTACTGTGTACCATGGGGCCACTTCTCTAATGAAATAAATTACTGGTTAAATGATTACTGGTTATCCGCTAAAATCAATCACTCATGTTATCGTTGGACACTTACCAAACAAAAGTTGTATAAGTACTTGTCTGGTTGAATAGCAGCAATATTTGCAAACAAACACATTTACAGATATTTTTTAAATAAATTGAAAAAAAAGGTACATAGAAAATTCAGGTAGTATATGGCAATACTCATTACATCATTTACTTCCTAAAAATAAGCCCTGGAAAGTACCTTAGAATTGTCAGCAAATTCCTTTTCTACAATTAAAAAAAAAAGAGGGCCATGATTAACTCTAGACTAGTTTAGACTTGGAAAATCTAAATCTGCTCCAAGGATCCTTCCAACATTGTAAAGATATAGAAAACAGATTCTAAGCCTTTTATCAGACATGTTTTGTCCCCTCTTATCATCCAAAAGTATATTACATTTAAGGAAAATGATGCTAGCAAGATTTTGAAATTTTTTGCTTGCCAATTAGTATTTTGGGTTTGAATCAAGTATAACATTCCAGTAATCTGAGAAAAATTTTAGTGATTTTCTAAATTCTTCAAATTAATAGAAATGCTTATTTGGTGTTTAGAAACATGTAAATAAACATGAAAACAAAGTACAAAAAAAACCCATTAGTCCTGCACTGATTGTATCATATGTTTCCAACATATTTTGTAGCTGGAATATTTTATTTGATTCAGACATAATAGTACTGGTTAGCAAACATAAAATTTTATCTAAATTTGGATGGTATCATTTTCCTTATACCACATATCTATATTAACTTGGGTTTAGCCTTAAAATAAATTCCAAATAGAGTATAATTTTTAATTTAAAAACAGTTATTATTTTAATGAAGTGTCTTTGAGATTACTATCATGAGAGAACCCAAGCTTGAATGACTTTTAAAATGTATGTGGCTAAAACAGACAAAGATCAATAAAACAGGATAGCAAGCCCAGAAATAAACCATAATGATATGGTCAATTGATCTATGACAAAGGAGGCAAGACTATACATTGGGGAAAAGGCAATCTCTCCAGTAAACGGTGGGGAAAACTGAAGAGTTACATGTTAAAGAAGGAAAACTGCACCACTTTCTCATACGAAATATACCCTAAAATAAACTCTAAATGGATTAAAAAGACCTAAATGTGAGACCTGAAAGCATAAAACTCCTAGAAGAAAACACAGCCAGTGTACTCTTGGACACTGGCCTCAGCACCACCTTTCTGGATCTTTCTCCACAGAGAAGGGAAACAAAAGCAAAATAAATGTTTGAACTACATCAAAATAAAAAGCTTTTGCAAGTGAAGGAAACCAGCAAAATAACATGGTAACCTACAGAACGGGAGAGGATTTCTGCAAATGCCATATCCAATAAGGGATTAGTATCCAAAATATATAAAAAACTTGCACAACTCAAGACCAAAAAGCCAAATAATCTGATTTAAAAATGGGCAGAGTACCTGAATAGAGATTCTCCCAAAGAGAAAACAAAACAAACAAAAAACACACCAATGGCCAACAAAACAAGAAAGCATGCTCAATATCACTCATCATCAGGAAAATGCAAATCAAAGCCACAAGGAGATATCACTTCACACTAGTCAAAATGCATAGGATCAGAAAGACAAGAAATAACGAGTGTTGGTGAAGATGTGGAGAAAAGGGGAACTCTCACACACTGTTGGTGGGAATGCAAACGGAGGCAGCCACTCTGGAAAACAGCATGGAGGTTCCCCAAAAAATTAAAGATAGAAATACCAGATGATCCAGTAATTCCACTGCTGGGTATTTACCCAAAGAAAACAAAAACACTAATTTAAAAAGATATATATACACCCCTACGTTTATCACAGCATTGTTTAAAATAGCCAAGTATGGAAGCAACCTAAGTGCCCATTGATCGACAAATGGAATAAGAATATGTGGTATATATACACAATGTAATACTACTCAGCCACAAAAAAGAATGAAATCTTGCCATTCGTGACAATATGGATGGACCTAGAGGGTGTTATGCTAAGTAAAATGAGTCAGATAGAGAAAGACTAATATGGTATGATTGACTTCTATGTGGAGTCTAAAAACCAAACCAACCAACCAACAACTGACAGTAACAAAAAAACAGAATCATAAATACAGAGAACAAATTATTGGTTGTCAGAAGGGAGGGCGTAATGGTTGCAGAGTTTTTGCTCAGGGTGAGGGAAAAGGTTTGGAAACGCAGTGGTGATGGGTACACAGCAGCCTTGGTGTCACTAATGCCACGGCATGGTATAGTGAAAAACCGTTAAAACGGCACGTGGTATGTATACTTGATCATAGCAGTGAAAAGAAATTCATGCGACTATGCAGGGAAAATGTCAGTCCTTAAAACTAGGAACAGCCTCGGCTGTCTTCTAAATAGTCTAGTTACATTCTTTTATTTTTTTTTTAAGATTTTATTCATTTATTTGAGAGAGAGAGAGATGGAGTGCACGAGCAGGGGGAGAGGCAGAGGGACAGGGAGAAGCAGGCTCCCCGCTGAGCAGGGAGCCTGACATGGGGCTCGATCCCAGGACCCAGAGATCATGACCTGAGCCGAAGGCAGACGCTTCACTGACTGAGCCACCCAGGCGCCCCTGACACATATCTGAAAGTACCAAGGTTTTAGGGGCGCCTGGGTAGTGCAGTCATTAGGCGTCTGCCTTTGGCTCAGGGCGTGATCCCGGCGTTCCGGGATTGAGCCCCCACATCGGGCTCCTCCGCTGGGAGCCTGCTTCTTCCTCTCCCACTCCCCCTGCTTGTGTTCCCTCTCTCGCTGGCTGTCTCCCTCTCTGTCAAATAAATAAATAAAATCTTAAAAAAAAAAAAAAAAAGAAAAGACAGTACCAAGGTTTTAGTGTACCTGAGAGACACACAGGTCACATGCCAAGGAGGAAGTGGGAAGCAGAGAGCCCCAATTACACTTTTCTCTCACTGAGTCTCCATCACGCATTAGAAACCGTGATGGGCTCTTCACATATCTTATATCTAATCCTCCAAGCAAGCCCCACATGGGAGGTACTCACACTGGGTTTCAGATGAAGACTCCCAGGCTTGGAGAGGCAAAAACACCTCATGTCAGCTCATCTTCCTGGAAGGAAGTGGAATTGGATTTGAATGCTGGGCAGTCCAGCAGAGGCTGAGAACCCAGGCTGACGGGGCTCGAATTCTGGTGCTGACCTTAGGGCAAGCTGCCTAACATCTCCAAGCTTCAATTTTCTCATTTGTAAGTGGAGAACTATTGTATCCACCTGTAAGAGTCATTTGTGAGGCTCAGACAAGGCACCTAAAGCCCTCGGCAGAGTGCTTGGCCCACAGTGAACGCTCAGGAAAAGTCAGCCACCATTCCTTCCCAAGAAACCTCACCGGTGGGCGTTAAACACTAGTAGATTCATTCAAGTGGGTCCACAGCCTTACTGAGTCTCAGAAACAGAGCATTTCCAGATTTCCCAGAAATAATTTAGGTTCTTAATGATAAACTAATGCTAATCAGCATCGTTTGAAAATGCTGTAATTTAACTTATGATGGGGCTCTCATTTGGTTACTAGAATACTTAAGCATCTATTTTGTGCACCCTGTTTCAGAAAGAAATCTAGAAATCAGTGATGAAGGCTTCCGGGTGAGTATAAAATTACAAATCGCATTTCACAGCTTTATTGAGGGTCATGTACTAGGCCCTGTGTTAGACATTTCAGACCACAGCTCTTACTGAATTTTCATAATCACCCTAGGCAGATAGGTAATTTTTAGTCCCATTATACTAACGAAGAAGCCAAGTTTCATATCTCACCAAGAGTCATTCAGCTAGTAAGTTTCTAAACTTCCTACTTCCATTTCTAAATGGGATGTGGACCAGCTATGATTCTGAGCCCATACTCTTCACCACTATGCTCTATGGACAGTGGGGAGAAAGTACCTGAAAGAGTATTTCACTCCAGCTGTGGTATACCTCACTGAAGAAACTCCACATAGAGCAGAGGACACAACATGTCTAACGACCAAGAAGTTCAAATTCCTGGAAGTACTTCTCTCTTTTCCTGGGAATTGCTGGATCCCCACAAAATACCATTTCCTATAGCGCCCACCTTCTTCTGTCAAGAACTCTTTTGGGCCTCAAGACATTTTGCCTCTTACTGTTTTGTGATGATGACATAATTTAACTCTCAAAAGGTCACTTTGTAAAGTACTTTATAACAAATTCTAACACTAAGTTTTTCCAAGGTGTGACTGTCCTATAATTATTCTTAAGGATCCCTACCAATTATTCCAGGCCTGGCTCCAAAGCCATTCCAGTGCACCTCCCTGAGGTCTCCATTCCACAGACCCGTGCATAACGTACTGCTCCTTAACCCTTTGTACCGCACACAGCCCTTCCCAAATACTGCTCTGCACCATGTATTCCTGCATATGTGTCCTAAAAGATTCAAGTCACTTGAATACCCATAACCCAGCCACAGAGAATCTTTATTCTTCACGGTATCTAGCCTCGGGCCTTGTACTTATGAGCTACAATGACTGCACAGCACTGACTCTGGCATAGTTTGCCTTTTAAAAACATGGTAGGGAGTGCCGCTCAAGTTTCCAGCCTCTTGTGTGAAAACAGCATTCCAAATATGTACACTGTGCAGAAGTTACTCAATAAGCTGACTCTGTACAGCTGAGAATTTCAAGCAAACATATCCAAGTCAGGCTTAGACAAAACTTGAAAAATGACAAAGCTTTGCGGAAGAAGCTTTAAATAAACCAATAATTTAGAGTAACAGACTAACAAAAAGAATTCCATGTTGTGTCAAAAATATTCTCGATCCAGGTATAATCTGAATTCATCTTTTGAAACATCTTAATGGATATCTGCTGAGATTAAACATCAGGTGTCAGTCAAACAAAAAACTTAATCTTTAGGGATGGCTAAATAGGTATTACTCAATTATTTTATTAAGATCCTTTAAGGTGGGGCGCCTGGGTAGCTCAGCTAGTTAAGCATCAGACTCTTGATTTCGGCTCAGGTCTTGATCTCAGGGTCCTCGGATCAAGCCCCATGTCAGGCTCGGACTGGGCGTAGAACCTGCTTAAGATTCTCTCTCCCTCTGCCCCTCCACCCCACTCAAAAAAAAATCATTTAAGGAGATTTTGAGTGATATTTTTCTATAATCCATACAAATTAGGCTTAAATACATACTTTCACTTTAAAAAAAAAAGTAATCTCTACACCCAATGTGGGGCTTGAACTCACCACCCTGAGGTCAAGAGTCTCACGCTCCACTGACTCAGCCCGCCAGCTTTTCCCATACTTTCACTTTTGAAAGAAGCTGAGATTCTTAAGAATTAAGATGCAAGGGGCACCTGGGTGGCTCAGTCGTTAATCATCTGCCTTCGGCTCAGGGCATGATCCCAGCATTCTGGGATCGAGCCCCACAGTGGGCTCCCCTGATGGGAGCCTGTTTCTTCCTCTCCCACTCCCTGCTTGTGTTCCCTCTCTCGCTGGCTGTCTCTCTCTCTCTGTGTCAAATAAATAAATAAAATCTTAAAAAAAAAAAGAATTAAGATGCAACCTCAAGTTGAAATTTGATGACTTCGTAGTCAAACCAAAATTTAAAGGAAGACAGTTACCAAACCAATAAGGTATTCTGTTAACCCCAAATTCAAATTTGGCTACTCCTAGTCAGCTCAGGATTGTGGAAGAAAGTCACTATACCCATATGCTGTGTTTATTATGGAGATTACATACCTCACTTCGCATTTTATCATTTTACTCGCTACGCATACTTCAATACACTTCTATCTCATTGCTAAATCCAAGATATTCTGTGATTAATGCTTTGTTTAGACGTGTACCTGTGAGCAATCAAAAGTATGCCTCAGAGGAATGATTCTCAAAACTTCTGCAACCCAGAATAAGAAATTCATTTTCACTGAGATCCTGTACACTCAAAATATGTATATATAACTGAAACAAAGGTTTCGTGAAACTAAACACATTCTGATGCATTCTCCATTCTATTCAATACTATTTCATATCTTTAAGAATGCTCATTATTGAAAAACGTATGTATGTTTGGCTCGAGATCCACTAGGCTGATTTCATACCCTGCTAACAAGCAGTATGTTGTAAGGCACTTTCTAGGAATCAATAGTATCTCAATCTAATGACAACCATCCAAGGACCAGACAAGATTGTGATTATCTCCAAACTGTTTTCTGAAAATGATGCCAATCATATGGAACTCAGACACCAACTTCATTAAAATGTTGTCCCTATCATTTCAATATCATAATTTTTTGCTAATTTATATCATTCTCCTCACCTTAAAATCTAACTAAAATATTTAGCCTGACCCAGGCTCCCTTGACTGACATCTTTGGCTGTGAGCTATATTCTATCCCTATGTTGTCCGATGTGCTATTCACTAATCATGTATGTATGGCTACCGGGTACTTTAAATATGCCCAGTGAGACTGAGGAACTGAATTTTTACTTTTATTTAATTTCAATTAGTTTAACTTCCATTTATTTTAATTAACTTAAATTTTTTAAAAAAGATTTTATTTATTTATTTGACAGAGCGGGTATTGGGTAGATCACAAGCAGGGGTTGCAGTGGGCAGAGGGAGAGGGAAAAGCACACTCCCCGGTGAGCAAGGAGGCCAATGCTGGGGCTCGATCCCAGGACCCTGGGATCCTGACCTGAACTGAAGGCCGATGCTTAGCGACGGAGCCACTCATGAGCCCCTTGATACATATCTTTAAATTTAAATTAATTTGGGCACCTGGGTGGCTCTGTCAGTTAAGTGTCTGCCTTCGGCTCAGGTAACGATCCCAGGGTGCTGGCATTCGGCTCCCTACTCAGCAGGGAGCCTGCTTCTCCCTCTCCCTCTGCTTGCTGTTCCCCCTTGCTTGTGCGTGCACGCTCTTTCTCTCTCTCTGTCAAATAAAGAAATAAAACCTTTAAAAATAAATAATAATAAAAAGAGGTATTGAAAAACTTATGTATTTTTGGAACAAATTGGGCCTATGAATCTGCTTTCACCTGTAACTTAAGAATTTTACAAAGTCTAAATACAGATCAAGCATTTCCAATAAAAATGTGTCCAAATTGAGATGTACTGTATTTGTAAAGGACGTACCATATTTCAAAGACTTCCTTATGAAGACAAATAATGTAAAACAGCTCGTTGATCATTTTAAGTACTGATTATATGTTGAAGTAATATTTTGATCTACTGGGTTAAGTAAACTTTATGATTAATTTCACCTTTTAAAAAGCCTTTTTAATGTGGTGACTAGGGAACCAAATTCTATATATGGTTCACGTGGTATTTTTACTGGACATGGTTGCTCTCCATGACATCGTCTTGACAGTGTCACAGTAGTCAAAGTCATGGCTTATGGTATTCACTCCATCCCGGCCTCTTTCTTGCTCATACAAGCTATGCTGTAGGCATTTCCTGGCTGAAGATGTTATTATTACTATAATTAAACAAGGTAAATAGTTACTGAAGGAAACAGACACTACCTGCCTTTAAAATCGATTTGTAAGTACCTGTCTACCTTGATGTCCAGGATGTAAACCCCTGGGTCATGTCAACCCTTTTTGGGGGTACTTCTTGATATTCTAAGTAACTAGTAAGACAGCCTTAAAGTAATCTTTCTAAATACTTTAATTTCTATATAATAGTACAGTACAGGGGCTCCGGGGTGGCTCCGTTGGTTAAGTGTCTGACCCTTGATTTCAGCTCAGGTCATGATTTCAGGGTCGTGAGATCGAGACCCGCGTCCAGCTCTGTGCTCAGTGGGGAGTCTGAGATTCTCTCTCCTTCTCCCTCTGTCCCTGCTCATGCGCTCCCTCTCTCAATAAATAAATAAATCTTTAAAAAAGTACAATACAAAAGTTAACCAGATTGTTTTAATATTTCTTCAGTAAGAATAAAAAACAACTTCATAATAAGGAATTTGTTCTTAGTATAGAAACAAGGTCATAAAAAATTTATGCCTGGGGCGCCTGGGTGGCACAGCGGTTAAGCGTCTGCCTTCGGCTCAGGGCGTGATCCCGGTGTTGTGGGATCGAGCCCCACATCAGGCTCTTCCACGATGAGCCTGCTTCTTCCTCTCCCACTCCCCCTGCTTGTGTCCCCTCTCTGGCTGGCTGTCTCTCTGTCGAATAAATAAATAAAATCTTTAAAAAAAAAAATTTATGCCAGGAGGAGGAGAAAGATATGACAAAATAGATAACAAAACCACAAGAATATAAAAGAAAACACAAGAAAAATAAGTGATCAATTAGAGTCAAATGTGAGGTAATGAGTCTAAGGAAGAAACAACAAACATGGATTTTTATTTGTACAGAGAAAGCAGTGTTCAAATAGAAGAAACTAACTGAAATCATGTGACTCTTAAGACCAAAACAACCTTGGGGCAGCTAAGTTGAGTAAAACTTTGTCTGATCTTCCCCAGTCCTCCCTCCCTTAATGGGGCTCAATTCAACATAGCTGACACACCTACAGGGCCTTTGCATTCAAGACCCATTACATTCATGGAGGGGTGCCTGGGTGGTTGAGTCCGTGAGGCGTCTGCCTTCGGCTCAGGTCATGATCCCGGGGTCCTGGGATCGAGTCTGCATCGGGCTCCCTGCTCAGGGCGGGAGTCTGCTTCTCCCCCTGCCCCTCCCCGCCCCCTGCTTGTGCTCATGCTTGTGCGTACACTCTCTCTCAAATAAATAAATAAAATCTTTTAAAAACCCCAAACTCTTTACAT
Organism: Ailuropoda melanoleuca; assembly: GCF_002007445.2. Lineage (NCBI taxonomy): Eukaryota > Metazoa > Chordata > Mammalia > Carnivora > Ursidae > Ailuropoda > Ailuropoda melanoleuca. Next base: position 66,053,285 of record NC_048225.1, read on the forward strand.
ATATGGAAATGACAGGTCAAGAACCTCACTGTGGGTATATCCAAGCAGTGCAAAGACAGTCACCACACTCCTCTTTTCCCTCTCTCTTAGACATACACAAGTTTTACTTAAAGGAAAAAAAATAGAAGCAAATCTCCACAACTCTATGAGTCAAGGACATCTTCAGGTATCCAGAAACATGTATTTTTAGCAATAATGTCTAACAACTTTTTCAATTAACGTTCCTTAGAAATTTTGCCTACCTCAGGCTAATTGACTTTATGATTCCAGATGCTCTGAGATGTTAATGAGTTCTCCATCCCTTGCAGGTAAAGGGTGGGAAAATCACAGCATAGAAAGCTATCAGTACAACACAAGCATTCTCCTTAGTTTCATGCTTAAGAAGGGGGAATCACGGTTGAGAGGAATGAATCATTTCACTAGGTTCACACATAAGGTGTGCTTACTTGGTCTTAAATGCTTCTTTACTGTAAAACATTGCAACCACACTTTGAAGCCCCAACGAACAGGACAAGATCCTGACAATACTTTTTGGTTTGGACCATAATGACCCCTTTTAAAACAAAAATTATGTTTATTACTACATATCAACTAACTATTTTTGTGGAACCTGTCTTATTAATTTTTAAACTTAGAGCACTTTGCTATACAACTAGTAATATCAAGCGATCTATCTACACTTCAATCATTAAAACTACACATAAAACTTGGGGCGCATGGCTGTCTCAGTCAGCGGAGCGTGCAACTCTTGATCTCCCGGTTAGGAGTTCAAGCCCCACAGTGGGTGTGGAAATTATTTAAAAGTAAAATCTTAAAAAAAAATAAATGTACACATAAAACTACACATTTTGTTTTAAAAAGATAATTCATGCTAATATAGTGGCAAGAGCAAACAGTTCATTAGAACCTTCCCTTAAGAGGCCTGACCAAGGGGCGCCTGGGTGGCACAGCGGTTAAATGTCTGCCTTCGGCTCAGGGCGTGATCCCGGCGTTATGGGATCGAGCCCCACATCAGGCTCCTCTGCTATGAGCCTGCTTCTTCCTCTCCCACTCCCCCTGCTTGTGTTCCCTCTCTCGCTGGCTGTCTCTATCTCTGTCGAATAAATAAATAAAATCTTTAAAAAAAAAAAAGAGGCCTGACCAAATACCATTATCTAAATAAAAATGTTAATTATTAACAGTAATCAACAGTTATTGAATATTTACTAAGTATCAGGAAGTGTTTCAGTCAAATATATATATATATTTTATATACATATATATATATATAATTTAATCCTCACACAGATCCCACAAAGTAGTTCTATAATTATACCTGCATTATAGAGAAGGAAACAGCAAGAGAAAGATTAAATAAATAGGCCAAGGTCACACAGCTAGTATGTGGCAAAGTCAGGATTCAAACTCAAAGGTCCGGACTCCAGAGCCTATTCCCTTAATGACTATCATCATTTTTATATTAATTTTAAAAATCAACCATTCTCAGGAATATATTTTGTAGGGGCGCCCGGGTGGCACAGCGGTTAAGCGTCTGCCTTCGGCTCAGGGCGTGATCCCGGCATTATGCGATCGAGCCCTACATCAGGCTCCTATGCTATGAGCCTGCTTCTTCCTCTCCCACTCCCCCTGCTTGTGTTCCCTCTCTCGGCTGGCTGTCTCTATCTCTGTCAAATAAATAAATAAAATCTTTAAAAAAAAAAAAGGAATATATTTTGTAAACAAACTGCTAGCTTAAAGGAGACAGCAATACAAACAATTTCTAGTATCTTGAAATGTTTTTTTAGATATACAAAGTTTAGAAAATAGGTTAAGGCAAAAATAAAATAAAACCCACCAATAAGACTATTTACTTGCTGTATTCCTTAAACATGATGAAATCATTTCTTTAGGATTACACATTTATCTCTGTCGATCCCTATTAGAGATCATCGTCAAGAATCTGACACTGTTCCCCTGTACACACTGAATAATTTCTATGAGGCAGATGACAGATATCCATTGAGCCAACATCACAGCTAAAGAAGAAATAAAGGACAAGTCTCCAAATGTTAACAGTGCACCCCTAAGGAGAAGAGAATTCAACACATGTATGCCCATTGTACATGGGTTTGTTTACAACTCGTATGGACGTATACTGGGCTACTATATAGGTATACATCCATTTTAAAATATACACTGAAATAAACATGAAGAAAGGATTGTATATTTCTACCTCTGGCAAGGGCAGACTAACTCATTTCAGACAAACCGTCCTGCTGATCACAACCAGGAGAGCTGGCAGAAAGTTTCAATCTGGAAGCCAAAAACAGAGCTTCTACCAGACTTACAGACCTGCAGGAAAAACTAAAGTTCAGGGCTTGCCAAGAAAAGGGGAGCCTCTGGCTTTCAACTGGGACCTAAAAGGGCTCCTTGCTAGAAGAAAAGGTGAGGCTGAGACAGAGCAGCCTTCACAGGGACTAAAGCCCAGTGGAATCATTGTCATCTCTGCTTGAACTGGGCTGACCTGCTCTAACGTGGTTGCCTGCCAGCAACATTAATAAATCCCCTCTGGAAGACAAAATCCAACAAAGGCTCAAGTTATCGCCACATGTTTTCAATCATAAAGCCCAGTATATAATTGTAAAATAACCAGGCATATAGGAGATCAAGATTTGACAAAAAACTGGGAAAAAAACAGTTAACAGAAAAAGATTCATAGGAGATCCATATACGTTGGGAGTTAACATACAGGAACTTTAGGTATTGTTAAAATGTTCAAGGACTGAAATGGGAAAGAGAAAATTTCAGAAGAGAACTAGAATTGGTAATACAGTAGCAAAAGCAAATAGTTTAGTTTGCTAAAAAGCAAACTAACCACAAACAAATCACTAGATTTGATTTTTTAAAAATCAAACATTCTATTAGATCTAGATCAGATATTCTAGGTCTTAAAATACAGTAACTGAATTATTCCAGGTATGGAACTCAAGGACATTTTGAGGGTTTAATCTTTATTAATTTCTAAAAGACTTCAGAATGACAAAGAAATAAGTGTCCTTGAATTCATTCAAACGGTGTCTAATAACTTCTTAATCAATTCTAGAAAATTTTTATTTAAATGCATGGTCAAGGGGAAGTACAAAGAGTCACTTTCCGACACTCTATTTTCTATTGTTTAAGTCCAGTTACTGACATGCACTAGGTCTGGCTAGGCACACTTTAGTATCGTGAACAGATCTTTCCCTTCCGAATCGACTTCTTGCCTTACACTGATTTATGAATATTTTAAAATACATAGTAGACTGAATGAGCACTCATATCCCGAAACTTCTAAGTTATAACTAAATTAACATGCACGTAAGATAACCAAATACTGCCTTTTCCACAAGCTCACCAACTATGTATTTGTGCCACCATCAAGCGACCTGGGTGACTGAGGAGCTGATACGCTGCCAAAAGGCCCAGCTGTCTTGTTTATCTCAAGTGTCCTGGATGTTTCGTAAATAAGTGTTATTTTTGAGTCCCATGTTTTATTTTGCAGATCCTAAGACAACAGACAGAACTAACACTGAATTCAATGATAGCCATGGATAACATGGAATTATATTCAAAATACCTGCAAAAAAAATTTTTTTTTGGCACAATTAACTTCTAACAAACGAATCAATGCTGTGCTGTACTTTGCAGGGAGAGGCAGCAAGACAAAAAGAAACTGGCTAATAGCTGTAAGAAAACCACTGCTCCAAGTCCTTGATCATTAGTGGAAATCAGGAGATCATTAAATGTATCAGTAGGGATCCACTGCAAGATTTGTAATCAGAGGAGTGACATGATCAGGTTTACATATGAGAGAAATTATTCACATCGATCTTAAATAACATGAGGTCTCCTCTCTTTTTCCAGGGTAGGATATGTATGGGCTGCTGATAGGACAGGAAAGGGCCAGTTGAGAGGAAGCAGTTAAGGATAACAGGAGAGACATCGCAGACTGGGATGTGGGATGGCATCCAGGACACAGGTGGGGCGAATGCCCTTAAAGAGATGGGCCATGTTTTCCGTCGTCACAGAAGGATGGGGGGGTGGCTTACACTGGAGTTGAGTTAGAGGCATTTGTAGTCCATAATGGATCAGTCTCAGGGAAATAGGGAGTAAGATATCTGCCCAGGGGGAAACACAGAGAAGTTTAAAACAGCCTCGAAGATTGCGGGGCTAAAACTGCGAGCTCACCGAAATTCACTCCACTACAGAGCCAATCTCCAGTCAGCCGGTTGTATACATTGCCTTCAAGTCCTGGTGCGAGCAAGCCACAGAAGAGAAACTAAAAGGAGACTCTTTTAACCTAACCTTCTGCACGAGTGCAAAAGGATCAACAGAAACGCTGGCATGTTTTCACTGTAACAGAAAGCGACAGATTTCTTCAGTCTCTCTCCACACCAATTTTCATGAGTATTCCGGTTTTTTTATTCTGCACTGCTCTGCCATTCTTCCTATCTCTTTATGTGGACAAGAAAATGCCGTTTGTAAAATCCTTGTCTCTGGTTGATTTCACTTAAAGCAAATGAATTCTTCACATCCTGGCCTATATGGTAAATGTGCTCAGTGCAGACCACTCGGAGCTCACAGATGGCATTCCCTTCACTTCTGTGTTCGGCACAGTTTAGAGACACCGGAGTTCTAAAATGCCACCTCTCTTGATGAACTCAGTTTCAAATTTCGTCTTATTTCTTAGCAATTTAAGACTTTTCTGACACAGATACAAGATGAAATTCTTGGAAGACCGTCAACATACTGATTTAGTGAGTTAGCAAAGTTGAGTTCTCATATTAGCTCTTTTCCTGGGATTTAAAGTTTCCTCTAAGATTCCTCCAAACTCTAACAAATGATGATTCTAGTTATTAGTTCCCAAGTCCTCTGTTATTTGTCTTTTACTGGTTCAAGCCTAAAACAAATATCGCTTCCTGGTTTGTTATTATGTGAGCTGCGATGGCTAGTTACCCAAAAATTACAGCTCCAGGCAAACTCACACATTTTCTTCAGCCACCTTCATTGCCTAGTTTCCTTATCTTGAAAAACAGTGATGTGAGGTTGCCCCTTGAATGGGAACATGAGGCTCCTGTCCCACATCCGGGAGAATACTAGTTTTAAACTGTTTACGCAACAGAGTTACTAATTCTTTGTTTTTGTTTTTGTTTTGTTTTGTTTTGTTTTTTAAAGATTTTATTTATTTATTCGGCTGAGATAGAGACAGCCAGCGAGAGAGGGAACACAAGCAGGGGGAGTGGGAGAGGAAGAAGCAGGCTCATAGCAGGAGAGTCTGATGTNTCTGATGTGGGGCTCCATCCCATAACGCCGGAATCACTCCCTGAGCCGAAGGCAGACGCCTAACCGCTGTGCCACCCAGGTGCCCCACTAATTCTTTGTTTTGCACCCAGCGCTCTTTGTACCCAAAAGCACACGTTTAGCCAGCATTGAAGGTTTAGTAGCAGGACAGAAAACAAAGCAAATAATCTCCAGACTGAACCTTGACCTCAGAAGTGAGCTAGCCTGATGTTAATGTAATCAATCGTGATTGTCTACTATGAATTGCCTACTTACTAAAAAAAAAAAAAGTTTCCTTACTAGATACAGTGGGGAAAGACAGAGACAGATGAGACAGCCTTGGCTAAGAGCTTATATTCTAAGGTTAGTACCCAAAATATAACAAGAACTCATACAACTCAATAGTAAAAAAAAACAAAACAAAACAAATAATCTGATTTAAAAATGGACAGAAGAGAGATGCCTGGGTGGCACAGTCGGTTAAGCATCTGACTCTTGGTTTTGGCTCAGGTCACAATCTCAGGGTTGTGAGATTGAGCCCCTTGTCAGGCTCTGTGCTCAGCAGGGAGTCTGCTTGAGTTTCTCTCTCTTACCATCTGCCCCTCCCCCGCTTTGTCTCAAATAAATAAATGAATAAATGAATGAATAAAATCTTAGAAAACACACACAAAGATTTATGAAAGGCCAACAGGTACATGAAAAGATATTCAATATCATTAGTCATCAGGGAAACGCAAATCAAAACCACTATGTGGTATCATCTCACACCTGTTAGGATGGCCCTCATCAAAAAGACAGGAGATAACAAATGCTGGTGAGGATATGGAGAAAAAGGAACCCTTGTGCACTCTTGGTGGGAAAGCAAACTGGTACAGCCACCACAGAAAACAGTATGGAGAATTCTCAAAAAATGAAAAACAGAACTACCATATGATTCAGCAATTCCTTATCCGGGAATATATCCAAAGGAAATGAAAAACACTAACTTGAAAAGATAATTGCACCCCCATGTTCATAGCAGCATTTTTTATAATGGCCAAGATTGGAAACAACCTAAGTGTCAATCTACAGATGAATGGATAAAGAAATTACACACACACACACACACATACACACACACACACAATGTCACATAAATCACCCTTAAAAACACAAGGAAATCCTGCCATTTGCAACAACATGGATGGGCCTCAAGCATACTATGCTAAGTGAAATGAACTGGACACAGAAAGACAAATACCATAATAAATCGCACATATATTTGAAACCTAAAAAAAAAAACCAAAATTCATAGGAGGAAAGATCAGATTTGTGGTTACCACAGGTGGGGGTGCAGGGAGGGGAAGGGAGGAAGAGCGGTACAAACTGGGGATATCACATATAGCACGGTGACTGTAGGTGACACTGCTGTGGGGTACACAGGAAAGTTGTAGAGAATAGGTCCTAAGTGTTCTCACCACAAGGCAAATATTCTTTTTCTTTTTTTTGCCTTCTCTTTCTATTGTATCTGTATGAGATGATGCATGCCAACTAAGCTCACTGTGATAATGATTGTACAATATATGTAAGTCAAACCATGATGCTGTAAACCCTAAATTTATACAGTGATATATGTCAATTACGTTTCAATAAAACTGGGAGGAGAAAGAGTTCATACTCTGATAGGAAATGGCTACCAACCTTGTCCTAAACTTCCTTTTCCTCACAAACCTTTGCAGAGAAGAGTGTGACAAATCATAGGCAAGTTCTTTGAGAATTCAGAGGAAGGGATATGACTTTTACTTGTAGGGAGGGTGTGATGGGTGAATATTTAAGAATAATCTATCACAGGGACCCCTGGGTGGTTCAGGTGGTTGACTGTCTGACTCTTGGTTTCAGCTCAGGTTATAATCTCAGGGTCGTGAGACTGAACCCCCGTCGGGCTCCGTGCTCAGCAGAGTCTGCTTGAGATTCTCCCTCTGCCCCCCCCACTTCTGCACACGCGCTCTCTCTCTGAAATAAATCTTTTTAAAAAAGAATATTCTATTACAGAAAATAGTAGAAATAGGGAAGAGAGATGAAACTGAAAACTGAATCAAACAGCTAGACGTGCTAGATACAGAAAAGGTAAAGAGAGCATCCTTGTGCTAAACATAGGTAGGAAGGAACAGAAGAACCAAACACCACCAAATATTCTGACACCACAGAGGAGAGACACCAAATATCCAGGAAGGTACTGGTATGAATGAGTTATTAAATCAACCACCCATTAGTAACACCCATTCTTGACTGACACACCCTTTGCCTGAGAAACAGACGAAATGCATAGCTGCTGCTCACGCTAACTAGTGGAAGTCAGCACCGACCAGGCGTTGTTGTCCCTGCCTTTCTCCCACAGGGTGAGTGCTGGCTCCAGGGACGTCAGCCTGAGGAGCTGCTCATCCTCAGCTCTGGTCTGCGCCATCAGCCGGGAGGGCTGATCCAGCATGGAGTGGACAGGACGTGCGAACACCGTAACTCAGCTCCCAGGTCTCCACCCGCACCCTATCCTAAATGCACAGAGAGGTAATTTCAAGAGAAGAAACAAGCAAAAGCAAAATAAAACGGTGAGCAAATACAGGGTGTACTTTAAGAACAAATTGTTGGACTTTGGAAAGGGAGTACTGTAGGAAAGGAGGGAGTGATGAGACTGACAGGTCGAGGTGGGGCTCGACCGTGATGACAAAGGAATTCAAAACAGTGCTTCGCACACGACCTGTAGTGGAAGAGCACCTTTTTTTCCCTTTCCAGTAGACCATGAATCACCTGCTAGAAAAAAAGGAGAGGAGGGAAAAGACATATAAAACACAAACCCAATATTTAAAATTATTATATCCAGGTAAAAGTTACCTTGCTGAAATGCCATGGAAGTTTCCGAACACTCTCATTTCCTGGAGTTCTTTCCCTGCAGCAAAGTAAATGCTACCTGTGGACCATCACCAGACCACGGGACCATAACCTGAGCTGCTCTGATTCAGACTTTGTGTGGATGGGGCCGAGAAGGCATGAAAGGCTGCCGACCCAGGGGCCAGGGTGTGAGTATGCAGATTCTTGGATGGAGCAGAGGAGGGAGTGAGGGACGGGGGAGCAGTGAGGTCCGCATCACGGTGGCAATGCTGGAAACTGGAGGCAGAGTTCACAGTCTGAACCATGGACTGGATGTGGGAGGGAAGAGACAATGGACTCTGCCACCAGAGGTCTGGGGGACGGCAGGGGGCAAGAGGAGCACACAGGACGAGGAACCACCTGTTCACCAGGTGCCCTTCTCCCAGTCACGGCCCCTCGCTGCCTCCCCCATCACCTCCAGACACAGGTCCCTCGCTGCCTCCCCCATCACCTCCAGACACAGGTCCCTCGCTGCCTCCCCCATCACCTCCAGACACAGGTCCCTCTCTCCTCGAGAACACACTACAGTGGGAGGCAGTAGATGACAGACAAAGAATCACGCTGAAGTGCTTCACGTAAGCCTGTTGATTTTTGCGAAGGTTATTCTTTGTGTGAAGTCAGTAAATTTGATCATTCTCAAGCATATGTATCTATACATTTCATCTGAAAAACAGGGTACTTATAAAATATTAACAATTTCATTCTTGATGTAAAAGTTTACAAGCATCTTTTTTTTTTAAGATTTTATTTATTTATTTGACAGAAAGAGAGAGCACAAGCAGGGGGAGCGGCAGGCAGAGGGAGAGGGAGAAGGAGGCTCCCCGCTGAGCAAGAAGCCCATGCAGGACTCTATCCCAGGACCCTGGGATCATGACCTGAGCCGAAGGCAGACGCTTAACTGACTGAGCCACCCAGACGCCCCTACAATTATCTTTTAAACTTTAACCAAGAAACATGTCTACAAATTCAAAAGGTATTTAATTATACTTGGTACCATTAAAATTACAAAAAATAATACACACTGAAAAAATATTGTCTATGACATTAGCAGATACCTCATAACATTTTCCTGCAAAACATTTCTCCTTTCTCCCTCTGGAATCTGGTTCAGACACATGGAGGAAAACTACAAAAGGGAGGCCGCATAAAGCATTAAAGAGAATCGGCTGATGTCCAAGCAGTGTTTTAATCTTTAAATGTTTATCAAAGAACAGCTTACCGACTAACACAACCAAAGGCCAAATTTATTAATATTGTTTTGTGAGAGCATGTAAGAAATTTAAAAACTGTAAAATGCAGTGCCCTCTTGGGAGTACAACAGAAAAAACAGTTCTCGAAACCGAGAAAATTGCCAAAAGGTAAAGTGCTATTTTATGGGCACTTTCCCTGTAAAGCCCTAGTAAGGTTAGTTTTTAATCAACGTTACTGATTTTTTTTTTGATGGGGAAGGTGCAGAGAGAGAGAGGGAATCTTTAGCAGGGCTCGATCTCATGACGCTAGGATCATGACCTGAGCCAAAACCAAGAGTCAGATGCTCAATGAACTGAGCCACCCAGGCGCCCCCATTATTTTTTATTTAGTACTTCCACATTTCTGCCTTTAGGGCTCTTTCTACTTTATGTGTTTTTTTTTTTCCTGAACAGGTTTTTCAGTAATTTACAATTCCACCACAATACAAAAATAGTATTTAAAATCTGTTTCATGATCTGCCTCAACAAAATCTAAAATGGATTTATTCATGTTATTCACACTATCTCTTGTTTGATAACAAATTTCTATCAAAACAAAATCATCACGATTCTAGATTATTTCTATTATTCTTTCTCCTATCCTATTTCTCTATTACATCTTTATTATCTTTAATTATTCTATGAGCTGGTAAGTTCAGAATTTTCTAACTTCAAAAAGGTTAGAGAAAAACATATTGTAAGATATTGAACTGTTATTTACACTATGACCCAAAACCTCAATCTTGGCATGAGATACTATTTATGGCTAACACTATGTCTACAGCTAACCTCTAAAGGGAAAAAAGATATGTATTTGCTATGGGCTATGAAGAAGAAAGACATTTTGATGTGAAAAGAGAACTGAACAAAACAGAAGAGAAAAGAACATGCTATACATACAGTTGATCCTTGAACAACATGGACTTGCACTGCACAGGTCCACTTACATGTGGATTTTTGGACAAATACAGTATGGCACTGTAAATCAATTTTCTCTTCCTTATGATTTTCTTCGTAACATTATCTTTTCCCAGGCTTATGTTATTGTAAGAGTACAGTACATAATACATATCATATATAAAATGTTAATCAATTATTTAAGTTATTGGTAAGGTTTCCCATCAACAGTAGGCTATTAGCAAAAGTTCTTGGGGGAGTTAAAAGTTATACTCAGATTTCTGACTGTGCAGGGGTTGGCTTGAGGTACTTCACGTTTAGGACCTTCAGTGGCTAATCTGTACCATTTAGCTAAGTAATACTAACAGCTAACACTTACTAGGCAATTAGCATGCAATCAGACATTGTGTTTTATTTCTTTTAAGATTTATTTATTTGAGAGAGAGAGCATGCATGAGCAGGAGGGGGAGGGGGAAAGGGAGAGAGAGAATCTCAAGCAGAGTCCACTGAGCATAGAGCACGATGTGGGGCTTGATCTCCCAACTCTGAGATCCTGATCTGAGCCGAAACCAGGAGCCTGACGCTTAACCCACTGAGCCACCCAGGCGCCCAGGCATTGCATTTTATATGCTAAGCACTGTACCTTATGTATTAGCTTATTTAATCCTCAGAACTGCCCTATGAAGAGCAGAAAATTTTCCCACTTTTCAGATGCAGAAATGGAAACAAAGAAGCTTAAGTAACTTGATCAAGGTCACAGAGCAAGTGACCAAGTAAGGATTCAAACCCAGATTTCAGAGCTCACACTTTACATCTCTAAGCCACAGCCTTCAGGTTGTGCAGGGACGGATGTCTGCGTGGCTCAGTTGGTTAAGCATCTACCTTTGGGTCAGGTCATGATCCTGGGGTCCTAGGATCAAGTCCCAGATTGGGCTCCTTGCTCAGCAGGGAGCCTGCTTCTCCCTTTGCTTGTCACTCCCCCTGCTTGGGCTCTCCCTCTCTCTCTTTTTCTGACAAATACATAAAATCTTTTTTTTTTTTTTTTTAAAGAAGTTGTGCAGAGATAGTACATTGTAGAGGGTTGCGTATTCTGGTCAAATTAAAAATTCATTACCTTATAAACGAAGCAAAAAAATTCCTTAATTATTACCACTAGTAAGTGATACAATTACCTTAACTTTTTTGGCTCTGATTTGTATTTAAGGATAGCCTGAATTTGACTAAGTATAGAATGAAAAGTTAGAAATAACCTTCCACCTTGTCCCTACACCATCTGTGCCATTAAATAATCATTTGGCAAACTCAGTGGATAGCTTTTCCTTTTATAATTTCAATTTGTATCAAAAGATCACTCAACTATTACATTTGGGGTTATGTGTGTGTATAAAGCAATATTATTCAGCCATAAAAAAGGATGATATCTTGCCATTTGCAGTGACATGGATGGAGCTAGAATATAATCCTAAGCGAAATAAGGCAGTCAGAGAAAGACAAATATCACATGATTTCACTCATATGTGGGATTTAAGAAAGAAAACAAATGAGCAAAAGGGAAAAAAGAAAAGAGAGAGAAAGGCAAACCAAGAAACAGACTCTTAACTATAGAGACCCCACTGATGGTCACCAGAGGGAAGGTGGGTGGGGCATGGGTGAACTCGGTGATGGGGATTAAGGAGGGCACTTGTTGTGATGACCACTGGGTGATGTATGGAGGTGCTGAATCACTATATTGTTCACTTGAAACCAATATAACACTGTATGTTAACTAACTGGAACTTGAGTAGAAATGTAAAAAAAGATCACTCTACTATCAAGATCCCAAAAAATTAATTAAATTGAACTCATTAACAATAAAGAGCTATTTTTATATGTGACCTTCAATAATTTAAATAAAGCCACAGTTATAATTAATACAGAGGAAAAGAAGCCCAACAAACCCTCCATAATAATAGAGACTAGAATAAATCCTGTGATCTTAGATTGGAATTAGAGGGATCACATGAATTCATGGCTTTTAAGATTAGATACAGAAATAAAAACATGGCATACATACATATATTGCCTAGTTTTGTGCACTGAAAAAAATCTAGAACCAATGACCCATTCCCATCGAATATACCTAGATCTTGGTTCTTGACAAAGATGCACAGCCTAAATCCAGTCATTTGAGGACATTCTTCAAAATAACTGCCCTGTCCTCAAAAACGTCAAGATCAATAAAGAAGAAAGACTGAGGAATATTCCAGTTTAAAGGAAGCTAAGAAAACACAGTTAACTAAATGCAATGTGTGATGTGTGGCGTCCTGGACCAGGAAAAAAAGACAGCTATAGAGGGTATTATTAAGACAATTGTCAAAATTCGAATATGGACTGCAGAACAGATAACAGTATTACATCAACACTGCATTTCCAGACTTCGATAACTACACTGTGGTCCTGTAAGAAAATGTCCTTATTCTTAGAAAATTTACCTTCCCATATATTTAGAACCAAAAGACATGTCAGCAACGTACTCTGAAATGGTTCAGGAAAAAGTCTGTGTGTATGTGTGTGAATGTGTAACACAAACATATACACATACATTTACTCACGCACACAGAGTGACAGAACACAATGATGAAGCAAATGGGCAAACCTGAAAGAGTGAATCCGTGTGAAGGTTACAGGGGAATTCTTTACACTACTCTTGCAACTTCTCTATAAGCTTGAAACCATCTTAAAAAGTTACCCCCCAAAATCTCACCTTTCTCTAATTTCTTATTTTTTTCTGGCACCTTTAAAAAATGATTCTTTTCTTTTTCTTTTTCTTTTTCTTTTTTTTTTTAAGATTTTATTTATTTATTCGACAGAGATAGACACAGCCAGCGAGAGAGGGAACACAAGCAGGGGGAGTGGGACAGGAAGAAGCAGGCTCATAGCGGAGGAGCCTGATGTGGGGCTCGATCCCACAACGCCGGGATCACGCCCTGAGCTGAAGGCAGACGTTTAACCTCTGTGCCACCCAGGCGCCCCAGGATTCTTTTATTTTTCATGTATTTTATTCTAGATCTGTTAGTGACAAAGTTTAATTCATCATCTCCAACATTAATAATGCATTTTGAAGTATATCTTACATTTTTTCTTAAAGTACGTAAGAATGTACTATTTTTTCCAAGAATACTCAATTTGTTGTTAATTGGCAGCAGTATTTTGGAATAAATTATTTCTCAAGTATATGCCCTGAACACAGCTATAGCTAAATAACTCTATCTAATTTAAAAAAAAAAAATTATCTTCCCACGCCACTCCTTTGTAAGTATATTCCACTCAGAAGATTCTATTTCCAGAAAAAACTTCAGAAAAGTATTAACACAGTCAGCCACCCTCACTATATAAAATCTTCCTTGAATTATTTCCGTATACATATACATATAAAATCTTCACAGGATCTGGCAGAAATCTGGCAAAAGAAAGTGAGTTTTAAAAAAGCGTGTGGCACGTTCTGTGGGGGAGGTTATCATTAGAAAAAAAGGTATAGACATATAGGACGTCTGAGGAAAACGGGGGGGGGGGTTGGGGGGCGCTTTCTACCCTGATTCTACGGCTTGATGCCGGCTTCCTCACGCTCAAGGAGTTTACCGCCACGATGGTACATCTGAACGACCACAGACTTGACAAGGACCCAGGACGGGACTCTGAGATTTGCGAGGGAGAATACAATATGGAGATACCGATGCAGATCTAGCCAATGTGGTCGTTACCATATCCGTGGGCGGAACTGGTTGAGGAAGAAAAGCATATAATTACAGAGACCAAATTGGACAGAAATAGCACCTGGAGGCAAATTACTCAGGGAAGGAAGCATCAAGGATGTAAATGGATGTTTTGAAAAAAAAGTTTTTAATGCTGTGAAGAAACCTTCAGAAAGACACCAATGTTGTCAAAATTAAATCCATATAGAATGTGCTCAATTTTTAGAAAACAGAAACTCATTTAGGAACAGTCAAAAAAAATAGCTCCTTTTGGTATGAAGTCAACCAAATATTTAAAGGTCTATTATGTGCAAAGTACTGTAACAGTTAATAGAATTCATTTAGAAAGATAGAGAAATATGTCTGAAAATTGGGCATTGGGGCCTCTTGAATTAGTCTTTCGAAGTCAGAGACACCTTTACCACTGTTCTTACCTTTCTCTCTGTCCTTTAAACTAAGGTATGTAAAAAAAGCATGTTGGTAAATGGCAACGTCATGTTTTCCTGATGGTGAAAAAATGTTCAGGGATTAATTTTAGTTTACTTAAAAACAGATTTCAATACTTTTTAAAGATTTATGTATTTGAGAGAGAGAGAGAGAGGGAGAGAGTGTGCACGCACGTGCCCACACGCCTAGCGAGGAGGGGCAGAGGAAGAGAGAAACAGAGTCCCAAGCACACTCTCACTGAGCATGCAGCCCCACAGAGCCCCAGCTCATGCAACCAAGACCACTACCAGAGTGGAAATTAAGAGTTGAATGCTTATCCAAATGTGCCACCCAGGCGCCCGCAGATTTCAATATTTTTATGCATTATTTCTTTTCTGATGAATATACTTTAAATGATACAAAAGCCTTACTATTTACATGTCAAGAATGAAATCCACATTTAGGCTTCAAAAGTATATGAAAGGTTATGCTTTTTAAAAAAGATTTTATTTATTTATTTGAGAGAGAACACACGAGCGGGGGCACAGGCAGAGGGAGGGATCTCCCCACGGGGCTGGATCTCACTACCCTGAGATCATGACCTGAGCCAAAACCAAGAGTCACAGCTCAACTGACCCAGATGCCCCTGACCAGTTTTTTTTTTAATGCAAGGAAAGCATCAATGAAACAGGAAACTGCTAATGTTCAATCTTAATAAAAAATTTAGAAATTCAGTACAGTTTATCACTATCTTCAGGAATACAATTCCCCGTCATTCCTAGGTACCAAAAGTTCCACTTCAAAACATGAAGTGAAGACTAGAGGCAGAATAGAACAAAACGAAGCGATGACGAAGCGATGTTCTGATTTTGGAGTCTTCCCACCTCCATTTGAAAACAGGTGCCTATACTTATCAGCTGGTAATTGTCCTCAAATTAGTTCAGCTGTAGGAGCCTTGATTTCTTTGTTGTGAGAATGAGATGAGGTGACACAGGGGAGACTTCTGAGGTCATCCATAAAGATAAATGAAGACTGCTCTGGTAAACAGTCCCTGGGTGTCGAGACAGTCCTAAAATCCTGTGCTTCAATTAAAAATTGGAGATATTTCTTGCTATGTATTCGAAGTGGAAATTTACTTTTATTTACTCTGCCTTGCACTGTGTGCGCTTTGCTGACTGTTTGTGTTTTATCAATTTTGGGAAACCATCAGTATATCCTTAAAGATGGTCTCTCCCCCGCTGACATTATTCTCCCCTTCTGTAACTTCTGTGGGATTACGTTAGGTTTTCTTACTATATCATCTACATCACTCAACTTCTCTTTTGTAATTTCTCTTTATATTTTTGTACTGTAATCAGGGGCTTGAATTCATAATCAAAATTCACAGCATCCCAGGGCGACTTGGTGGCTCAATCGGTTGAGTGACAGACTTGTGATTTCATCTCAGGTCATGACCCCAGAGTCCCAGGATTAAGCCCCTCATTAGGGTCAGGCTCCCTCTCCCTCTGCCCCTCCCCCATCAAATAAATAAATCTTTAAAAAAATATTCACAATATCCAGTTAAGTACTTCTTTCTTTAGCTGTGTATAATTTGGTACTTCATTTGTCCATTCAGCTTATTTCTGTAACCATCTTTTAGTTCCAGAAGACACAGAGCACTATCTAAAATGTCTCTTTTTTAATACGATCTTTTTCCATGTTTTTTATCCCACATTTTTAAAGTCAGAAAATGCTCATTCTTTTAAATTCTTGGGATTCTAAAAGTGTTGTTTGTTGTTTCTGTCGACTCTTACTCATGGTGGATTATTCTGTAATTTTGAGATTTTATAATTTTTGTAATTGTCTAATTTTGAGCCTCTGCAGGGAGGGGCTTCATTGGTGGGCATTCTGCATAGGCTGATTTAGGATCACTCATTCCAGATTGCTTTTGCTTTTGCCAGGCCTCCCAGGTTGTGTTACCAGCCAGGGCCAGTTTTTATGCTAATTCTCAGCTGAGGAAAGCATTCATATGAACCCCAAACCTCAGGGTTAATAGATCCATGGTTACAACGTCTCAGGGAAGCCCCTCTCTTCAACATAATGTGAGGCAGAAACAGAAAAACTTATCCATTTGCTATCAGACAGATAGATTACTGCCCCCACTGCACAATCCATCAAGGGTCCTGGCTATATGTGGAGCTCTCAGCATCAGTGCCCTATTTGGGTTCCTTGGCTCAGTCTGGATGGTCTCCTTTTCTGTCACCAGGTGACAGTTAAAACTCAAGCCATTGGGGGCACCTGGGTGGCTCAGTTGGCTAAGCATCCAACTCGATTTCAACTCAGGTCTTCATCTCAGGGTTGTGAGTTCAAGCCCCATGTTGGGCTCCATGCACATGGAGCCCACTTTAAAAAAAAGAGAAACTCAAGCCCATTGGACAGCTGCCCCCACCCTGTTCTCCTAAAAGAGTTCTTGATAATATGCAATATTTAATGAACATTTAATAAATGCCAGGTACTGTGCTCACACTTTACATCTCATTTCATTTCATTCTCATAGAAACTTAAGTATTTTTCTCATGTTATAGATGAGGAAACAGAGAGATAAGTAACTGACTCTAGTTTATGTAGCAAGTAGCACAACTGAGAGCTGAACCCAGATCTATGTGAATTTGGAGTGTGCACTGTTAATTACCATACACTGCCACTTTTGAGAACTTCCTCCTAGTGCCTAGACTAGTGCTAAATGCAGAACAGTCAGTCAAGGATTGTCTGCTGAATGAACACATTCTCCTTCAGTGCCTAAGTCTGTTTTGGGAAACCATGAGAATAATCAAGTATTTGGCAGATTGCTTAGAGTAGAGATAACGTTGAATGGCACTTGCAGTCGTGCTTTATACTCTAATTGCAATATTAAAACGCTTGTCTTGTTGATTGTGAAAATGAATTTTGTAGTGATAGCAAGACACATGACATTGTGTTCAGTAATTGTTACAATTGTCACCATCATCAACAAGACAGAACCCCTCTGAGAAGAACCCGTAAGCTAGTGGAGAACACACGCATACAGGACCTGGTGGTCAGCAAGGCATGATTAATGAATATTTAATAGCAAAAGTAAAGAGGAAAGAGTAAAAGCCGACTGAGGTTCTGCAAAGTCAAAGAATGATAAATGTGCCTTTTTTGGTAACACCAATTCACTCCCAAAATTGAGGGTGGGGGGGAAGGCAGACATTATTTTTATGTCAAAACAAATGTTATAGAGCAGAATAAAAAAATACAAAATTCAAAAAAAAATCTTTAGGTTCAAACACATGACATCATATAATGTTTGCTCTCAGGACTCGGCATTGTAACAGAGTATTAGAACAAAAGCGGATGTTTATACCGTGCTTGCTCCGCGCCACGCGTCCATTATGTCACATCCTCATGACAGTCTGTTGGGCAGGCATGATGAGTGCCTCCAGTTTATGCAGAAGCAAACCCAGGCACTGACAGGTTAAACAATTCATTGGAGCCCAAACAGCTGTCAGAACTGGGGCTCGAACCCAGGCTGAGGGGCTCAAGAGTCTATCCTGCCTCCGCCGGCAGCACAGATGGTGAAATTGGACAGGAAGCCTTAGGACAAATCAGGAGAAGGAGGAAAGGAAATTGGAGTCTTTATTATTGGGCCTTAGACAAGTCCAGTTGTAGTCTGAGATAGTTGGTGAGATAAATTCTACATGACACATTCTCAGAAACTTATTTTTTTAAAATAAACACTGTAGTTTAAAAAGTATGTAGTGGATACGGTCTTGTGTTTGCTTCTTTACTGCTTCAGGATTTCCCACGAGTTATTTCATGCATGTAGACTATTCCCCGAGTGGAATTCCAGTGTCTGAAGCAAGAGAATGTGTTACTTCTTGTGCCGTCCTTACCACCATGGAGCCTGAGGCACACGATAGGCATTTATAAACGTTGGCTCAACTGAACTAAAATACTAACGTGTCTCTTTCACTACCTCTTACCTAAGGAAAAACATGGTCACATCACTTAAGATGATGTTTAAAATTTATTTAACAACAAAAAACCCCAGAAATATTATCTGGTAGGGAGCAGACATAGAGGAGAAACTCCACAAACAGACGTATTTTTGTCTCTGAAAGACGAAATATGATAAGAACAAGTCAGCAAATTTCAAAAAAGCATGAATTAGTAAAAACAACAACAAGAACAAAATTAAATGGACCTACTGTACTTTCTGACCTAGAAAGTTTTGAGTCTGTAATTATAAATCCTGGCTGCTCATGTTATGAAAATTAAAGAACAAAGGTTAAATATCTAAAGAAAATACCAAAGAACTGTTAATTTTTTTCCAAAGATAGAAATGAGACAGATGGAATCAGACCAACACCAAACTTATTTTAAACTAGCTTGCCTGGTTTTTTTTCTTCAACTACAATTTTACTAGAAAGGTTCACCTGCTCACATTTTTTTTTTTTTAAGATTTTATTTATTTATTTGACAGAGATAGAGACAGCCAGCGAAAGAGGGAACACAAGCAGGGGGAGTGGGAGAGGAAGAAGCAGGCTCATAGCAGAGGAGCCTGATGTGGGGCTCGATCCCATAACGCCGGGATCACGCCCTGAGCCGAAGGCAGACGCTTAACCGCTGTGCCACCCAGGCGCCCCTCACCTTCTCACATTCTTGACTGGCTTTCTCCAAGAGAGAAAAAACATAGAAAAGCTCATTCCATGCCCATTTAAAAGGCAAAAATGAAAATCTTTGAAACAAATGGAATAAAACTGGTTCCAAGAAGAATCATGACTGGTCTTACTGAAATTAAGACATTATTTTATTAAGAGGACTGTCCTGAAATTTTAAAGGTAAAAGACCATAAAATAGTAAGAGTAACCTCAGAGGTCCAAGTCAAAGTGGAGATATGGTTTGAGGATTTGCTTAATGGGTATAAAATAGTGCACAGAGTACAGGATATCACCTGGACTACTGAGTTTTGGAGTAACCTAAGCCCACAGTTCTGCTCAAAAATGACCCAGAGAAGGGTCAGAGGGTCATACAAAGAGAATTAGCACAAGAAGAAAACGTAGGAGATTGGAGGAAGTAATGAGGTGGGAGATAAACAATAGTCATAAGAACAGTTCCCTCCGATTTGTTTGCCTTGCTTAAGCCTTTATTTCATATGAATTACCAATTTTGAAAAGGTTTTAACCACAAAAACATTTGCACCTTAATGATTTCCTTAGTACATGCTTTTTTCTTTACTGAAAGGATGACATCCACTTTAGCCACCTTCAGAGAAAGCAGTAACTTGGCAGTGTCCCATCAAAAAAGAGAGGGCATGCTCTTTCCTAAAAATGTAAAAACCAAGATTAATCTTTTAAACTTTTTAAAGTAAAAAAGTTACTTGTTTCATGTTAGAACAAAGATTTACAAATGTTTCCACTCTGGTACTTGTCTGAATTTTGAAGGCCACGTTTTCATGGCTTCCTAAAGGCAAAGTTCACTGAGTGCACCCGAAGCACATACATACGACCAGGTTCTGTGCGGTGTATGTAGGGGCAGAAAGGGAAGGGGGATCGGATAAAAAAAAGCGTTAAAAAGAAAACGACAGGGGACGCCTGGGTGGCACAGCGGTTAGGCATCTGCCTTTGGCTCAGGGCGTGATCCCGGCGTTATGGGATCGAGCCCCACATCAGGCTCCTCTGNGTTCCCTCTCTCGCTGGCTGTCTCTATCTCTGTCAAATAAATAAATAAAATCTTTAAAAAAAAAAAAAAGGAAAGAAAAGAAACGACAGGCCCCAAATAGCTTCACTTAGGCCAAGTCGCCAAACAGGGTCTTCATAACCTTAACCTACCTGCAGTTCCAACCTTCCCTAGAAATGTAGTCTTACCTGGTCAGTCAGGAATTTTCTGGTCAATGCTAAGAAGATAATCTATCCCCCGAAGGAAGATGAGGTAATCCACTAATAAGACCCTATGTCCCCCCAAAAAGGTGACCTCACTTGAAATAACACTTTTTTCTGCTCGTGATTTCCTTGTCCAGCTTTTTAAAACCTTTCCTGTCTACAGCCCTTTGGAGCTCCCTTGACTTGCTAAGTAGGATGCTGCCTGATTCATGGGTCATTTTATAAAGCCAATTAGATTTTCGAATTTACTAGATCTAATTTTTTAATCAAAGAATTAAGAGGTATAATCTGTGTCCAAGACTACTCACTCTATTTGAGAAGACAAATCACATGCACAAGAAACAACAGTAAAAGACAAGCTATTGGTAGCTACGGAGAGTCAGGAAAAGGAAGGAAGTGATAAAGGCCAGCAGAAATAACACTGGGCTGCATGAAGTGAAATCTGAGTTCTAATCTAAGCCCTGTTCACAACTTGTGTGAAAAGCTCGGGCAAGACACCTCTCTGAGCCTTAATATTCTCAGCAATAAAAACATGCGCCCTTTCAACTATAACTATTTATGCCACTATTTTTCTTGACTGGCTTTACTAAAAAAAAATAATTATTATGATGGTCCTTAAGCACTGACATATTATTTTTACTTATAATCCCAAAGATGTAAAAACAGAATTTTTATGTGCTTATAACTCTATTAAACCAAAACAAATTTAAAAATTAATTAAAAAAAAATTAAAATAGCATCAATTTAGTATGATGCTCACTGCTCTGTAAAAATTCGATTTCTGATCTAAACTTGGATATGGTATCGACTGTGACGACCTTCAACAAGCTTATATTATTTTCTTATAGCTCATCAAAATGAACATTCTAATAAATTCACTTTTTTTCCTTTTTGCACTTCTCTGTATCTTACACATCTTCTGTGATAAACATGCATTTTTTTTCCAACTGAGTTTTTAAAAATCATAGTTTTATTGAGATTTAATTCACATTCCTATATAATTTACACATTTAAGATGTACAATTCAACAGTTTTTGGTATATTCACAAAGTTGTGCAACACTGTCACAATAAATTTTGGAATATTTCATCATCACCCCAGAAAGGATCTCCCCTCTCTAATACTCGCATATTTATTAATAGTCAATTTACATTCTCTCAGCTCCCTCTCCCTCAACCCCATGCAACCACTGAACCATGAATCTACTTTGTCTCCACAGATTTGCCTATTCTAAATATTTCATATAAACGGAATCGTACAGTATGCAGTCTTTTGGGACTGGCTTCTTTTGTTTAAGATAATGTTTTCAAGATATATCCATGTGGTAACATATTATCAATACTTCATTTCTTTTATTGCTGAAATATATTCCATGTATCAACATATCACATGTTATCCATTCATCAGCTGATGGACATATGAGTTGTTTCTACTTTTTGGCTATTGTGAATAATGCTGCTATAATCATTCCTATACAAGTTTTTTTTTTCTTCCCCTTTTTTGAACACCTGCTTTCAATTCTTTTCAGTATATACCTAAAAGTGGAACTGCTGGGTCATATGCTAATTTGGTGTTTAAGTTATTGAGAAACCACATTTTTCACAGTTGTCATACCATTTTACATTCCCACCAGCAATGTATAAGGGTTCCAATTTCTTCATCTCAAGGTAGAAGTGATATCTCATTGTGGTTTTGATTTGCATTTCCCTGATGGCTAATGAGCATCTTTTCATGTGTTTACTGGCCACTTGTATATCTTTTTGGAGAAAGGTCTATTCAGATACTTAGCCCATTTTTAAACTGGATTACTTGTCTCTTCATGGAGTTGTAAGGCTGCATTATTTTTACATTCAGAAAACACTGCAGGGGTGCCTGGCGGGCTCAGTTTGTACAGCATGAAACTCTTGATCTTGGGGTTGTAAGTTCGAACCCTATGTTGGGTGTAGAGATTACTTAAAAATAAAATCTTAAAAAAAGAAAAGAAAACTTTAAAAAGCCTTGAACATATGCCAATTTTTTCTTTTTAATCACTAGGTATGTGACAGGGTTAATATAAAAATTAAGAGTTGTGTTATTAAAGAAAACTTCTCCATTCCTGATAGACTCCTTTATTCACCTCTGGGGAGGTAGACTGATTGATCTGTTTGGTAAATTTGGTAATAACTAAGCTTGGCTGGCTCAGCCACCTTCTTTCTTCCTCAAGTGAGCCTGCCCGCAGAGAACACACAGTGCTCTGCTCTGTTGTTTTAGCTGGGCAGGCACCTGGACAGGAAAAGACACAGAGGAGATTAAGAATGAATCAAAATATTAGATAGATGGACAATAAGGACAGGTGGGATGGGAGAGGCACTTCAATGCAGGTACAAAGACCAGGAGTTTTTAGCGCAACCTGACCGGCTGGCTGGGGAAAGCATGATGAGTAGCTGGAGGCCTCCTGAACTCATTACTGCCCGTTTCAGCTCAAATCCCAACTCCCAAGCCTTGTTACCAGTCTCTCAGCAACCCATCTCTCTAACTTTATTCCCTACTAGTCTTCCATAAAGCTTCTTCCCTGATGACAATGGGCAACTTATTTACCTCTTAAGTTAACAAGGACTTTTAAAAGCGAGATATGCAATACTGGTAAGGGTTCAATGAAATATACGTTGACTGATGCAGTCTGCTCAATCTGAATGTAAATTGGCACAACTTATCAGAAAACAACTTCACAGTACGTAGCAAGAATATTAAAACAGCGAAGACCTAGTAGTTTTATTTCCGAAAATCAATGGTAAAGAAATACTCGGAATACCAACAAAAAAAGAAGAAAAGAAAGGAGGGGGGGAGTCCTCTATGCACAAAGATGGACATGGAGGCGTTCTTTAAAGGTTTATTTTGTTCCAGGAACTGCTCTACCTTATTCTAGACACATTACTTCAGTAATCTTTGTAACTCCTATGAAGTACATGCAAAAACTAAGGGGTAAGGCAGTTCCGTAGTTTGTGCAAGGTCTCTGGCAGTGAGTGAAAACTTGGAAACAATCTACATGTTCAATAACAGAGGAGCAACTAAGTAAATTAGCCTATGCTCCAAGTGTCACAAAGTCACAAAATATGTACATTATGAGTCTATGATAAAATGAGGAAAGCAAAATCTGAAACAAACCATAGACAGGATCTCAACTGTGTCAGACTGAGTGTAAATATACAAAAATGTTAACAGTTCCTTTTCTTGGTTAATGAGAGTACAAGTGATTTTTTTTCTTTTTTTGCACTTTTCTGTATTCCGCATATTTAAAGATATATTTTTATACTCAAAATTTTTTTAAAAAGTTGAATCACAGGGCACCTGGATGGCTCAGTTGGTTAAGTGTCTGACTCTTGATTTCAGCTCAGGTCATGATCTCAGGTTCGTGACATAGAGCCCCATGTTGGGTTTCACGTTCAGCACAGAGTCTGCTTAAGATTCTCTCTCCCTCTCCCTCTGTCCCTCCCTCCTGCTTGCACACGCATGTGCTCTCTCTCTCTCAAATAAATAAAATCTTTTTTTTTTTTTTTAAAGTTGAATCAGGGGCCCCTGGCTGGCTCAGTTGGTTAAGTGTTCAACTCTTGGTTTCAGCTCAGGTCCTAATCTCAGGGTCCTGGGATCAGGGTCCATATAGGCTTCGTGCTCAGTGCAGAATCTGCTTGAGATCCTCTCTCTCCCTCTCCTTCTGCCCTCCCCATGGCTCTCCCTCACGTGCGCACTTTCTCTCTCCCAAGTAAGTATAATCTTTTAAAAAAGTTCAATCAAGAACACATATTTTTAAAAAATCACTAATGCTACCATTAATCTAAATATTAATATTGTTCACCTCTTTAAAAAGAAAATAATACAAGTACAAAAGTTTAGCAAATTTAAAACAAAACACACCATTTACTAAGTGCCTTCTGTATGCTACACACCATGGAAGGTAGTCACTTTGACACATATTATCTCGTGTAATACACTGCGGGTTTTCTTCCTTTGGGGACGTGTGTTTATCCACCATTTCAGAAGACAGCCATTGCTTTATTTGTTCTATTTTAGAACCATCACAGAGTTGCCTGATATATTTGCCAATAACCTAGAGAAACAGGAGTTCTTACAAAGCCATTTTTCAAGGGCACAAAGTATAGACCTCTACTGAGGACCTTTAGAGATCTTAGAAGTGAACTCATCTCAACTGTTACAGAGTCTGTCCCTGTATGTTTACTAAATCATAAGTCAAAAAGGTGGCATTTGAAATTCTGACAAAATAAAAAAAAATTCTACACAATATTTACTGAATTAATTATAAATTATACTAACCAACAAGTTTTTCACGGATTTTTCTTTTCCTGTCTAAAAAATTAAAACAAATCTACATAAAGCTGTTTCTGACATTAAGAAAGAAAATTATGTAAATATACTTGGAGACGTGTATTTTTCATCAAGTATTTTGGTGAAAATGCTGATTTCCATTGTATTTCTTACAGTACGTAATACAACACTGCTCACTTATGGGCTCAAACATTAGCCATTAAACTGATAGGACCTAATGCTGGGTTTGGATCCATTCATAAGCCACCATTTCAAAATTATTCACCAAAATGTATACGAATGTTGTATTGTGTACATAGACATGTATACTGTAAAGTGTACGTTCTTATGGATTATCAGTAAAATT
Organism: Ailuropoda melanoleuca; assembly: GCF_002007445.2. Taxonomy (NCBI): domain Eukaryota; kingdom Metazoa; phylum Chordata; class Mammalia; order Carnivora; family Ursidae; genus Ailuropoda; species Ailuropoda melanoleuca. The sequence continues at coordinate 66,078,318 of NC_048225.1, forward strand.
AAGTAATGAACTCAAGTAGGATAAAGAACATGATCCCTACAGCATCAAATACAATTTTAACACTAGCTTTAAATGGCAAAACCTAAGCCAGCAGTTCTCTTGCTTAGTTTCTATTCTTTTGAACAAGAAGTAAAAATTCATTAATTCTGTCACTTCCGAAGTAATGAGGAAATTTCAAAATGAGTTTAGGCCGACATATTTACTCTTAATCAAGGCTCTCATTGTCTCACATAGCCTTTTCAATCCATCCTGCATCCCAGAGGCAGATTTCTCTTTTGAAAACAAGTACTTTTGTGTTTTACAATAAAAACAGCGACTTGATACACTTGTGGAATGAATATTTCTTCATGTCTCAAAGATCTATGATGACATCTCACTGTCTGGCCAGTGTAGCTAGCATCACCCCAGTCTTATGTTGTTAATGGCACCAAAACACTCTCTGCATCTCAGATGAGCCCCAACATCTCCAGCAGGCCGCTACCAACGCCCCATTATCTGGCTCTCACTTCCTACCCCTTTGTACTGTCACTCACTTGCTGCCACCCCCCCTCCCGCCATTACCCAGTCCGAGCACATCAAGAACTCCAGACTCCTGTATTTTTGTCTGGCCTAATAGTGACATGATGATTTCTATCTAGAGCATACTGAACATTAATGGAAAGGCAGAAACAGAGACAGGTGTAAAAGTGAGTATGCTTTCTTTTAGTTCTTCAAGAGAATGTATTTTGATGGGGTTTTGGGAACAGAAAGATGGCCAGAGCAAGGCAGTTTGCTCTGGATTACAAACCAATAGAGAAAAAATTTGTCCCAGAGAAGGATACGTTAGGGTGCTTTAGAAGATTGTTGACAGAATACGATTTTCCCCAAAGATGTTTTTTTCCAGTGGTGAATATTTCCTGAAGAAAACATATACGATAAAAAGAGATACTATTAATTATGTTCTGGTATAGCCTATGTCTGTGTCCTCAAAGTATATCCCTACTCAGTTTCTTCCTGACATATCCGTGAGGCATCTTAAGTAGGATGAGAGACCAACGGATTCTGACTTTAAATTAAAGCTTCTGTTCAACTTCAGTTATAGAAAAAAATACTAATTTTTGAATAATCGTGTTTTCCTCAAGTTAAAATTTATCTACCTTTTCCCTTTGGAGCATGATTACTTTTGTAACAGAGAAGGAAGGAGAGGAAAGAGGGAAGGAGTAAGGTTTGTACTCTTCCCCCACTTCAAGTCTATAATAAACCATGACCTGTTCTGACTTCTGAACTTTCCACAGAAGACAGAAGAATAGAAAGAAACAAAAAGATGAGGTAAGGCAGAGTAAGTTTTGGGGCGTTCTGGATATCTTTTCACATATTCTGAAGAGCTAGAACAGAAAGGAAACTCTCCAGCAAAGGCTAAACAAAATACAAAATACTATACAAGTGCACGGAAGCTTTCGTTATAAGACAGACATTCTTAGAATATTTGTTTCCTCAGTCTCGATAAGTGTTCCTGGAGCAGAATGTTTGCTCATGTTTTGCACGCATAGGTATGTACTCTTTGAAGCTGTCAGGGAAGGTAAGCCATTTTGACAAAGGTCAAAGCCTTGTTGGGGTTCACTAGGGAATCCAGATGTTTTCTGCAGGCATACAGCTGAAAAAGGACAAAAAGCAGGTAGGCATCAAAATCCACAAAATTATAATTAAACAAGAGGCCACTTGATATAATTAAAAACTACCTCCTGAACTGAATGCTGTTTTACTTTACGCAAACGTGAAAGAGATCTTTCTCTGGCTCGTGAAAATATGAGCTTTGGCGGAGAGACCTAGGAGACCACTTTTTAAGCTACAGCTCAGATGTAAGACTAAGAAGAGAAACCATTTCTTTTCTCTCATCAGTCACAACACGTGTATTATAAGATTAAATTAAGGAAGTCACGTGACCTTGTGCCATGAATTTTGACTCTTTACAGTGCTTTCCCAATGCTATAGGTATAGCTCTAATTGGGACGGCAAAGAACTCCACAACAACTTTTTTTTTTTTTTTAAACTACCAGAGCAAAAGAAAGTAAGTGATTACTTTGTAAGGTGTTGAAGAAAATAAAGTGCAGTGACTGAATTTGGATTAAGAATTCACAAATGAGGGGCGCCTGGGTGGCACAGCGGTTAAGCGTCTGCCTTCGGCTCAGGGCGTGATCCCGGGGTTATGGGATCAAGCCCCACATCAGGCCTCTTCCACTATGAGCCTGCTTCTTCCTCCCACTCCCCCTGCTTGTGTTCCCTCTCTCTCTGGCTGTCTCTATCTCTGTCCAATAAATAAATAAAATCTTTAAAAAAAAAAAAAAAAGAAGTCACAAATGAGTAGAAAGCCTTTTCCAGGAAACCCAATTTTGTAATTTACTGGTCAGCGTAGTTTCCACTCTTCAACTGAGTTGAACGTGAGGGAGGAAATCATGATTACTTGGTATGAATCCTTTTAAGACCTGAGTTAAGTAAACCATCTTCATGCTCCACAAGCCGGGGAAAGAGAAACAACCGAAGGAAGTAATCTTTGGTGCTTCATAAGGTACAAAAGAAATAACTCCACTAGGTTTCAGTAAATAAAATATATTTTCACAAAAATTAGTTCTCATTGAAAAATCTTAAGCAATGTTTTTCGCTTCACCTAAAAACTTTTTTAGAAAGATTTAGTTGCACAGTTTTAATACCTATAGAAAAGTAGCAAGAAAAGCAATGTATGCATCAAATAAAAATGTTAAGTGGAATGCTCCGAAATAGAAAGAACAGCATTCTTTATCTTATCATAAAGTTCACATATTTTAAAGAAGTTATTTCAAAATTTACAAATAAAAGATGCTGTAAAATGTTAGTTTGCCTTCATTCAAATGAGAAAACCACAGCCACTGAATGTACCAAGTTCTCCAGAGGCACCTAACAGAAAAAAAATTATTTAGCTAGGTAGCAGTCTTCCAGGAAAAACAGGCTAAGCATTCTCATAAGAGAATTAAACAGATACAACAAAATATTGCTAATTCCTAAAATCACCTAGGTACTGTCCATTAAAATGTTGAAAGACCAAACGTCAATAAAGGTGACGATATTTGTCGCTTACTGCTTCAGCATTCTTCCTACAGTCAAAAGGAAAAATAAACTTAATTTGTCAGTATTTTGACAGACACATTACTATCTTTCCTTTTCACATGGCTAATGAAGGTGAAAAACAGGAAGTCCTAAGAGATGGCAGGGAAGAACGGGTGATGCTATAAAGTTTCCATCTCCAAACATGTTAAAGAGCAGAATCTCACAACTGTGATTGAACAATTTGAGAAAGCTCAAGCTATTGTAAGATTCAGAAAAGTTTTACACGAGGTATTTCTTTTTTGTTTGTTTTAGATGGTTTGGACATGATTTTTCTTTTTCTTTCATTGAGGTATAATTGACGAGTGATGTACTTCTTTAAAAATATTACAAATAAATTATTTCAAATGCATGGAAAACAAAAGTATTCCCTGGTTAAAAGGAAATATAATTTCCCCCAAGGGAATGATTACTAAGTAAAGAAAAGCCTATATTTGTGTGACTCCTCAGGGCTCTACACTGGAGAGAACGCTCCACAACAGCATCAGGACACAGACACAGTGAGTATGTGAGCGAGTAGAATTTCTCCATAAAAATAAAATCCATGGAGAGGCCACTTCTATCACTTAAGATCTGCTTTAAAAACTGAAAATTGCCAAACTCTCAATTACTCTTCCTCAAATTAAAAAAAAAAAATTAGCTAAGACTAATTTGTAGGAACATTTTCTTATACAACTAAAATGGTGTCAATGGTCATCTAGATTTAAATACAAATGAAAATGCCATATTCTCCTACTATAATGTGCACGTATGTCTCACCAAACAAGCAACATCCAATCACTACCTCCTCCCCCAGTTCTGTCTCTGATCCTTTAATACTCTACATACTGCGAACATTGTGCCAGATCTATCATGACCAGACTTTGCAGAGGAATTTTGTTTACTGACCAGGTAATGTAAGATTTCTTTATACGGTAAAGGTTGGGGAGGGGGCATTTTTCTTAGATTATTTTAAATATTAATTAGTTTTTCAGGTGAATTTTGCCACTGAATTTTAATATTCAATGTATATGTAAACAGTGCAAATCAAGTAGTATTTAGGGAAGTTTAATAGGTATACAAGCCTAGGGGCGCTTGGGTGGCTCAGTTGGTTAAGTATGTCACTTTTGATTTCAGCTCAGTCATGATGGAGCCCCGTGTCCGGATCCAAGCTGGGCAAGGCAACTGCTTGGGATTCTCACACTCTCTGCCCCTCCCCCTGCTCGTGTGCTTGGTCTCTCTGAAAAATAATGAATGAATGAATGAATGAATGAATGAATGAATGAATGAATATACAAGTCGAGACAAGAATAATGATGGGTTCTGAGGTCAGTGAGCTGCAGGGTTAGTTTTCCAACAGAGTTATCTTTCGGTTTTAACAGCTCAGAACAAGAGATGGTTCCACACAAATCACCCCGTTGCAAAAACAACTTAAAGCACATACCTAGACAGCATGTCAGTAGTTTTCCATAAAAAGTTCTATATTTCCCTCAGGTCATGATCTCAAGGTTCTGGGATCGAGCCCCAAGTTAGGCTCCTTGCTGAACAGGGAATCTGCTTCTCCTTCTCCCACTGCCCCTCCCCTCTGCTAATAAAATCTTTAGAAAAAAATAGTGCCGGATTTCCTTTTATATTTACCTAAACCACCACACACATGTCACTTGTTTGCTAATAATCAGGCTTCCAGGGTTTTAGAGCCAAAAACTATACCCTTTCTTTCTGAATTTTGTTGAGAAGATTTTCTCTTTCCTTTGACAAGCAAAGCAGAGGAGCACATTTACAAAACTCTGAAACTGACCAGAAACTGATTCAGAAATTAAGTCTACAACAGCAGGAACTCTACCTGTTTACAGTAAAGTTCAATCTTCCTGTAGGTCTTCAAGCTCTCCCTCCTTCATAGCCAGGGGTGAAGGAGACAGAGACTCACACAGGCCTTGACACATTGTTGACATGCAGAAGTCAATAACTGTAACAATGACACCCCAGGAAATGACTGAGCGTTCTAATCATCTTACAACCCTCATGAAACATGAACTCTGGCACCTGTTCATCCTCCTCAGTGTGAATACAGTCAACACTAAGAGGAAGAGACTTCTTGGAACTTTCTTTCTGCCATACAAACTTCTCAGTATGAATATCACAGCACTTTAGGAAAAGGATTTTTTTAAACCTACCCCCCTGTATTTACCCCGGACTCTCAGGGTAGGAAGACATCTTAAAAATCATACAGTAATCCTATAGCTATGTGCTGCCCACTATGGTCCTAGCCATTTGCTAGCCACATGTAGCTACTGAGCACTTGAAATGTGGCTGGTTGGAATTCAAATGTACTCTAAGTTAAAAACCAGATTTTGTAGATTAAGCATGAAAGAATGCAAAATATCTCTATATTAACTTACCAAATTGATTACAACTGAAACTGCATGGGTTAAATAAAATATATTATTAAAATTAATTTCACTTGTTTCTTTTTTATTTTGTTATTTTTTATTTAGGAAACTTTACATTGCTCATATGGCTTGCATTATAGTTGGATTGTTACAGACCTCTAGTCCCTATAGCAATGCTTATAGACTCACAGCCTTAGTTCTAATAGCAAACAAGAGCTATCACTTGACATTTCCCAATTACAACTGCCATTTAAAAGCCAAGAGAGAGGTGCCTGGGTGGCTCAGCTGGTTGGCTCTGAACCTTGGTTTTGGCTCAGGTCATGATCTTGGGGTTGTGGGGGTAGAGCCCCATGTGGGGCTTCCTGCTCAGAGGGGAGTCTGTGTCTTTTCCTCTCTCTCTCCCTTTGCTCCCCCCACCACGCACACTCTCTTTCTCTCTCTCTAAAATAAATAAATAAATATTTCAAAAAATTATAAAAATAAAAGCCAAAAGCAGTATTTTCTGGATCCATTGAGATTATAATAAAAATAACTCAAGAAGAGTGTAAAAATAGAATCACTTTGCCCTGACACCATTTTAAAGAAAGATTACTTGACAAAAAGGCAAAATAGGCAAAAATAGCACAGGATGCAAAAACTACACCTCTTAAGAAAATAAGGTGGGAAATACACAAACCAAGTTTTTCTGATAAAGCAGATCTGAATGCTGATTATAAGGTATAGCTTTAAAGCAAAATTTACATTTCATTAATTTCCAGTAGCTAGGGCCTCAGAAAGATATGTAAGATCTTGTCTTTATTATTTAAGTACCTTCAACCACAACCAACCACTAACATTATAAAAAGGGAAATACTTATAACCTAATTCTCTTGTCCAAAACTTAAAAACAAAACAAAAAAACCCAAACAAAAAAACACAACAACAAGGGAAAAAACCACAACTCAAAAGGAAGATAAGAAACATTAATTTCTCTAGGGCTGGGTAGGCTGCCTTTGGTCCACAAACCTTATGAAATAGGAAAACATATTTTAAAATAAATACCTTGCACCGCGATTTTTTAGAAGTGAACTTCAAACATGAGAAACTCAACAACACATTTCTAGAAGCAAACCATTTCTTCATCTATTATAAGACATCTTTCTTCTTTATTTGATTTAAAAGTATTCAGGCCCCCAGGGCTTTCAAGGAAAAAAACCCACTGTATTTCTGAATCTATAAAAATATTTTTAGAAGGGTAGAGGAGGAGACAGCTCTTTAAAGAATGGAGGGGAAAAGCTTTCTCAGGTGTCCAGAGGATGCAAGAGTCACCTCTAGAAAACCATCAATGGGGAAACTGGAAAAAAAAAAATTTTTTTTTTTTTTGAGGAAATTTAGACCAAGGAGAACCTAAGGCTTCCACAACGGTTGGTGAGATATTCCATGGTGTCCTAGCAAATTTATAATCCCCAAAAGGCCATACGTATTTGGCTGTCAATTTCTTTATCCATTTTGAGATGCACCAGCTGAGTATCATCTTCAGACTTCAATTTGCTAGGTGATACATTCCTTAGAAACCTTTTCCTCGTGCATATAAATACCAAGGTCAATTACATTCCCAGTCGAGTAAGCAGAAAGGATTGCTCATATTTTAATGGGGGTGTTGATTGGCTGCAGTTTCCTGCCCCGGTGTAAAGAGTAATGGGCAAATCTCTTTCTGAGTATAATCGTTACACCCCGAAATCACTCTCAAAGAATCGAGTCTCCTACCATTGCCCAATAGGTAAGAAGGCTGCCAAAATTTCCATTAGAGCATCCTATTTTTAGAGTCTTTGGAATTGGTCTTCAAAATTGCATTCCACAGTACGTATCTGAGTAAGTTTATACAGGGATCAAAATAAGCATCCTAAGGTCGCAACCTTTCTTACAAAGGGATTTAAAGCATTTAAGCCTTAATTTTAAAAAGCCTTAACTTTAAATCTGTTCAACACGCAAATCAAAAAATAAAAATTAAGGTAGATACCGGCCCAGAGGGAGGTCCGGAAGGGAGACCCCGGGCGGTTCTCGGTGGCGGCGGAGGGAACAGGTACGAAGGCAAACAAGGACGGCTCCCGGGGTGCGGAGCCGGGGCTGCGGCGAGGGGCGAGCGCGGCACGGACACGGGGCTGCAGGGACGAGAGGCGCGCGGGCGAGCGCCGAGGGCACGGGGCTGCCCCGCACCGGGAGCGCAGAGGCTGTGCGCGGCGCCGGGGGAGGAGCGAGGGGCTCCCGGGGGGTTTCCCGCCGCGGCCGCTCGCCGGCCGGCCCCCCACATCCCGCTCTTCCTCTGCTCACCTGGGAGTCGGACGCGAACGCAGGGCTACGGCTGGGCGCCGGGTCTGTTTCCAGCCCCGCTTGCTGACATGGCGGCCGAAGAGCTGTCACAGAGTCGGCTCGGGTCTCCCGCCGCTCCGGTGGAGGAGACGCCTCTTGCCTTGCCGCCCCGCCTCCTTCTGCGCACCCTTCCCGGCTGGCCGGCTGACGGCGGGCGGCCCGCGACCGCGGAGCATAGAGTGCGAGCGGCTAGAGAGGAAGCGTGGGGGGTGGCGGACAACCATAGAGTACCAGTCCAGACACAACCCGGATGGTCCGTCTCTCTCCTCGTCCGTCCACTCACAGTCCTCGGGCGGCTCGCCCGGACGGAAACGGAAGTGAGAGAAGTGACAAGAAGAGGAGCCGGATCGCATGCGCAGTTTGGGGTGTCTAGTAGTGCTGGCCTAGTCCGGTGGCAGGAAGGTGTTACACGTTGAGTTCTCTGTACGGAGCTCGCTGGCGATGTGACAGTCTCCGGTGACACTGGGACAGACCTTAGAGGGTGAAGATGTCGGTCCCGGTGGCGGGGCTGCCTCCGCGGCTGGCGCTCTCAGCCTTGGCCGGCGCTGGTCGCTTTTGCGTGTTGGGGTCGGGAGCGGTGAGGTGGAGGGGCGTCCGCGCGGCACACCGCCGGTTCTTGTCTGACCTCCAGCCGCAGCTGATGCCCTGTCAGGGCTTCCGAGACTCGCCCTCGTGGTCGCCCAAGTACCGCTCAGAGTCCAAGAGTTACATAACCAGTCCGAAACTGGCCACGACCTTGGTGCGGATCCTGAAGGAAGAAAACGCTGACCGGCTCATCCTGGAGTGCAATCCAGGTGAGTCCGCCGGGGACTGCCTTTCCTCGGAAGTTCATCGCTCCTGCCAACTCCCCTCGACCGCCCGTGGGGGGCCGCTTAGGACATAGCCCATTGGAGCAGCTTGGATGGTCGGTTTCGGTCATAACACCAGGAAATACTTGTGCAGCAGTTTGCACTTCACACAGCTTTGGATAAAACATGCTCCTAGATTTTACTGCCTCCTCAAAATACTTGCAAGCCCCCCCCTCCCCAGAGAACTTTTTATCTTTTACATAGGTCTCTTAGAGACCATAGCTGGATGCCGAGAACATAAGATGTATAGACTTTCTGAAAAATACTTTTTTTGTTTTGGTAAAGATTATATTTAAAAAAAAACCTCTATATCCAACGTGGGGCTCCAACTTACCACCCGGAGGTCAAGAGTCGCGTGCTCCACCGACTGAGCTAGCCAGGAGCCCCTGAAAAACTACCTTTTTAAAGGAGCATTGCCTGTCATGAGTCAGAACTGTTCAGGTTTGACAGTATCTTTCCTGGTTAAAGTATCTGAGTAGACCATGAATAAATGGTATTCTAAAGGCAACTTTGTATGTTTTTCCTGAGACATAGTGAAACATTGTGATGAAGAGCTCAGGCTTTGGCTTTGACAGAATGGATTCAAAGCCAAGCAGCACCACTTACCAGTTGTGATGTTGGAGTCAAATGATTTTATCTAATCCCCAGTTTTTCAACATGTAAATGAGGAGTGTAGTATCTACTTTGGGGGTGTTGTGAGGACCAAAATTAGATAATACATGTGAAACATCTACTCTAGTCGCTATTGAAAAAACTTGTTTCTTTTGCAAATAAACTTTTCCTTCTGTTAATAACACTAGGTCCTGGAATCCTGACTCAAGCGTTACTTGAAAGCAAGGCCAAAGTGATTGCCCTTGAAAGTAACAGAACTTTTCTTCCACATCTGGAGGTATACTTTTAGTTTCTAAACTAATTTATTGTTCAGTCAGCTATCTTTGAGTATTTAGGGAAGTGAAAATGAAGCACACAATTTATATTTGTAGAATCACTTTGGGGGGGCTTGCTGTAAATACGTTGTTATCCCCCATGACTAGAACATAGTATAAGTATCGTAGGTGGTATCAATGCTTGTTGAATGATTGGAGTTCTGAGACTTGTTCTCTGGTTCTAGCTCTGTTGCAGACAAGGTGGGTGACTTTGAGCAAAGTGTGTATTTGGCATCTCTAGGCTTGTTTCCTCATCTTTAGTAGGGTATCCTGCGCCTCTGCTTTCTGTGAACTTCGAATCTAGGTTAAATGAGACTATATTAAACTCTGGATTTAGGGTTTCAGAAGCAAGAACGTTTTGGTATAGTCACATACAATTGCATGTAGTGAAAGCATTATCCAAATGGGTTTGTTTTGTTTTTTTTAATGAATTCTGCTGCTTATAGTGGACAGGTATACGTAACAGTGAAGTGGAAATTCATTGTCTCACTGCCAGCCTCCTTCCTTCTCTTTCCCTTCCCTCCTGAGTCTCTAGATTCAGTTTAGGAAACTTATACTTCTCTGTGCCAAATTCCTGAAACCAGGTATGATGTATTATTTAAATATGCAGGACGACAACAAAAAATTATGAAAATGTCCACCAAATCCAGTTTATTTTTTAATAAAACTATGCATGTTAGGTGGTGGTTATCCTACAACTGACAGCTTTGAAAGAATGAAAAGGTGTGTTTTTGTTTTTGTTTTTTAAGATTTTATTTGAGAGAGAGAGTGCACAAGCGGGGGAGTGGCAGAGGGAGAGAGAGCAGAGCCGAGCAGGGACTCCGATATGGGACTTGATCCCAGGACCCTGAGATCATAGCCTGACCCGAAGGCAGGTGCTTAACCGAGTGAGCCACCCAGGCGCCCCAAGAATGCAAGGTTTTAGCCAGGTTATTTAATTGATGCTGAATTTGCTGGAATCCCAAAAAACATGAAGAGAAAAGAACACAAGTGTTTAAAGATTGTGAAGTGTGATTTAGTCGCCATAGCCATTTGTAATTTCAATTTCACCTTAGGAACTGGAAACCAGATAGCTTTTATTTTGATCTTTTAAAAAAAGGATTACTTTTGAGAAAGAGAGAATCTTCACCAGGCTCCACACCCAGGTTGGAGCCTAGCCTGGGGCTTGATTTCAGGACTCTGAGATCATGACTTGAGCAAAATCAAGAGTTGGACACTCAACTGACTAAGCCATCCAAGTGCCCCAAGGCCTACTTTTGAAGGTTAATCTGCATGTTCACAAAATAATTAAAATGCATTAAAGTGTCTATTTAGTTTCTTATCCAGTAACACAGTAGTTGCTTTCTTGTAAGATCAAGATATGTGTTAATTTGAAAACAGTGATTCCGTGAGAAATGGAGTGTTGGGGGCTAGAAAGTTCATGATATGCAGAACTTCCCTGTAAGAAATACAGGAATATTCATTGTAAATGTTTCTGAAACTTCAGTGTAAACTAAAAATCCATCTTGATCAAATCCAGTCTTTGGTTAGAACTGAGTTTGTGTTCTACTGCCTTTTAGTTTCTGCCTTTTAGTTCTACTGGCTTTTAGTTTCTTTCTAACTCCCTATCCCCCCTCCCCTCAGCACTAACTTGAGCTCAGCCCTCAGTAGGTATTCACTCTTATTAACCATCATTATGACACAGGGAGAAGCCATTCAGATAAGGTATTATGTGAATTCATCTATTTGCCAGAATAAAAGAGAAGTAACCATTAAAATAGAAGTTTTTTTGGGCGCCTGGGTGGCTCAGTCAGTTAAGTGTCCAACTCTTGGTTTCAGCTCAGGTCATGATCTCAGGATAGTGAGATCAAGCCCTGAGTAGGGCTTCTTGCTCAGCAGGGAGTTGGCTTGAAGATTCTCTCTCTGTTTGCCCCTCCACCCCGCTTGTGTGCATGCTTGCACACGCTCTCTCTCTAAAATAAATAAATCTTCAAAAACAATGAAATAAAAAATAAATAGAAGTCTTGTGGTATCCTTAAATCACAGCTTTAAAGTGGTGCTCTCAGCAGACAATGCTTCTAGCCACCCAAGGTATGCTCCTAAAAACTGAAAAGATTTTCAAGGGATGACACTTGACTCTGAATTTCTGTCTAACGTTAGAACCCCCACCCTCTCTGATAAGATTCCTGGGACTCCACATTAACAGTGTCTCAAGCAGGAACAGTTAATTCTCCTATCTGGATGTGCTAGAGATAACAGTTTTCAAATTGTGTTCTATAATAATAAATCATGATATATTCCTTTTGAAAAGGAGAACTGTTGCAGAAAGAGCTGTACATGTTCAGTTGAAGAGCCCTCAGCTTTTGGGACAAGTGGTGTGGTATTTCAGCAGAGACAGAACAGTCTTTTCAAGTCAGGCTGAATGTCAGCCCTAGCCATCACTACCTTTAAGACCCTTGGGCAATGAAGTAATTTAACCTCTTTGACTTTGGTTTTCCTCATATATAAAGTAGAGATGTTAATGCCCACTTGTAAAGGATCTTGTTGCAATTTATTTTTATTTTAAATAATTTGTTTATTTTAGAGAGGGAGCAGGGGTGGCGGGAGAAGGGCAGAGAGGGAGGGAGAGAGAGAATCAGAAGCAAACTCCCGGCTGAGTGAGGAGCCCAACCTGAGGCTCGATCTCATGACCCTGAAATCATTACCTGATCCATAATCAAGAGTTGGACGCTTAACCAACTGTGCCACCCAGGTGCCCCTCTTATTGCAATTTATTTTTTTTTGGTTTTGCTTCTTTTAATAATAATTTTTTATTATCTTATGTTAGTCACCATACAGTATATCCTTAGTTTTTGATGTAATGTTCCATGATTCATTATTTGCGTATAATACCCAGTGCACCATGCAATATGTGCCCTCCCAGCTTATCCCAGTCAGATAACACATTTTAATTACAAAAGCAGCATACAATTAAAAATGCAAACAAAATGAAGAAAAAGAAAAATTCATCCTTAATCCTACCGCTTAGAGATAATGGTAAATTTATTGTATTTTTCTTTTTTTTTATTTTAATGTTCTTTTTATTATATTATGTTACTCACCATACAGTACATCCCTGGTTTCTGATGTAAAGTTAGATGATTCATTAGTTGCATATAACACACAGTGCACCATGCAATACATGCCCTCCTTCCTACCCATCACCAGCTTATCCCATTCCCCCACCCCCCTCCCCTCTGAAGCCCTCAGTTTGTTTCTCATAGTCCATACTCTCATGCTTCATTCCCCCTTCTGATTACACCCCCTTTCCTTTCTTCCCCTACCGATCTTCCTAGTTCTTATGTTCCACAGATGAGAGAAATCATATGATAATTGTCTTTCTGGNCTCTCATGCTTCATTCCCCCTTCTGATTACACCCCCTTTCCTTTCTTCCCCTACCGATCTTCCTAGTTCTTATGTTCCACAGATGAGAGAAATCATGTTCTGGCCACTTTAACTCTGTTTCTGTTGGTGCTGCTCAACCCTGCAGTGTCCCTGGATGTGCGCCCCATGGCCGGGGTTCCAGCCCTCACTTCCAGGGCCGGCGCATCTCTGTCCTTTGTGTTTCCAACCCCGCCAGCCGCCAGCCGCCCCTGCACACTCCCGGAGCTCCCNTATTGACCTGGACCCAGGCTCTGTGCCCTTGTTTTATAGGGATCTTAGGGATGTGGGCTTCTTGATTTTTCAGCCTGCCTTCTGGGGGAGGGGCCTGCCGTGCCGATACCCAGGCAACCCTGTTTGGGTAGAGTCTCCGTGTCCCCTGCGAGGGGGGATGGGGATGGGCACGCTGTGAGCCGGTATTTCCAGGCTTTTTCTCTGGCGGCTTTCCCTGGTGGTTTGCTGTGCCTCTTCTGAGAGTCAGAGCAGCAGTGGCCGAATCTCAGCCTCTGTCTCAGAACAGAGGGATCGCGGACTGTTCTCCACTGATGTTCTGGCCACTTTAACTCTGTTTCTGTTGGTGCTGCTCAACCCTGCAGTGTCCCTGGATGTGCGCCCCATGGCCGGGGTTCCAGCCCTCACTTCCAGGGCCGGCGCATCTCTGTCCTTTGTGTTTCCAACCCCGCCAGCCGCCAGCCGCCCCTGCACACTCCCGGAGCTCCCGGTCTCAGTCTGGTTCCAGTGAGTGCACCGGAGCTCCGTTTCAGTCTGGTGGCGCGCGTTCCCCGGCTCACGGTCTTAGTCTGCTGTCTCGCGGGTGCCATCCGCGAGTCCGCCTGCTCCCCGTGCAGGTGGCTACCGCTTCCCAGCGCCCGAACGCGGCGGCTCCCTCCCCCTTCGTTTATCTTCCGATATCTGTGTGCAGTTTCATGGCTCCCCGCTTCGTACCTCAGTACTCAGCGCTGGAGATGTTCATTTGTAGAGATCCAGATGTATCTTCCTGCGTCTCAGGCTGATTCCGGATGTTCAGGCTGGTCTGGTACCTATGCAACTCGACTCAGGGGACCGGCTGAAAAAGGGGTCCCCTACTCCCCTGCCATCTTAACTCAGAGCCAGTTGGTATTCTATATTCTGTGTGGGACAGTCACACAAATCTATACAGGTACTGTCCACACTAGAGCTGCCAATGCTCCTGGGTCAAAGCTGCGCACCTCTGACAATCACAGAGATGAAATACCAGTGGAGAAAAACTTCCGCCTCCACCGCCCACCCTCACGTGACTCTCCTAGCCCTCTTGTTGCAATTTAAATAAGATGAACTGTGCTTCCTGTTTTTGAATCCTAATTGCAGTCGAGTTTTTAAATGTGATTTCATTGTTGTAGAACTAAATTATTCTGCAGTTCTGGCTGTTGTATTGTTATTACCATTATTCATGCTACGTGACAGATGCAAAAACAAAAAAGTATGACTCTTGAATAACTTCTGAGGTTATTTTATTGCCATACATACAGAACAATTTGTAAGAATTTCAAGATAATCTCTTTTTAAGATAAGCATCAAGTGAGTGTTCTTTTTTCTAGCTGTCATGACACCACACTCTGGTTTTCTTCTTTACATTTTTGGTTTATTCTCAGCTTCTTGTGAGACTCTGGCATTACTCCGTCCCCAGGCCTCATCTTCTGTGCTTCCTCCTAGGGGGTCTCATCTGCACCCCTGGCTTTATAACCTTCAACAAGCGAAATTCTCACCAACTCATATCTTTAGCCTGGACCACTCCACTGACTTCCCTATTCAGGTCTACAACTTCCTACCTGGCATCTCCACGTGGTTCACCTGTAATAGGCATCTCAAACTTAACAGGACCAAAAGTATATGATTTCTATCCCAGTCTGTTCCTTCCCTAGTCTTTCTCAAGGGTCTCTATGAAAATGATCATTAGAATTTACTGGATTTAGAAATAAAATAATACAAGGTTGAAATCACTTATGAAAAATTAGGCTTTTTATTTCATAACTTTAAATTGCAAATCTTGAAACCTTGATATACACCAATAGAATTTTCTGTGCATGAGAATCTCAAGTCACATTAATTTCTTCTGTTTGATCTTTTTATAACTTCAAATTAAGTTTATGGAGTCTATAGCTAACCCTTGCTCTCACTACTAAGATGTCCCAAGCTACGGCAGAATGAGCACATCAGGGTGGTAAAAAGATGGAGGTATATTGGACCTCTGGCAGACAAGGAGCTTTCCTTCTGCAGTTGCTTCTGTCTTTAGAAAACATAAATGAAAAATCAAGGGGAAAAGAGAAAGTGACCTACACGATGAGTGTAGCTAAGTTCATATGGCAAAGGACTAATTAAACTCTTCTAGTAAAAACAGGACTGTCTGCCTTTCACTTGAATATTTTTATCGTTTCTCTCTATGAAGCATCTGGCCCCAACTAGCAGATGGGTTGCGGCTCTCTGCCTGGGCCCAGGTGCGGTCTCCGAATCTCTGCCCAAGCTCCACGCAGCCGCCACTAAGCGGTCAGATTAGTGTGAGGATGCTTTTGGAACAGCTGAACCAATTGAGATAAAGTAGAGAAAGTGAAAGGATAAGTGAGAATATGTTGAAGGTTTTTTGGTTTGGGGGTTTTTTCTTAGTAATACTGTACTTTCATAGCTTTTCAGGCATTAATTAATTTCTCTTAACTCTTAAATTTTAGGGTAAGTTTTTTGAAGTAGATCTTTAAATTGATACAAAGTCTCCCTAACGCTGACACTTTTAAACACGTTATCTCTGTTTCTCTTCAGTCCCTGCGAGAAAAGGTGAATGGAAAACTAGAAGTGGTCTACTGTGACTTCTTTAAAATGGATCCTAGAAATTCTGGAATAGCAAAACCTCCCATTATGATTTCAGAAACGCTTTTTCATCATTTTGGAATAAAAGCAGTTCCTTGGTCAGAAGGTAATTTTTGTCATTCACTGCAGCAAACAGCTTGTAATTTGCCAGCTTTCTCTAGCAGGACACCTTGTCGGCTGAAGAGATCCACGTCCTGTTTAGATGATAGAGTTTTGGGTGGGTGGTCTCAGGTGACTGTGGCTTTTCCCTCACGTAGACAGAATTCGAGCAGTTCCACAGAGGCCAACCTCCCTATCAAAGAAAGATGCTGAGGCTTCCTTTTAATTGACTTAACATAGTTTGTTAACTTAGTTTGACTCAATAAAATATGATCTTAGGGACAAGTTTTAACAACTTCTCAAATGTTTTTGCTTGTATTCCCAACAGATACCCCTTTAAGAGTAATTGGAATCTTCCCAGCAAAAAATGAAAAAAAGATACTTTGGAAACTTTTATATGACATCTATTCTTCTACTTCTGTGTACAGTTATGGACGAGTAGAACTGAATATGTTTGTTACTGAAAGGGAATATGAGGTGGGTTATTGTTTGAAAGTTTTGTGATCTTTCTCTGAGTGGTCTTAATCTGTGTGACTTTAATTTGAGCTCATGACATTGAGAGTATTAAGATGGTTTTTAAATTTCTGTAGAGCAGTCTTTAGGTTCGATTTTTTTAAGGTTTTTTTGTGGTTAAATATACGTGACATATTTACCATTTTAACTTTTTAAGCGTACAGTTCAGTGGCATGAAGTATATTCACGTTGTGGTACAACTGTTAGCACCATCTATCTCTTCTCAGCACATTTTTATCATTCCATACCGAATTAAACATTACTTCCCCATCTCCCCCTTCCCCTGAGCCTCTGGTAAACATTGTTCTACTTTCTGTCTCAATGAATTTGACTATTCTAGGCACTTTGTCATAGGTGGAATCATAGAATATTGCACTTTGTGTCTGACTGACTTCACTTATGCCTTTATGGTTTCATCCAAGTTGTAGCATGTGTCAGAATTTCATTTTCTTTTTAAGGCTGAAAAATTTACCATTGCGTGCATAGATATATGTATATATTTACACACAAACACATATACACATAGATACATACACCCACCACCTCGTCTTTATCCATTCTTCTGTCATTGGACATTTGAGTTGCTTCCACGTTTCATTGTTGTGAATGATGCTGCCGTGAGCTTTGGTGTGCAAATATCTCTTCCAGTCCTGGCTTTCAGTACTTTTGGCTATATACCCAGAAGTGGAATTTTCGAATCATTTGGCAGTACTATTTTTTTTTTAAAGATTTTATTTATTTTTTGGGGAGGGGGAGAGGGCAGGCGGGGGAAAGGGAGAGAGAATCTTTTTAAAATTATTTTTTAAGATTTTTTTAAAAAATATTTTTAAAATTTATTTATTTGAGCAAGATGGAGAAGCAGACCCCAACTGAGCATGGAGCCTGAGTTGGGGCTCAATCCCAAGACCCCGAGATCATGACCTGAGCTGAAGGCAGATGCTTAACCCACTGAGCCACCCTGCTGCTCCAATACTATTTTTAATTTTTTTCAATTTTGTAATTTTTTAAGGACCCACCCTGCTGTTTTCTGTAGTGTTTGTACCATTTTATATTCCCACCAGCAATGCACAGGAGTTCCAATTTCTCCATGTTCTCTCCAACATTTGTTTTCTGTTTTTTTATAATACCTGTTGTGCTGTGAACTCACTGTGGTTTTGATTTGATTAGTAATGTTGAACATCTTTCATGTGCTTATAGACCATTTGTTTATCATCTTTGGAGGAATGTCTATGAAAGTCCTTTGCCTTTTTCTTTGGGTTGTTTTTCTGTTGAGTTTAAGGAGTTATTTATATATTCTCAATATTAAACTCTGCTCAGATATGTGATTTGTGAACATTTTCTCCCCAACTATGGGTTGCCGTTTTACACTGTTGTGTCCTTTGATTCCCAAAGTTTTTAATTTTGATGAAGTCCAGTTTGTCTATTTTTTCTTTTTGTTGCCTGTGCCTCTAGTGTCATAGCTAAGAAATCACTGTTAAATCCAGTGTTGTGAAGCTTTTCACTTGTATTTTCTTCTAAGAGTCTTATAGTTTCAGCTCTTACATTCTGGTCTTTGATCCATTTTGAATTACTTTTTTTTATATGGTGTCGGGTAAAGGTC
Source organism: Ailuropoda melanoleuca (assembly GCF_002007445.2). Lineage (NCBI taxonomy): Eukaryota > Metazoa > Chordata > Mammalia > Carnivora > Ursidae > Ailuropoda > Ailuropoda melanoleuca. The sequence continues at coordinate 66,096,377 of NC_048225.1, forward strand.
CAGCTTCATTCTTTTGCATATGGGTATCTAGTTTCCCCAGCATCTTTTGTTGAAAAGGTTGTCCCTTTACCTCATCGAATGGCCTTGGTACCCTTATCAAAACATCATTTAGTCATACACACAAGGGTCTGTTTCTGGGCTATTTTATTACATTAAGCTATTCAGTGTCTCTTGAGATTCCATATGAATTTTAGGATGGGTTTTTCTATTTCTGTGAAAAGAACATCATTGGGATTTTTTTTTAAAGATTTATTTATTTATTTATTTGACAGAGATAGAGACAGCCAGTGAGAGAGGGAACACAAGCAGGGGGAGTGGGAGAGGAAGAAGCAGGCTCATAGCGGAGGAGCCTGATGTGGGACTCGATCCCATAACGCCGGGATCACGCCCTGAGCCGAAGGCAGATGCTTAACCGCTGTGCCACCCAGGCACCCCCATCATTGGGATTTTGATAGGGATTGCATTGACTCTCTAGGTCCCTTCGGGACATCTTAACATTGGTCACTCTTCCAATCTGTGAACACAGGTTGTTTTTCTGTTTGTGTTTATATTTCTTACATTGGTGTTTTGTAGTTTTCAGTGTACAAGACTTTCCCCTCCTTGGTTAAATTAATTCCCAAGTATTTTACTCTTTTGGATGCTGTTGTAAATGGAGTTGTTTCCTTAATTTTACTTTTCAGATTATTTGTTGTTAGTATATTGAAATATGATTGACTTTTGTGTGTTCATTTTTATATCCTGCAACTTTGTTGAATTCATGTACTAGTTGTAACAGGAGTATTTAGAGTTTTTGGACTCTGCTCTCTGCAATTGAAGGGCCTTCTGAAGTTCTTTATAGTGTGTTGAGAGTAATGTTTCTTTTCTGCTCAGAATGCCTCACATTATTAATCTTCCAATCCATTGTAGCCTGAGAGTTATGGGCTAGGATAGTGGAGCAAGAAATGGAAGGGTGGTTTACACACCAAGACTCAGTAAAGAAATAGTGACTATCCACGGAAAGAGTAGGGGACTTAGAACCGTGAGGATGTACATACATTACATACATGAAAGATTGAAAGAAGAGAAACGGGAAATGCTTCAGATTTTATCTTGCTACTGGGGAAATATTCTAGTGCTTCTCTTACCATGGACCTTCTCACGTGTGGTTTCCGCTGTGTAGTGCTCTCTCATTCACTGAGGAAACCACTCATCCTTGAAGTGTCAGCCTGAGCAACTCTTGACTCAGAATTTACTAGCCCACCTGATACATACTTCTAACACATACTTGTCCTTCTCCACAGTGATTATTCATTTTTGTGTCATTTTTTTCTTTAATGAGATTTTGCCCTGATAGGGTTTTGACTAAAGGAAGTCAATCTCACATACATTATATTTTAAGTGTCCATGATGATATATTTCAATATGAAAGTTTAAAAAGATTTTCTCTTCTTTGAAATGGTTATGGTTAAGATTTTGCAATTCTAATTTTCTTTAATTTCTAAATACTATTAAGATATTACCTTTAAGATTCAGAATTTTATTTTGATTGCTTATAGTTATGTAAACATGTAACTTTTATTTTCCCTTTATTAGAAACTGGTGGCAAGTCCCCAAAATCCGCACTTGTATCAAGCATTAAGTGTGCTCTGGCAAGTAGCTTGTAAGATTAAGCTTCTGCATGTGGTAAGTAAAATCCTTCTAAATGGCAACAGAGAACTTCATTTTTATTTTTTTATTTTTTTATTATTTATTTATTTTATTTTATTTAAATTCAGTTAAGTGTATTATTAGTTTCAGAGGTAGAGTTCAGTGATTCATCAGTTGTACTTCACGTGTCCTCCTTAATGCCCATCACCCAGTTATCCTATTCCCCCAGCCCCTGAACTTCATTGTTTTTAAAGATACTACCTTTTGCGGCGCCTGGGTGGCACAGCGGTTGAGCGTCTGCCTTTGGCTCAGGGCGTGATCCCGGTGTTCTGGGATCGAGCCCCACATCAGGCTTCTCCGCTATGAGCCTGCTTCTTCCTCTCCCACTCCCCCTGCTTGTGTTCCCTCTCTCACTGGCTGTCTCTATCTCTGTCAAATAAATAATTAAAAAATCTTTAAAAAAAAAAAAAGATACTACCTTTTTGTGACCAGTAAATGAAAAAAAAATGAAAAATGAATTTTATTATTTTTCCCAGCTGTTGAAGATAACAGAGCTAGTGCTTCTATTTTTGTCACAAATATTGATATATTTCTCGGATTATAAAAATAATATGTATATGCTCATTCTAAAAATGTGAGACATAAAGAAAGAAAAGAAAGAAAGAAAGAAAGAAGGAAAGAAAGAAAGAAAAAGAAAAAAAGAATTTTAAAAACTCAACACTACAATTCCACCACCCAGAGGTCGCTATTGACATTTGTGGCCTGTTTGTAACCTTTTATTTTTCCTCTGTGTGTTTTTTTTTAATAGTAGAGATTATATTATTTTGTATCTTATTTTTTTCACTTAACAGCTAATAGATAGTGATAAGGTTTTTTCCTCTCATCACTAGACATTTTTCCTAAGTTTTTAATGGCCAGTTAAAACCTCATTATACAGGGGCGCCTGGGTGGCACAACGGTTAAGCATCTGCCTTCGGCTCAGGGCGTGATCCCGGCGTTCTGGGATCGAGCCCCACGTCAGACTCCTCTGCTAAGAGCCTGCTTCTTTCTCTCCCACTCCCCCTGCTGTGTTCCCTCTCTCGCTGGCTGTCTCTATCTCTGTCGAATAAATAAAAAAACAAAACAAAACAAAACACCTCACTATACAGCATTCCCCTCTTTAGTTTATTTCCTTAGGCAAGATCAGAGTCATCTCACAGAAACAGAATGTGAGCCACACAGGTGGTTTCACGTGCAGTGCTACGTTTAGTTGCACTTATAAAAAAGTAAAAAAGAAACAGGTAAAACTAATGTTAATATATTTTATTTAATCTCGATTTAAAATATTATCATTTCAGTGTATAATCAGTATTTTACAATTAGTTATTACATAATTTGAATTTTTTTTTTTTTTTAGGTATAGGGCCTTTGAAGTCCAGTGTGTATTTTATACTTAACAACACATATCCATTCAGACTAGATACGGTCAGGGGTCAGGAGCCACATATGACTAGTGGCCACTGTATTCATAGCAAAGGGCCAGAGTGAAGGAAAAACTGGTAAACACTATTTCTTTCACACAATAATTTGGCCTTTCTTTTTTGCTGGTTGTATGTTTATGTATCCCCCTTGTTCTTCTGAGGATGTGTTGGTTTCATTTTAAATTTCATCGTGTGTATCTCCATGTAGTCCCTTCAGTATTGTTGTCCAGGAGCACATTAAGCCCCTCGGGGTGCATACTTAGTCGTTAGAATGTTACCCATGTGATTTTAGCTTTTGTTCCAATTCTGTGTGTTTTCCTCCAAAATATGAGGTTCCTAGATTGGCTCTCTGTTCCTTGTCTTTAGTGTCTGTCATGCTTTTATTGTTTTTCTGTATTCCCAGAAGTCTTTACACACTGTTGTTCACAGCACTGACCCTGAACTTGTGGACCATAACATTGGTACTGTGGTTCTTGGTGTCCCTAAAATCCTTTCTTACCTCAGTGATCTCTCATTCTGTTGGCTTTTTATCTGGGCTTCCTCTCCTTATGGCTGTCAGCTAGTTTCTTCATAAAGGCCTCCTGAGGACTTTAGCTTTCTGGAGAATCTTCTCTTTTTTCTGTTCTGCAATATTTATTTTCAAAGGCCCTATGTTGACTTTTGACATTCATTAATGTCAGTGTTGATCTGATGGGCCCTCACCTTAATATGGAAATCTTAGCTGTTAAACCAGCTTAAGGACCTATTTGCATGATTATATTAAGGATGATACTCTATCTAAATAAGAGAATTAGCAATATCAGGATAGACCTTTGATACTCCTCTTTATCTAGAAAAAAACAAGGAGAAAGAAGAGGGAAGTTGATGATTTAACTATCCCACGTTGTTTTTCTTAAGTGCAATTAGAATGGTGACTTGGGTTTAATTCACTCTGTTGTTTAAAGGCAGTAATAATTCGGGGCACTTTGACTAAAGAGAACTAAAAGAAATGTTTTTTGTTTCATTTACCTTCGCTCAAGGAGCCTTGGTCCTCATTTGGTGTATACAGCCAAAGTGGGCAACAGAAAAAGCAGAAGAATAAGGTAAGAATGAATACCCTTCTCTTTTTCCCTCTAAATGGAATGTCCTATTTTCTTTAAGATTATCTGGTATCCTGTATTTAGTTAAGGTGTTTAATTTTAGAATATTTGGAAATGTTCTTTAAACATATCTTAAGGCTTTTAATAAATTCAAATTATTTTGGAAGAGAGTTGTAGTTTTCAGGTGATTATACAGTGGGTACTAGTTAGCATAGTAATAGGCTTAAACAGAATTTGACTTCCATCTCTATCTCTCTTGAAATGAAGATACATCCCAAATTTGGAAAATACAATCATCTTAGTATTCATCTAATTTGATAAACTACAGACAGAAATTTAAAAGTCAGAAACCTGTCATTTTACTATTTATGATGATTGAGTTCATCAACAGGTATGTATTGTTTCTTACCCAGACGGTGGGGCTTTTGTTTGTGTTTTCCCCTTTTTATAGAACCAAAGTGATGATGTTATAAAGTGATCTTCCATTTACTTTATTTCAGGGGGACTTATAGCAGAATTGGAATAAAGTAGCTGAATTTTTAAAACCAATCCAAAGTTTGACTTCAGGATGAAATGATAATGATTTGGACCAGTTCAGCCTGAAGGTCCCATTTGCCTGCTTGCTTTGTTTTTTTTCCTCACTCTTCCCACTAAAAGAAAAAAAGAAAATGATCAATTTAGAAATGGTTTGACTTTTCAGTGATCAGTCATTGTTGTGATCATTGAGATTTTAGCTCTCTTTCACGCTTCATAAGCATATTTTTGTAGTCTCACAAAATAGAATCAGAGTAATTTATTTTGGCTTAAGACCATTAGGAACTTATCCAAATGTCCCCAAAGTGAACAATCCTGTGTATAAGATACTATCACTTTTTCATTGACAAGAGCAAAAGCTAAAAAAGGTTTTTTTGGCCAACTTAAATACATAAGCTCTAGGGATGAAAAGGAGAAAACCAGATGTCATGTTTCATGAGAGAATTGTGTTCAAATAGTCCCCTCGTATCTCTGATATCAGCATGTTCATAATTGCTACAGAGGCACTTGGAGACATTTAGCAGTTTTTTAGAGCACATTATTTTTATTTCCATCCAAGTTGTTTGGGATTTTCCACTTTTTGGAAGCCATTTTTTTATCACTGGAACTTTTTTGCTAAGCTACAGATAGCCATCCATTTTACACCAGGACAGTTTTTTTCTTCCCTATTTACCAAGTAGGTCTGTTATCTGTAACTACAAAGCTATCTACCAGGTTCCTTTTTTTTTTTTTTTAATTGATTTTTAAGTAACCTGGGGCTTGAACTCGCAACCCTGAAGAATTGCATGCTCTACCAACTGAGCCAGCCAGGTACCCCCTACCAGCTTGCTTTCTAAAGTCACCTTCAAAAGTCTTAACTAACAGCAACATATAACACTTTGAGTTATGAGGTTATCTCCTTCCCTCTCTAATTAATAATGACTAAATATTTTTTGAATTTCATTGCCTTCTTTTTTTTTTTTTTTAAACGAATTCCTTCAACTACAGGCATCCAAAATTAGAAACTAGAATTGATTGAAAGTTACTTTTTCAGGCAATAGGTCTTCCACAAAGAGTGTATATATTCAAAAATGTATATGTTATGTACGTACATATATATGTGTGTGTGTGTATATATAGTTAGATATGTAAATAAGGGATCACTACCTAATATATGAGATTTCCAAAGGACTTAAATGTAAGGCCTCTGTGCTTTCTGAGGGATGATATCAGAGGAAAAAAACATCTTAACCTTACATTAAGGCATGTACTTTAAAAAAAAATCGGAATACTGTATACTAGAGCAGGTTGGCCAACTTTTTTAGTAAAAGGCCAAGCAGCAAATGTTTTATGCTTTGCAGACCACATAGTAGTCTCTGTCCTATTCTTTGTTTTTGCTTTTTTTTTTTTTTCTTTTAAACAGTCCTTTCCAAAATAAAAACAATTCTTAGATCCAGACTATACAAAAACAGGCAGGCCATGGACCATAGTTTGTAACCCCATATTTTTTTAAATATCCAAGGGAAAATTATAAGTCAATAATGCTTTTTTATCCTTAGGATCTGGTGTTATGTCTCAAATATAGAAGAAACTCAGTACATGTTAGTGTCCTGTTTGGGATTTGATTTTACCCTGCTCAAAGTTAATAAGCTGTTACTCTTTCATGGATACTGCCCAAAGGTAGACTCCTGGATCAGACGAAAGACTTTATCTGCCCCCACATCCCATGGGGTAACGTGATGTTCCTCAGTTGACGGTGTACGTGCTGGAGCTTGCGTTGCAGCTTAGAAACAGAGAGCTGGGGATCCACTTCTTTTATAGCACACAGGAAGCCAGCTCCTCTTTGTCCTGGAGAGAACCATTATCTCATCCCACAAGGTGGCTTGCTGCAGACAACCTTGAGAAACCCCGGGAAAGAATGGTTGGGGCCTTGCATCCTTGGCACACCCAGCAAGAATGTACAGGGACGCTCGGGGTCTATGGTGATAGTCCCGTCCGGCAGCTGGCTTGAATGAGTGAGTGAGCTCTGTCTTGCTCTGGCGGTATTTTATGACTAACACAATTTATTTTTTTCTCTCTCCAGAAACCACTAGAACCAAAAAATAAACAAGTAGGACAAAACATGTGTTTAATTCAACTGACTCCTCTTCGGAATTTATTTACAGAAAATTTAACATCTGTTAACTATGATGTATTTTTTCACATGTTAAAGCAGTGTTTTATGAAGCGCAATTTCAAGCTAATGGACCATTTACAGTAAGTAAGAGGAATAAAAGCAAGGGTAAAAGTAGCAATTTAATGTAAGAATTATACTTTCTTGTTAAAGGTCCATTTTCTGGATCTTGCATATCTTGATTAACAGTGAGGTACCATGTTTTCACTCATCTATTTCTCTACAACACTTCCTTCCCTGGTGCACATTTTTAGAAAAATAAAATTCCCTTTTCCACATAGTCTCCTGAACTTAATTTTTTTTTTCCTTTGAAAAAACGACTAGGGATGCCTATCAGTTGTTTCCTCTTTGTCTGAGTGTATGCCCAGGATTGACTTACGTGGAGAGCTAGCTGCTTGCCAGTGACCAAGCTAGAAGCAGCATCAGTGGTGGCAAACCCACCATCTTCCTTTTCTCACTGCCTGTCCCTCGTGGGTTTATTTCCTAACCGAAGCAGGCACAGATTATTCTACCACCCTAGTCCTTCTGTCCTGGACCAAATTTTATGGTTCTGCCTAAAGCTTTATAAAATTATAGCTGTTACTGCCTCCTTGGGAGCTATAGAACTTTTCCATGGGGCTGATGGGTACAGTTCTGTAAGTTATGCATGACGCCTTGGAATCAGCAGCCCATAGTCAAAGTACTGTCAGAGAATGGGTGAAACTCTGAATGAGCTGTTGATTGAACAATATTTGTGTAAAAATAAATGTTAAGCCTGGCAATAGACCAGTAAAAGTAATCTATTTTTCATCTTCTCACCTTGTGGTAGTGACTATTTTGAGTGGAAATATGAAGAATATAGGAAATTAGGGGCACTTGGGTGGTTCAGTCAGTTGAGCATCTGACTCTTGATCTCAGCTCAGGTCGTGATCTTGGGGTTGTGAGTTCAAGCTCTGTGTGGAACCTACCTAAAAAAAGAAAAAGAAAAGAGAGAGAGAAAGAAAGAAAGAGAGAGAGAGAGAGCGAGAAAGAAAGAAAGAAAGCAAGAAAGGAAGAAAGGAAAAATGAATATAGGAAATTAAGCAATAAATATGTAAACTATGGTGAAAAAATGTTAACGATTCCCTCTGTGATCTCTGAATTGAAAGCATGTTTACACCTGTGACCGGGATTCCATTCAGAATCAAAAAGTATTGGAAATAGATTCCACCAACCTACCACAGTTGTTTAGTTTTTATTGTCAGAGGCTCACTGATGGTTTCTTGCAAGGCAGTTTTCTGCTTTATAATTTATTCACAGGTAATTGTTACATAAAAAGGTGAAAACTATTCCCTCTTTGAAATCTAGTAGATGCCAGTTTCTGCTGTTTGTACTTATTGAACTATTACATGGACCCATATGGAGTTAAGAATGTTTTTGCAGGGTGCCTGGGTGGCTCAGTTGTTAAGCGTCTGCCTTCTGCTCAGGTTGTGATCCCAGGGTTCTGGGATCCAGCCCGTGTTGGGCTCCCTGCTTGGCGGGAAGCCTGCTTCTTCCTCTCCCTCTGCCCACTGCTTGTGTTCCCTCTCTCGCTGTTTCTCTCTCTGTCAAATAAATAAATAAAATCTTAAAAAAAAAAGTTTTTGCAGAGAGTTAACAGATGAAAGAGGTAGGCAGAAGAATTTTTTTGAAGGGCAATGTTAAACTAGAATTTTGTGTAAGAATTGATGAGAACATGTTAAAGCCCAGATTGCTCTTTTCGTGACAGGTAAGACATGAAACTTTAGAAATAATAGTAAAAGCTATACATTATATGTAAACTCTTAAACCAAACAAGATTAACTATGTATCCATAAGTTAAGCGTTTTAAATTGGGCATAGAAGCCATCTCTACCAACATTTACTGTGATTATAGAAAGGAATTAAGCAGATTTACTTTGTGTTTCTTCTGCAGGTTATTGAGTCCAGTTAACGCAACGGCTATATTGAAGCAAATAGGGAAACATGGAGACATGAAAATAACAGAGCTGTACCCTCAAGACTTTAAACTGCTTTTTGAAACTATAGAGTGTTCCAAAGAATCTTGTAGGTGGCTATTTGACGATTGCATTGAAGAGATGATCATGTAGGGAACTTGACTGCCCACACGTGAGCTGGAGCCTTGACTTATTTGGAAATTATGGCACAAACAGAAGAGAACTAAGTTTGAAAAGCTTCCAGGCTTTCAACAGAAAAGAACTGTTCTTGTTTTGCAGCTTGGGCAGGTAATTTCTTCTGAAGGTGATACCTTTAGTAAATTGGATAAAACCATGGCTGCTATTTTATTCACAAAAAATAAAATGAAAACTTCTGTTAATTGTGGATTTGATCAGATTGCATTTGTTTTGTTTTAAATTCCTATCTACTGTAGACATACTGGTAGTTGTAGGGTTTTGCCAGATGAAATTTAGTTTTAAAAATCCCTTTGGCCAAGGGTGCCTGGCTGGCTCAGTCAATAGAGTGTATGAGTTGATCTCAGGGTTGTGAGTTTAAGCCCCATGTTGGGTGTGGAGCTTACTTAAAAAAAAAAATCCCTTTGGTGAAATATCTTACATTGTATTAACTTAACTATTCCACTTTCACTGTTGATTTTTGCTTCCTCCTAGAGGGCAAAAGAGTTTGTACATTATTAAGCTAGAAAGTAAATTAAAATGATTTAAATGGTTTGTTTTACTTTTCAGATTGTTGAATTATATTATCAAGTACTGTACAATGAAATTATTTCAATTTTAATATGGCTTAAACTTTTTTAGACATTAAAATATTTTAAGTAATAAGATTTTGTGATTTGTTGGTCTCTATCTAATGAAATATTAAATTGAACCTAACTTATTCACTTTAAATTCTGTTATGTACAGTCAATGTGCTTTCAGTGAGTAATTCAGTCTGTGTTATACAAAAGTTGCTTGTATTTTTGTTCTATCAAGAAAGTTCATCTGAAGTTAGACCTTTACATGAACCTAAACGGAATTAAGAATGTTTTCTTAGATCATTGAAGAAGCTACTGGATTTTAACTGAGACATATTAAATCTCCTCAGTTAGACTTGTTTGCTATTATAATATTTTGTAATACCTAAAGCGTATTATTAGTAAGTTTTTGCAAGGCGTGTTGTTAACATTTAGCCAAACCAGTTCTTCCCGACTTCCCTACTGTTGTCATTGGTGTACAGTTCAATCTGGCTGGAAACTGAATCTTCTTTCTCATCATTCCTATCCTGCCATTATATAATCTGCCAAATCTTCATGTCATTCAGTGTTCTCACTGTTCCTTCCACTCCTATGCCTCCAGCCTAAATTTCTCCTGAAACTTCTTCACTAAACAAATATTAAGATACCAGAGGTGGAGTGATTGCCATGGCAAGGCCTAGTACCAGGTAATTGGGAGTTAAATACTTCCAGAGATATTTTGCCAAAGGGCCTTATGGCTGGCTGAGGATAATGGATGTTCATCTGCTTTGTTTGAATCCCCCAAACCTGATGAATTTAGCCGAATGTTCACAGGGAATTATGGGAGCATGGCCTGGTGTCTCGACAGGAGATGCTCAGTGGTATTTAAGTATCTTTTTATGTACTTGTTTTTGGGATATTGATAACTTCCCAATTGTAAAATAGATGTTTTTCTCTAAAATATATAAGATTACAGTCAGTACAAATTCAGGAGGTGATTGGGACCAAAATAGGCACGTTCTGTATTAGTAGGAGTAAAAAAAATGTTTTGTGTTATTGTGGGATATTACCATTCATTCTCAACACGAAATTGTAAAATTAACGGGTTAATGATCTGGAGCTTGGTTTTGCTTGTGCAAGATGAAAGAAAAGGATTTAACTTTATGGCCTTCTATATCTGATAATGTATTATCAAAAGCATATCTCCCTTAGGGAGGAAAATTTCCCCTTCACCCACCAAGGAAAATCTGGAGAATGAAGTCAACATAGGCTTCCTGTCTCTCTCAAATAAATAAAATCTTTAAGGAAAAAAAAAAAAGGATTGTATTTATTTGAGAGAGAGAGAGAGCACAGGTGGGGGTGGGTGATTTGCAGGGAGAGGGAGAAGCAGACTCCCTGCTGAGCAGGGAGCCCCATGTGGGGCTCGATCCCAGCACCCTAGGATCATGACCTGAGCCAAAGGCACATGCTTAACTGACTGAGCCACCCAGGTGCCCCGAAGGAAGGGATTTTTTTTAAGTTCCATGCCCTATACTCTATTATTTGACCAGTCTAAGGCTTCAAAGAGGAATCCTAGTTAACCTGATGAGACACGTAATACACTTTAAAAAGTAATCCAGTAAGTCTTGGTTAAATGTTCATTTGGTTTATTACTAAAACTGCTGGGTAGTTCTGTGTTAAACATTTATAGGTGCTACTTAATTTCCCTCTTGCTAATAAAACAGTGTGTTAAATTTTCAATTACGGTTTATGGGAAATTGAGGCACAACTTTCTATGCTCTTTTTGGTTTTTATCTGCTTGTTAGAAGCGAGGATATGAAAGTAATAGAACCAGTAGGGCGAGAAAGCATTGCTTTTTGTGTATTTTAAAGTCCAATTTAGATTCCTGGTAAAAGCTGATTGTAATTTGGTAAGAATTTTCATTGGAAACATCAAAGCTCCAAGACTTGCAGAAAGATGGTTTCAGGATCCTACCCATGATTTCCTTATTATTTATTTTATGAAAACCCGTACTCCTCTTAACATCTTCCCTCTTAACATGAACCTCTCTTAACATCTTCCGCTTCTCTATAAAATACACTTTTACTGTTTTCATACAAGAGGAACCACCAAAAGAATTTATGGAGTTGCAGGATAGGATGGAGGGCCCAGGGATTCTGAGCTTCTGTTCTAAAATAACATCTAAACCACAGCCATTCCATCCCAGGCAACTTTAAAGAACAGTAAGAGTCAGCCACCTTTCCAGTTTCTGAGTGGTCTTTGTATAGGAAATCTGGAACCTGATGCTTATGATTTATCACTTATGAGTTCTGGAAAGCAACAGCCCATTTTACAATAGTTACATGAATCTCTTTTATTAAGAAAACTTAACCCCTTCTAGTACTGACTATGTGGTTCTCATTATAGGATGTTATACTGTATTACTTTGGAGTTGCTTATTTCCTTGGTATGGACAGATCCAAATTTTGTGGGGCTCAGGTTTATACAACTTTAGGGAACAAGCCCCTTTTAAAATTGTGGATACACACACACATACTTATATATCACAAAACTTAACATTTTAGCCATTTGAAGTGTATAATTCAGTGGCATTAAGTATATTCACATTGTTGTACAAAGATCACCGTTACATATTTCCAGAACTTTTTCATTATCCCGGATAGAAACTCCATACTCGTTGATCACTAATGCCCCATTGCCCCCCCTCCCCCAGCTCCTGATGATCTCTCTCCTACATTTTGTCTTGATGGATCTGTCTATTCCAGGTACCTCCTGTAAGTGGAGCCGTACAATATTTGTCGTTTTGAGTCTTCAGAGTTAGTCCACATTGCAACGTATTAGAATTTCATTCCTTTTTAAGGCTGAATAATATTCCATTGTATGTATATACCACATTTTGTTTATTCATCTGTTGATGGATACTTGGATTATTTCTACATTTTGGCTACTGTGCATAATGCTGCTGTGAACACGAGCGTGCAGGTACCTCTTGTAGTCCCTGCTTTCAATTCTTTGGGTATTGGGGGACCTCTTTTAAGAAAAAATGTGTACCTCTTTGTACACATACAAAACAATATGACTCTAAGTACAAAAGGGAGTATTTGAAATGAGAAAAGAAATCACAGCAAAGTACAATATTTTAAAAGCCAATAAATACCACAGACATCACAAAATTCAGGGAAAAAAAATGAAGTGTGATAGACCGTTGATCCTTTTTTCCCCTGCATTTTTGGTTGCATACTCTTTGATCTTATAAAGAGTATATAAAGATTCTTATAAGAATTTTATGTAATACCAGTTTCTATAGAGAGAATGAAAAAACAATTCAGTCTTTCCTCTAACATGGTTGACTGAAATTTTTTATTACTATAAATAAAGTTTTTTTTCTTTCAGCTTCTCAACGACTTTGGTGATTCCATGTCTCTAACTCCCTGTGCATCGTCTTACCCTGGTGGCGTCTCTCATACAGGCAAGCCTTGGGGTTCCAATGCTTTGATCTCCCTCCACACTGTCCCAGGTCCAGTTCAGCGGAGTCCTTGAACTACCTGCTCCTTCCCCACGCCCCAAACCCTGCCTTTGCCAAGTTGGTCCTAGTCAGTGAGCAAAGTATGGGTCATCGTGATTCCCAAGTGGCTCCTTTAGCTTTCTCCCTGGATCATCACGGAGGGCTGGTGGATGTGGAGGTAATGCTGACCTTCACTCAAGACTGCCTCCAAGGATAAGACCATGGCTGCAGGCTAGGGCAGTGCTCCCTGGCTTCCCCGTACCTGAGGTCACTGCTTTTTTTTTTTTCTTCCATTGAGAAAAACAGGGTGGGCCTTCAAATGGGGTGATTCAGGGAGGGACCCTCATTCTGAAGTTTCCTTAGCTTCTGTTCACTGGGCCAATAAGTGCCCTATTTTGTAATAAAAATGCTCTGCATGGAGTGGGCTGCTTCCCAATTCTTGGCACCCTCTTCAGATTTAGGGTCCAAGGGCCCTCAGTTCCAGGCTCAGTACCCAAAACCCAAATCAGGAAATCTCTATGTTTTTCTAATTTTATATTGTGTGCCTCAACATTAAGTTATCCTGGTTTCACATTGTATCGCAGTAACTGAAATCCTACATTCTTTCTATGCCTTGAACCTTCAGTCGAGGAGCTCATGCTTTTTCTTGCTGGTGTACTGCTTACAAGCACACAGCACCACATTCAAAAGATTCTGGAGAGAGGGGCACCAGGGTGGCTCCGTCAGGTAAGCATCCGTCTCTTGGATTCAGCCACGTGAGCTCCCTGCTGGGTGTGGAGCCTACTTAAGAGTCTCTCCCTCTTCCTCTGCCCCTCCCCCCCCAAGCACTCTCGTTCTCTCAAAAAAAAAAAAAAATTCCTGAGAGAAACAATCTAGGAGGATAAGGACTGAGACCCCATCATTCATTCATCTGTCAAGTCTTTGCATGCTAATTATGAGCAAAGCAACATTTAAAAGTGCAGGAAGGTGGGAGTTTGCATGCCCCATGTCTGTAGACACCTGCTGATGGAAATTCCTGATGCCCAATATCTGCTTCTGAGGTCAAAAGTCTTGGGTCCCTTTTGCCAAATATGGATCCAGAGACCTCTTGCCACAGCCTTTGGACATTGAGCTTTTCTGGTGGTGTAGATTACTTCTTCTAGCATAAGCAGCTTAACTTTTCTTGGCTCCAGTGAAAGACTTTGATCCTTGGTCCAGGCACCTCTTGCCTGTCCTGGGTCCTGTTTTACAACCAACAATGACAATGAGCAGTGAACGAAGAAAAGAGAGGTCTATGTTAATCAAATGCCATGTATAAACTTCATTGGGAACCTGAATTAAATACATCAACTCTAAAACAAAACATTTATGATAGTATTAGAAGAATTTTTTAGGTGAGATGATGGTATTTTCCCATCGATATTTTATTATGGAAATTTTCAAACACAGTAAAATTCAAAGAATTTAGGGTGAGCACCAGGTTTACCACCACCTAGATTTGGTCTTCGACATTTCACTATATTAGCTTTATTACTCATCTGTTTATCCATCCCTTTATTCAACCATTAATCCATCTTATTTTGGGGGCATTTCAAAGTAGCTCCCAACAACCAGAGCTGCCAGAGCTCCTCAAGGTCTCCAGGATGATAGGCAGGTTGGGTGAGTCTGATGGGTGGAGCCTGGGTCTCGTACTTGCACCCTAGCTGCAAAAGAGGCTGCAAACTGACAGTATTGGTTCTGTTGCTTTAGCACAGACAAAATAAGGGTGGTTTAAACAATTTCCATGTCTGTCTCATGGAATTGTCCAACCAGGTGAACAATTGAGGGTATAAGGGTCTTCCTTGCACATTCCCACATTTTCTGAGATATTTTTTTTCATTGTGGGAGGGGTCTATTCCTCTAAGATTTAGGATAGTTGGCTTTCTGAATCAGGGGAAGTAGGAACAAGACATCAGGGGAAATGGGTCATGTCCAGGTAGCTGAAACCACATCCCAGAGCAGGAAAGACTCTCTTAAGTAGAGCATCTCTAAGNAAACCACATCCCAGAGCAGGAAAGACTCTCTTAAGTAGAGCATCTCTAAGTGGAGAGTCCAGCATAATGTTTTCCCTGAGAACTGTTCTCACAGTCTTCAGTAATTCAGACTATTCTAGGGTAGAATTAGCCCCTGGTTCTCTGGACCTCCTTATGACATGTTACTTATTTAAGTAAACACTATGAGTTCCTTCTAAGTCTCATACTTAATGCTAATGTATGAGATGATTATCTCAGCAGTGCTGGTAGTTAGGGTGCTGTATGCAGGCATTATCCTATACTCACAGGCTGAAGAGTTTTAACTCAGAATAATTTGTCCTTTCACATTTGTATGGTGTTTTGAAGATTTTACAAGATACTTTCATAGGATTTATTCTCACCGCTCTGAAACGTATTATCATCTTCATTATAAAGTTACTAAACAGGCTTGGAAAAATTACCTAACGTCACAGGGAAGAAGTGGGACTCAAATCTATGTCTTTGAAATCCTCACCCACCCCTCTTTTCGCTACACCACAGCCATTTCTAGACAATTTCAGAAGTGTCAAAAGTCTGCCTCTCCAGGTTATGGGAATCAGGCTATTCTTACAATCCCCAGTCACCCCACAGATTAGTCACTAATTGCAAGCGTAAAATGTACTTGCAATGAGCGGAAAGCTGACTGAAGACAAGCACAAGCTGACCCCCTGCAACCTCCCCTGCCCCCTTTGGGTGGGACATATGTGACATTTTTCCAGGAAGCTCCCAACGCTCTCCATGTTAAGGCCTTGCTAGAGGGAAAAACCACCTTAACTTGACCATGGCAAGGCCTCAGGTATCTTGTAGGTCCTCTTTAGCATATGAAAGTTCTTTTGAAAACCTCCCTCTTTCCTTACCTCCCCCAATGCCATAGTATATAATCAATTGCCCTTCGCAACCCTTGTGCAGCACTTTCTGCCCAGGCGTCCTGTCCCGGTGCTTTAATAAACCACTTTTTGGCATCAAAGACGTCTCAAGAATTCTTTCTTGGCCATTGGCTTGGGATCTCATCCCACCCAACCCCACCTATATTCCAAAACTGCATTATTTGGCACCCATCGGGGGGCTTTGAGTCTTTTCATCTGGACTGTGAGCTTTGGTGCAAACTTGGTGAATACTTTCCCCTCTTCTAACTTTCGGGGGTTTTTTAAGGAGTACAGTCTTATTGGAACATTTTCATGTCAATTGCTCAGGCTGCAATCTTCTAGCCCGTGGCTACTCTATGGGGAGGAGAAAGCCTTCTTTTTGGCTGGAAGTTAGTACCCTGGCCTGAATGGTAGTAAGCCACAGAAGATTCATACCCTCTCTTTATTACTGTTCTTATACAAAGTTGTCTATCTTGGGCTCGGGACAGCCACCTAAGTGACTAGCATGGCTGCCAATCTTAAGACTCCTGTGTGAGGTTTCCTCCTGATTGATCTAATATGATCCCCTCCACATCCTGGTCTAGCTGCTTCTGGCCGTGGGACCTCCACTGGCAGCTGGCGGAAACCAGTACCTGATGGATATAAAACCCAGCCAGGGACTGTTTCCTAGGGAAGTTGGCTGTTATGACTACATGTGTTGGAATGTTGCTTACATCACGATGGATTTCTATCTTTACTGTTTTCCGTCAATGTCCTCTACTAACTACTTAAATTACAAAACTGGGTAATTCCCTTGTAAAACTTTTCTAATGTTTTCCATGGGTTAAAAATGGCAGGGCAATAATGCAAACTTCAGGGCCTAGGATAGCATGGCACGGTATTTTAGTCCATTCACAAGGCACTCATTAGCAGCCTAGGATGAGATGGGGAAGGGGAGGGATGCTGGCATCCCTCCGGGGCCTTTTATGGCAGGAATGCCTTCATGTTAAGGCAGGATGGCGATCAATAGAGATTTTTGCTTGAGGGACACCTCCGGTCGCTTCTGACACACAAAACCTCTGACATATCCCGTGTGGGAAGCTCATTGCTTCTCTACTTTTCCAGGAGCGTGGCCTCAGTAGGCTTCTTAAAGCGCCATGGACTCTCCCTTGGGCTGCCTTTTTAACCCACTGGAAACAATTCGGATTGCAAAATTTAAGAAAGGATTGATCTCCTGTAACACTGCGTAGCCGCAGTGGGATCTATCAGATCTCTTCTGCAGGAAACAGGACAAATAGACAGAGGTACCCTAGGTCCATCCAGATTTTCAGGGCTCTAAATCAGGACCCAGACCTAAGGGCCTCTTGCAGAACATGTTTGGCTAGTAAACTCGCTCCTGACATATTGGATAATTACCTAATTAAATAGGCCTCCCCTGAGTAAACATAGGTTGCTGGAGGAAACATAGGCCATAGGCCATTCCAGACAAAGGAGACTCTTGACTTTCTTCTCTTTCACTGTTCTTCCTAGTCGATGTGGGGGCTTCTCCCTCACTCACTTTCCAGGTTAATGGCTATAATTGGAGCCAACTGTGGTTAGTCTACCTCGGGGCAGGGACTTTAAGGAATATTCCCAAATAGCTGCTGAAACTCTGTTTTGGGAAAATGGCCTCTTCCTTCTCCGTCCCGACATGGACTGCCTCCTTGTCAGTGGGAAAACATGGTGCCTGCCCCTCAGTTGGAGCTGATGAGCTCTAGAGCCGGGAACCCTTTCTCTGCCTTCTGGCAGCACTTTGCCTCTTCCACCTTCCCTTCCCCACTTGTTTCTGCACCACCTTGGGTGGGGCTGTATAACTGGCTTCTATACCATCCTGGGTGCCTCAGACGCCTTCACTCTTCCTTCCCTCTCTATCAAGCAGCGAAGAAAACCACCCCTGGACTTAACACCGCCCATTTCAAATTTCCCCACCAGTGTCTCAGGTAAAAATTGACAATCGGGAGCAAACTGACTTTTCAAAGAGAATCCAGGTGGAAATATTCAGTATTTAAATTAAGTTCATTGGTTTAAGATAGACATGTGTTTAAGGTTATCAGCATTAAATGTGAAACTTTTATTCTACCAAGATTTGCTGAAGGTCAAATAAGCTCGTCTTATCTCTGTTGCAATTTGTTAGCAAAAAGACGACTTAAAATGATGGTTAATCTTGTCTATCTCAAAGTTTTGCTTGGATGATAAATGGGATTGAATTTGTTGGAGATCTAGGTCTTTTCCAAATAAGATAAAATACTAAAGCACTGAGTACTGGATGTAGGTTTGTGCTTTTGCATACTTACTGCACAAAACTAAGGTTACTCAGAATCTGTTGGTAAACATGATTTGTTCTTAACTGATTCATAAACTTGCTGTCTAAAATGTTCTGGTGTAACAATTCACAATTGGTTACTACTTAGTTTTCACTGGAGACTAAGTTTTCTAAGCGTGAAAAATTCTGCTAAATGTTATTAAGACTGACGAAAATAAGAAAAGCAACTCTGTATGTAGAAAAGTAGGAGATATGTAAGATAGGAGATATATAAGGAATGGAAATACATTTTTGTTGAAGGTAAAAGAAAGTAATTTTGCCCTAAATAAGATGGTTGTTTGGAGAGAAATGGTTTTGGGACAAAATCGGAATGCAAAAGAAAGTTGTAGAAGGTTTGTGAAGAGGTATCTTTGGAAAGGAATTTTAGATGTGGTCAGGACGAATGAAGATTGAAATGAATGGATTTTAAAAATACAGTGGTATATAAGATTGAAATTCTTTGTTCAAAAGAAAAAGTTTTCTTGAATCATTGGTCTGCTCTTGATAAGAAAATGTAAACAAAGTTGTTTTTTTTCCTTTGGTCTGCCCAAAAACACCCAGTTTCTGTGTTTTCTCTTTATCAGGTCTTTGATCCCTAATCCAATTTAGGTATTAAAACTCTAAAACTTTCAATAGAAAAATCTAAAATGCAGTTTTTATATTCTCACCTCAAGAAGCTGGAACAGCAACAGAGGGACAGGCCTAATCCACTCACGAGGAAGCAGTTGACCAA
>NC_048225.1:66120979-66128089 GCF_002007445.2 Ailuropoda melanoleuca
ATAGTTGGCTTTCTGAATCAGGGGAAGTAGGAACAAGACATCAGGGGAAATGGGTCATGTCCAGGTAGCTGAAACCACATCCCAGAGCAGGAAAGACTCTCTTAAGTAGAGCATCTCTAAGTGGAGAGTCCAGCATAATGTTTTCCCTGAGAACTGTTCTCACAGTCTTCAGTAATTCAGACTATTCTAGGGTAGAATTAGCCCCTGGTTCTCTGGACCTCCTTATGACATGTTACTTATTTAAGTAAACACTATGAGTTCCTTCTAAGTCTCATACTTAATGCTAATGTATGAGATGATTATCTCAGCAGTGCTGGTAGTTAGGGTGCTGTATGCAGGCATTATCCTATACTCACAGGCTGAAGAGTTTTAACTCAGAATAATTTGTCCTTTCACATTTGTATGGTGTTTTGAAGATTTTACAAGATACTTTCATAGGATTTATTCTCACCGCTCTGAAACGTATTATCATCTTCATTATAAAGTTACTAAACAGGCTTGGAAAAATTACCTAACGTCACAGGGAAGAAGTGGGACTCAAATCTATGTCTTTGAAATCCTCACCCACCCCTCTTTTCGCTACACCACAGCCATTTCTAGACAATTTCAGAAGTGTCAAAAGTCTGCCTCTCCAGGTTATGGGAATCAGGCTATTCTTACAATCCCCAGTCACCCCACAGATTAGTCACTAATTGCAAGCGTAAAATGTACTTGCAATGAGCGGAAAGCTGACTGAAGACAAGCACAAGCTGACCCCCTGCAACCTCCCCTGCCCCCTTTGGGTGGGACATATGTGACATTTTTCCAGGAAGCTCCCAACGCTCTCCATGTTAAGGCCTTGCTAGAGGGAAAAACCACCTTAACTTGACCATGGCAAGGCCTCAGGTATCTTGTAGGTCCTCTTTAGCATATGAAAGTTCTTTTGAAAACCTCCCTCTTTCCTTACCTCCCCCAATGCCATAGTATATAATCAATTGCCCTTCGCAACCCTTGTGCAGCACTTTCTGCCCAGGCGTCCTGTCCCGGTGCTTTAATAAACCACTTTTTGGCATCAAAGACGTCTCAAGAATTCTTTCTTGGCCATTGGCTTGGGATCTCATCCCACCCAACCCCACCTATATTCCAAAACTGCATTATTTGGCACCCATCGGGGGGCTTTGAGTCTTTTCATCTGGACTGTGAGCTTTGGTGCAAACTTGGTGAATACTTTCCCCTCTTCTAACTTTCGGGGGTTTTTTAAGGAGTACAGTCTTATTGGAACATTTTCATGTCAATTGCTCAGGCTGCAATCTTCTAGCCCGTGGCTACTCTATGGGGAGGAGAAAGCCTGCTTTTTGGCTGGAAGTTAGTACCCTGGCCTGAATGGTAGTAAGCCACAGAAGATTCATACCCTCTCTTTATTACTGTTCTTATACAAAGTTGTCTATCTTGGGCTCGGGACAGCCACCTAAGTGACTAGCATGGCTGCCAATCTTAAGACTCCTGTGTGAGGTTTCCTCCTGATTGATCTAATATGATCCCCTCCACATCCTGGTCTAGCTGCTTCTGGCCGTGGGACCTCCACTGGCAGCTGGCGGAAACCAGTACCTGATGGATATAAAACCCAGCCAGGGACTGTTTCCTAGGGAAGTTGGCTGTTATGACTACATGTGTTGGAATGTTGCTTAGATCACGATGGATTTCTATCTTTACTGTTTTCCGTCAATGTCCTCTACTAACTACTTAAATTACAAAACTGGGTAATTCCCTTGTAAAACTTTTCTAATGTTTTCCATGGGTTAAAAATGGCAGGGCAATAATGCAAACTTCAGGGCCTAGGATAGCATGGCACGGTATTTTAGTCCATTCACAAGGCACTCATTAGCAGCCTAGGATGAGATGGGGAAGGGGAGGGATGCTGGCATCCCTCCGGGGCCTTTTATGGCAGGAATGCCTTCATGTTAAGGCAGGATGGCGATCAATAGAGATTTTTGCTTGAGGGACACCTCCGGTCGCTTCTGACACACAAAACCTCTGACATATCCCGTGTGGGAAGCTCATTGCTTCTCTACTTTTCCAGGAGCGTGGCCTCAGTAGGCTTCTTAAAGCGCCATGGACTCTCCCTTGGGCTGCCTTTTTAACCCACTGGAAACAATTCGGATTGCAAAATTTAAGAAAGGATTGATCTCCTGTAACACTGCGTAGCCGCAGTGGGATCTATCAGATCTCTTCTGCAGGAAACAGGACAAATAGACAGAGGTACCCTAGGTCCATCCAGATTTTCAGGGCTCTAAATCAGGACCCAGACCTAAGGGCCTCTTGCAGAACATGTTTGGCTAGTAAACTCGCTCCTGACATATTGGATAATTACCTAATTAAATAGGCCTCCCCTGAGTAAACATAGGTTGCTGGAGGAAACATAGGCCATAGGCCATTCCAGACAAAGGAGACTCTTGACTTTCTTCTCTTTCACTGTTCTTCCTAGTCGATGTGGGGGCTTCTCCCTCACTCACTTTCCAGGTTAATGGCTATAATTGGAGCCAACTGTGGTTAGTCTACCTCGGGGCAGGGACTTTAAGGAATATTCCCAAATAGCTGCTGAAACTCTGTTTTGGGAAAATGGCCTCTTCCTTCTCCGTCCCGACATGGACTGCCTCCTTGTCAGTGGGAAAACATGGTGCCTGCCCCTCAGTTGGAGCTGATGAGCTCTAGAGCCGGGAACCCTTTCTCTGCCTTCTGGCAGCACTTTGCCTCTTCCACCTTCCCTTNTCTGGCAGCACTTTGCCTCTTCCACCTTCCCTTCCCCACTTGTTTCTGCACCACCTTGGGTGGGGCTGTATAACTGGCTTCTATACCATCCTGGGTGCCTCAGACGCCTTCACTCTTCCTTCCCTCTCTATCAAGCAGCGAAGAAAACCACCCCTGGACTTAACACCACCCATTTCAAATTTCCCCACCAGTGTCTCAGGTAAAAATTGACAATCGGGAGCAAACTGACTTTTCAAAGAGAATCCAGGTGGAAATATTCAGTATTTAAATTAAGTTCATTGGTTTAAGATAGACATGTGTTTAAGGTTATCAGCATTAAATGTGAAACTTTTATTCTACCAAGATTTGCTGAAGGTCAAATAAGCTCGTCTTATCTCTGTTGCAATTTGTTAGCAAAAAGACGACTTAAAATGATGGTTAATCTTGTCTATCGCAAAGTTTTGCTTGGATGATAAATGGGATTGAATTTGTTGGAGATCTAGGTCTTTTCCAAATAAGATAAAATACTAAAGCACTGAGTACTGGATGTAGGTTTGTGCTTTTGCATACTTACTGCACAAAACTAAGGTTACTCAGAATCTGTTGGTAAACATGATTTGTTCTTAACTGATTCATAAACTTGCTGTCTAAAATGTTCTGGTGTAACAATTCACAATTGGTTACTACTTAGTTTTCACTGGAGACTAAGTTTTCTAAGCGTGAAAAATTCTGCTAAATGTTATTAAGACTGACGAAAATAAGAAAAGCAACTCTGTATGTAGAAAAGTAGGAGATATGTAAGATAGGAGATATATAAGGAATGGAAATACATTTTTGTTGAAGGTAAAAGAAAGTAATTTTGCCCTAAATAAGATGGTTGTTTGGAGAGAAATGGTTTTGGGACAAAATCGGAATGCAAAAGAAAGTTGTAGAAGGTTTGTGAAGAGGTATCTTTGGAAAGGAATTTTAGATGTGGTCAGGACGAATGAAGATTGAAATGAATGGATTTTAAAAATACAGTGGTATATAAGATTGAAATTCTTTGTTCAAAAGAAAAAGTTTTCTTGAATCATTGGTCTGCTCTTGATAAGAAAATGTAAACAAAGTTGTTTTTTTTCCTTTGGTCTGCCCAAAAACACCCAGTTTCTGTGTTTTCTCTTTATCAGGTCTTTGATCCCTAATCCAATTTAGGTATTAAAACTCTAAAACTTTCAATAGAAAAATCTAAAATGCAGTTTTTATATTCTCACCTCAAGAAGCTGGAACAGCAACAGAGGGACAGGCCTAATCCACTCACGAGGAAGCAGTTGACCAAGATTAGAGCAGAGATCAATGAATTAGAAACCAGGAGTNCCAAGATTAGAGCAGAGATCAATGAATTAGAAACCAGGAGTACAGTAGAGCAGATCAACAGAACTAGAAGCTGGTTTTTTGAGAGAATCAATAAAATTGGCATACCGCTGGCAAGACTTATCCAAAAGAATAGAGAAAGGACCCAAATTAATAAAATTATGAATGAAAAAGGAGAGGTCACAACCAACACCAATGAAATTGGAAGGATTATTAGAAACTTTTATCAACAGCTATATGCCAAAAAACTAAGCAATCTGGAAGAGATGGAGGCCTTCCTGGAAACCTATAAACTACCAAGACTGAAACAGGAAGAAATTGAGTTCTTAAACAGGCCAATTAATTATGAAGAGATTGAGTCAGTGATAAACAACCTTCCAAATAATAAAACTCCAGGCCCGGACGGTTTTCCTGGGGAATTCTACCAAACATTCAAAGAAGAAATAATACCTATTCTCCTAAAGCTATTTCAAAAAATAGAAACAGAAGGAAAGCTACCAAACTCATTCTATGAGGCTAATATTACCTTGATCCCCAAACCAGGCAAAGACCCCCTCAAAAAGGAGAATTACAGACCGATTTCTCTAATGAATATGGATGCCAAAATCCTCAACAAGATCCTTGCTAATAGAATCCAACAGTACATTAAAAGGATTATCCATCATGACCAAGTGGGATTCATACCTGGGATGCAAGCATGGTTCAACACTCGCAAATCAATCAATGTGATACATCATATCAACAAGAAAAGACTCAAGAACCATATGATCCTCTCAATTGATGCAGAAAAAGCATTTGACAAAATACAGCATCCTTTCCTGATTAAAACCTTCAGAGTGTAGGATTGGAGGGTACATATCTCAATCTCATAAAAGCCATCTATGAAAAGCCTACTGCAAATATTATTCTCAATGGGGAAAGGCTGGAAGCCTTTCCCTTAAGATCAGGAACACGACAAGGATGCCCACTCTCGCCACTATTATTCAACATAGTACTAGAAGTCCTTGCAACAGCAATCAGAAGACAAAAAGGGATCAAAGGTATCCAAATCGGCAAAGAAGAAGTCAAACTGTCTCTCTTTGCAGATGACATGATACTCTATATGGAAAACCCAAAGGAATCCACTCCCAAACTATTAGAAGTTATAGAACAATTCAGTAAGGTGGCAGGATACAAAATCAATGCCCAGAAATCAGTTGCATTTCTATACACGAATAACGAGACTGAAGAAAGAGAAATTAGGGAATCCATCCCATTTACAATAACACCAAAAACCATGCGTTACCTTGGAATTAACTTAACCAGAGACGTAAAGGACCTATATCCTAGAAACTATAGATCACTTTTGAAAGATATTGAGGAAGACATAAAAAGATGGAAAAATATTCCATGCTCATGGATTGGAAGAATTAACATAGTTAAAATGTCCATACTACCCAGAGCAATCTACACTTTCAATGCTATCCCGATCAAAATACCGAGGACATTTTTCAAAGAACTGGAACAAATAGTCCTTAAATTTGTATGGAACCAGAAAAGGCCCCGAATCTCCAAGGAACTGTTGAAAAGGAAAAACAAAGCTGGGGGCATCACAATGCCGGATTTCGAGCTGTACTACAAAGCTGTGATCACAAAGACAGCATGGTACTGGCACAAAAACAGACACATCGACCAATGGAACAGAATAGAGAACCCAGAAATGGACCCTCGGCTCTTTGGGCAACTAATCTTTGATAAAGCAGGAAAAAACATCCGGTGGAAAAAAGACAGTCTCTTCAATAAATGGTGCTGGGAAAATTGGACAGCTACATGCAAAAGAATGAAACTTGACCACTCTCTCACACCATACACAAAAATAAACTCCAAATGGATGAAAGACCTCAATGTGAGACAGGAATCCATCAAAATTCTAGAGGAGAACATAGGCAACAACTTCTATGACATCGGCCAGAGCAACCTTTTTCACGACACATCTCCAAAGGCAAGAGAAATAAAAGATAAAATGAACTTATGGGACTTTATCAGGATAAAGAGCTTCTGCACAGCCAAGGAAACAGTCAAAAAAACTAAGAGACAGCCCACGGAATGGGAGAATATATTTGCAAAGGACACCACAGATAAAGGACTGGTATCCAAGATCTACAAAGAACTTCTCAAACTCAATACACGAGAAACAAATAAACAAATCATAAAATGGGCAGAAGATATGAACAGACACTTTTCCAATGAAGACATACAAATGGCTAACAGACACATGAAAAAATGTTCAAAATCATTAGCCATCAGGGAAATTCAAATCAAAACCACACTGAGATACCACCTTACGCCAGTTAGAATGGCAAAGATAGACAAGGCAAGAAACAACAATTGTTGGAGAGGATGTGGAGAAAGGGGATCCCTCCTACATTGTTGGTGGGAATGCAAGTTGGTACAGCCACTCTGGAAAACAGTGTGGAGGTCCCTTAAAAAGTTAAAAATTGAACTACCCTATGACCCAGCCATTGCACTACTGGGTGTTTACCCCAAAGATACAGACGTAGTAAAGAGAAGGGCCATATGCACCCCAATGTTCATAGCTGCATTGTCCACAATAGCCAAATCATGGAAGGAGCCGAGATGCCCTTCAACAGATGACTGGATTAAGAAGCTGTGGTCCATATATACAATGGAATATTACTCAGCTATCAGAAAGAACGAATTCTCAACATTTGCTGCAACATGGACGGCACTGGAGGAGATAATGCTAAGTGAAATAAGTCAAGCAGAGAAAGACAATTATCATATGATTTCTCTCATCTATGGAACATAAGAACTAGGAAGATCGGTAGGGGAAGAAAGGGATAAAGAAAGGGGGGTAATCAGAAGGAGGAATGAAACATGAGACTATGGACTATGAGAAACAAACTGAGGGCCTCAGAGGGGAAGGGGGTGGGGGATGGGACAGACCGGTGATGGGTAGTAAGGAGGGCACGTATTGCATGGTACACTGGGTGTTATACGCAACTAATGAAGCATCGAACTTTACATTGGAAT
>NC_048225.1:66128142-66162091 GCF_002007445.2 Ailuropoda melanoleuca
AATAAAAAAAAAGAAAAAAGAAAAAAAACTCTAAAACTTTCTAAGGTTTTAACAAAGTTCCCAAGATTTAAATTGTAAATTAATTCTCTTTAACTCATTAGGCCTTTTTATTTGGTATGTATGGTACTCCAGAAGTACTGTTAAACAAATGAGAAGCCTAGGTTACATTTGGGTAAATGCTATAACTATTCTAGAGATGATATGCAGTTACTAAACTTTTAATATATCCTGGCATAAGAGCATCACTTCATATTTTGATTATTAAAAGTGTTATTTGTCACAGAAATAACCGCGTTTCCTTGCCAGCCATATTGTAACCTCTCCTCAGATTTTTTTTTCAGCATAAATGAGTCATTTCTGATTGACTCAATATTCTCCTCAGATTTTTAACCATGTTCATTTTCGAGTCTTTTGTCATATGTAGTTATTGTTCTTATTCTCTTATAAAATGGTTCATCTTCAAGGTGATTCATAAAAGGGACTTTTAGGAAAAATACACATATTCAATATCTTTAAGATTAAAATGGAAATAGGTAAGAATTTCCAGAACTACCTAAAGCTGCATTCAAACTAAACAAGAATAGTAACATGGGCCTAAGTGAATTGGGAAAAATGATTATAGTTTTTTTGTGACTCTTGGTTGAAACAATACTCTTCCAGCAGTTCTCTAACTGCTCTTCCAGACCAAGAAAACTTTCTCTTAAGACATCACTGATATACAGAAATAATAAAACAAATTGAAGCATTTAACTTTTCTCTCTATCTAAACCCTCTGAAATTCAAAAGGTCTATCAGTAAGTATTCTTCCTGGCACTCAGTCATTTAGGTAAGTTCGGTAAGAATCTGTTCCCCTTATAACAGGACACCATTGGAAGCATTGGTTATTTTCCCAAGGCTTTGACTGGGATGTCATATTTGAGTGAGGCATGCATAGACTCAGATATGACCAAACAGCTTTAAGGAACTAAGCTTGACTTTATGAAACCTGGAGCCATAAAGTCCCTGGGAAATGTTGGCCTGATATGTTGCTTACAGTGTTCCCAGCAGCCACACCAGGTGAGTAAAGAATGTCATTTTCTGGCAGGAGCAGGAACCTCAGGATATATTGGGGACCTCATGAAGAGGAATTCGCCCAAATCTATAGGTCTTGCAGACATGCCTGATGGCAAGCACTTGCCTTGGCTTCTGGCCTGAAGATGCTTCTAAGAGTTCAACTTAGAGGGGCGCCTGGGTGGCACAGCGGTTAAGCATCTGCCTGGCTCAGGGCGTGGTCCTGGCGTTATGGGATCGAGCCCCACATCAGGTTCCTCCGCTGTGATCCTGCTTCTTCCTCTCCCACTCCCCCTGCTTGTGTTCCCTCTCNATCTGCCTGGCTCAGGGCGTGGTCCTGGCGTTATGGGATCGAGCCCCACATCAGGTTCCTCCGCTGTGAGCCTGCTTCTTCCTCTCCCACTCCCCCTGCTTGTGTTCCCTCTCTCGCTGGCTGTCTCTGACTCTGTTGAATAAATAAATAAAATCTTAAAAAAAAAAAAGTTCAGCTTAGAGATTCCTTATAAAATTTCCAGCAAAGAAGAGTCTAAAAGATCTAAATGATCAATCCTTCTTGCTGAGCTTATGTAAATTATTTCGCCCAGTCTGTCAAAATTAAACTTGTTTAGCAAACATATTGGTCTTGATTTGGCTCTCTCTGGAAGTGAGTGTTATTTTAGAGACAGAAATTATGTTTCAATAACACATCTTTGCGGTTGTTAAATCCTAGTTTTGATTATCCTTAAATGTCTGCCTAAGGTGGACGACTTGAGGTAAACTTCAGAGAAACTGCCACAATAGCTCGAGTATAGACAATCTTCTTGCTTGTTATTCTGTGGTGATAATAAGAGGACCTCACGGGCGTATGATTATTTAGGATTAATTTCCCAACAGCTATAACTTGACTAATACCTTAATCAATTCTGTGTGGCTGGGATGACAAAGTCGCTCCTTAAAAGCCACTGAGCGTACCCCACTCCATGGGGTTAAATATGGACTTGTGGACATAATGGATGGCCCCACTTTAAGATTGGATTGGATAATGTACTTGGGGATGCTCCTATCTCTTGATAAGTCTTCTCTCACTTGCCAGTGATTCCTTATAATTAGGATATTGTTAAG
The DNA here is from genome assembly GCF_002007445.2 of Ailuropoda melanoleuca. Classification (NCBI taxonomy): domain Eukaryota; kingdom Metazoa; phylum Chordata; class Mammalia; order Carnivora; family Ursidae; genus Ailuropoda; species Ailuropoda melanoleuca. The sequence goes on from NC_048225.1 coordinate 66,130,294, forward strand.
GCTGGACCTCAAAGAGGCCTTCTTGATGGTTTTATTCCTTAGTGATATTTGTCTCAGGAACTACCTCTCTTAATGTAAGATTACAAGTAGAGGCTTTAGCCAAGCATACAGTGACCACCTTTAAGCATGACATGGCAGTCAATTATATGACTGGCTCCTAACTCTCTTCATGTTAATGTCTTGCTAGAGGGAAAACCAACCTTACCTTGACAATGGCAAGGCCTCAGGTATCTTATAGGTCCTCTTTAGCATATGAAAGTTCTTTGAAAACCTCCCTCTTTCCTTATCTCCCCCAACCCCACAGTATATAATCAATTGCCCTTCACAACCCCAGGGTCGCACTTTCTGCCCTCTGCCCGCTGGTTCTTTCCCCTTTCTTTCATAAAATCACTGTTTTGCACCAAAGACGTCTCAAGAATTTTCTTTTTTTTAGATTTTATTTATTGATTCCTGAGAGAGAGAGAGAGAGAAAGAGAGGCAGAGGGTAGAAGCAGGCTCCCTGCAGAGTAGGGAGCCTGATGCGGTACTGGATCCCAGGACTCTGGGATCATGACCTGAGCTGAAGGCAGATGCTTAACCCGACTGAGCCACTCAGGTGCCTTCAGGAATTTTCCTCTTTCTTTCTTTCTTTCTTTCTTTCTTTCTTTCTTTCTTTCTTTCTTTTTTTTTCTTCCTTCCGTTCTTTTTCTTTTTCTTTCTTTCTTTTTCTTTCTTTCTTTCTTTCTTTCTTTCTTTCTTTCTTTCTTTCTTTCTTTCTTTCTTTCTTTCCTTTCTTTCTTTCTTTTTTTTTCAAAGATTTTATTTATTTATTTGACAGAGATAGAGACAGCCAGCGAGACAGGGAACACAGCAGGGGGAGTGGGAGAGGAAGAAGCAGGCTCATAGCAGAGGAGCCTGATGTGGGGCTCGATCCCATAACGCCAGGATCACACCCTGAGCCGGAGGCAGACGCTTAACCGCTGTGCCACCCAGGTGCCCCTCTCAAGAATTTTCTTGATCATTGGCTCTGGATCTCACCCCACTCAAGCTCACCTATATTCCAAAACCACATCAGTTGGGTCATCTGCTTGGTGAATTATTGCTATCTTGGGGAATCTAGATAAAGGAAGCTTCCAAAGGAATTTTTATATGTTAAAGTAGATTTACAGGATCCTGGGGGTTGGGCTAAGATTGCCTTCTGCCCTTAGCAAAGTATTAACATCAAGGCAGCTGAGTCCCTAGAAGAATGTCACTGGGCTGCTTCAAGGACTTGTCAATGGGCTGGAGGTTGTAAGGAAATGTAATAATTTTTCTTCTGACTTTGTTTCCCACATCAATATGATTTTGTAGTTTTTTTTTTTTTAAAGATTTGTTTATTTATTGAGGGGAGACAAAAGGAAAAGGGAGAGAAGCAGATGCCCTGCTGAGTGGGGAGCCAGTAGTGGGGCTCCCGTCTCATGACCCCGAGAGCAGAGTCTGAACCCAAACCAAGAGTCAGAAGCTCAAGCCACTGAGCCACCCAGGTGCCTCTGATATTGTAGTTCTACAGTTATCGTTTGTAACGTGAGGAAATGCATGTGATACAGTTTTGGAATGTTGTTGAGGTCTGGAGCCCAAGGCCCAGAAAGAATTTTTGAGATACCTGCGGGGCAAAAAAGGTGATTTTATGAAAGCGCGGGGATGGGACCAGTGGGAAGAAAAAGCTGCTGCACTGGGGTTGTGAGGAATGGCTGATTATATACTTGGGATTTGGGGGAGGTAAGGAAAAAGGGAGGCACCCAAAAGGACTTTCACAAGCTGAAGACCCTCAGGACCCTGGAAGCCTTGCTATTGTCAAATAAAGGTCGTTTTCCCCTCTAGGGAGACTTTAACGGGAAACAGCTGGGAGCTTCCTGGAGGAATGTCACCCCCCCCCCCCCCAGGGGTTGGGGGGGGGGGGGGGCGGTGTTGCTGGGTCCTGCTGCTCCCTCAGCACAGGTGACAGTATTTAATTATGTAATGAGTTATGAGATTTCATGATGTCTGCAGCTTATTTTTAAGTGATTCAACAGCACCACAACGTACTTTCAAGGGGTTCAGCAACAAGACCTACCTAACCGGGGAGAGAAAATGAGCAGAAATGGCGAAATGCTAGGAACTGTCTCATCTCGGAGTAGGGTATACAGGTATTCACCGCACTGTTCTCTCACCTCTCCGTCTACATACAAATGATCACAACTGAACGCTAGGGCAGTGCGTCTGACACCGCCACTCCTCGCGCGGCGGCCCGGCACCGGCGCTAGCCAGCCCCGGGTCAGGAGGCACGGCCCGCCTCGCTACCGGACCCCGTCTGGGCATGCTCAGAGGCCCCGCGCGCCCGCCCCGCCCCTCGGGCGTACGCGTACGCGCAAGGCGCAGGCGCGCGGCTCTCGGCGGCACGCTAGACGCCGGCTGCGGGACGCGGCGGACCGCTGAGGTGCGGACCAGAGGTGATGGAGCCGCCGAAGGTGGAAAAGTTCAGTACGGCCAACAGGGGAAACGGGCTGCGCGCCTTGGCGCAGCTGCGTCCCGGAGAGCTGCTCTTCCGCTCGGATCCCTTGGCGTACACGGTGTGCAAGGGGAGTCGTGGCGTCGTCTGCGACCGCTGCCTCCTCGGGTACGTGCGGAGCGCCGTCGCCCACCCGTCTCGGGCGCCGCGGGGTCGGGGCGTGGGGGACGTTGTGGGGCCGCCCGCCGCGGGACTCCTCCCGGCCGTGGGTGCGCACGTCTGGGAACGCTGCCCGGGTGCCCAGCCCCGCGCGCCCTGGGACGCGCGGTTCCCGGGGGTGCGTCTCGGCTGGCAGGGGGCTGGGTGCCGGGCGTTAGGGGCGTCCCAGGCTCAGCCCCCGCCGGTCCGTGGGGCCGAGCTGGACCCGCTAGCACTCCTGCCCGTTCCCCCGGGCTGCCGTAGGAATTGGAGGGAGCCCGTGGGGCACAGCTAAGGGGCAGCGTTGTGCTATGAGTAATTTTACCGGGGAACAAAAAGTCGGTGTCCTGGGTGGCACGCTTCACCGGTGCGGCTGGAAGTCACAGCTGGCGGGGGATGGGGGTGGAGGGCGCAGGGATGTGTGCAAATGGGGCTCGGTACTCAGGCCCCGCCAGGAGAGGACCGGGTTGGCGGGAGGCGGAAGAATCTCGGTGTTTACGGAACACTTTCCAGGGTCCAGGTTGTGTTCCGCCCGGGGCTACGAAGATGAACGCGGCATCCCTAAGAATCCTTAAGGAGCACATCAATGAGGGAGAGAATTAATTGCAGCGCATCAGAAGGGCGGAAATAGAGATGTAGTACAGTGCTCTGGGAGCGTAAGTTACTGAGGTTCCATGATGTGCTTTGCATTGAATGGCTGTGCAGGCAAATCTAAGTCTTAACCACCTGTCGGGATGCGAGAATTCACGTGAAAGTGTTTCATAAACCTGGAGGCCCTGGGCCAATGTGAAGTGCTATGCGAAAGCAATTTGTGGAAAAATGTAATATATATGCACAGTCATAGGAATTGTAGTCAAGCAACTAATGTTAGTAACATTAGCTCCTGTTATCTGCCAAAGAGGAGAGTTCTATTTGAGATGGGTGGGATGATTTTTTCCAGCATCTCTTAGCCTGGGATTTGGGTGGGTGGGAGTGAGGAGGTAGAGGCAGTTGAAGAATTCAAGTCGGGAGCTTTACCATTAATCTGAACCAGTTCTTTGATTTGTAATTGAGGAATTTATTTAACTTTGTATTTTAAAGTCACTAAATAACAATTGTATGTCTAGCTTCCTGATGTAACCGTAACAGTAACAACAACAAAATCAGTTGAGAGAGCACTTTGAAGTTTTTGTAAATTTCAAAACCGAAAAACTTTTGAAAACAGTTAATTCCTTTCAAGGAATTAACATTGAAAGTTCTAGATCTCTGATTCTTACTCAAGCACATTAGAGACCTGGACTCTTCATCCTGCTAAATCATCTGGGTATGTTTCTAGGGTTTGAATGCACAGAACTTGCTGCCCTATATTATTAGTTGATGGAGAGAGAAGGTGTGGGTAGGCTTCCAGATGAAATCAGACCAGCAAAGTTATTTAGTAGTTGGGATGGAAAGGTTTTGGAATTAATACATGATGACAAATTATTCATTTGAATACAGCTCTGATAGAGCTGATAATGAATTATCTCCTGAATTATCAGAGCTTGAGTCCTGTGACACACAGAATTGTCTGTTTTCCAAAGTAGACAACGCAGACCCAGCCATTTGTGGGTGGGATGCTTCTTTACTTACCATGCTATTACATTACTGTTGGCTATCACTCACATATCTTACTAGCAAGAAGTTACGTGATAGTAATGCTTTAAGCACAAAAGGAATTTCATGCAAGAGCACTGGGGAGATCTCAGCATTGCTCTGAGGTCTGGAGGAACCCCGGTTCTGAAAGTCGGCAGGCTCCACGGCGAGTTCCATTGTCAAGAATTACACCTCAGAAGTAGTTGGGGTTGGGACCTGGGGGTGACATCACTTGTGATGCTGCCTGGTAGTGCTGGCTTCTCCCGCATGTGTTACCCGCACCACGATCCTGGGCCCCGCTGCTGCTGCTCTTGCCACTGCTGTTGGGAAACTAGGTATTGCTGGAAAGCTGCTTTCTCATCCATGCTTCTTTATGGTATTAGCTTCTGATTCAAAATCCTCAGTGGTGTCTTGGATTAGCTGAGATTGGGTCACTGTTTGCATCCTAGCTGCAAGGGAATTTGAGCAGGTAACTACTATTAGGGCTTCTTGGCTTTTAGGAAAGGAGGCAGGCTCTGTTCCTACCAATATTCATTTAGTGGGGAAATTAGCAAACATAAAATAAGAAAAGGGACATCAGTAAATGCCAAGCATCCAAACTAAAACAAACAGAAGTTTTCATACTGACGCACACTCGTTTAGTAGTGCTTTACACAGAAAATACGTTTGCACTTATTTATTTATTTGCACTTATTTCGTTTTGCTAGGCTGCAGCTGACTTGTGCTGTGGTAGCAGGTGCTCCATTGAACACTTTGCATCAGTGGTTGTAGAATGTCTGCAGCGCCTAGTTGGGAATCAGCACAGCCTGAAAACAGGGTTAGAGAAATCAAACTTTGCTGCAGTGTTTCATGCAGTTTTCTACCACAATTGAATGGCCATCATTGGGATAAAGTTTCTGTGTTCTTTATCACCTTTTAAATAAAATTTGTTCATCATCAGTTGTGAAATCCTTGAGAGTAGGTATTACATCTTTCAATTTTTGTAGCCCCAATGCCTGACACATAGTAAGCTTTTAGGTTGTGTTAAGAACATCTGGCTAAATTTTCCTCTAACTCTTCTTGACTTTCTGCTCTCTTCCATTTGAATTAAATGGAATGAAAATATTTGTTTGTAACAATAACAGTTTGGGGTGGGGGTGGCAACATAAGAAAACAGATTTATTATAATTTATTACTTCATTCTACCTGATTTCCTTTGGTCTTGGGCTACTGGAAAAGTGCTTTACTTCTCGCACATTTATTTTTATTAATAGAGAAACTTGAATCCACTTAATGGCTTCTCTTCCTTTTTTCCTCTCAGTAAGGCCTTGTTTTTCACCTTGTGAGTAGAAAAAAATGAAGTATGTAAATTGGGGAAAGATTAAATGATGTGAAGTTGTGACCTGAAATAATTTATATTATCCTTTTTCTGCAGTTGCTCACCTCTTTAGTTTGACAGACCTGGAAAAGATTGACAAACATATTACTTGTGTTTTCTGTTTTGGTAAATGCAGCATATAAAATTCCATTGTGTTTATTTTGTTTGTAGGTCTCTCCACTTTAGTGACCTAGCTCTCTAATCTTATATCCTTGGATCCTAGCACACAGGAGATGGTAACTGTTGAAGTTGTGAAGGGATAGTATTTAAGGGAATTTTAAGTATGTTTGGTTTTGTTGTTTAAAGTGCCAAGAGTTCTGTAGTTTCCATATCAAGAGCTGCCTCAGACATACTCTAATGATAGTTTCTTCTGTTGGGTAAAGAGGATACGATATCTCTTCCATCATTAAGGCTGAGCTTGTGGCTTAGTGCCTCCCAATGGAAATCTTTTCCAGCCCTGAGAAAACCCTGGTGAATTATGGGAAGAAAGGGGACAGAAGTAGGGAAAACAGATTGTGAGAAATACATGTCTTTGGGTTTTTTTGAAAGATCTTTTTTTTTTTTTTTTTAAGTAATCTCTGCACCCAACGTGGGGCTCGAACTCACAACCCCGAGATCAAGAGTTATACACTCCACTGACTGAGCCAGCCAACTGAAATGCATGTTTTGAGCTTCCTTGTCTGGCCCGAGTTCTGGAGTTGGGGTGAGTGTGTTAAGTAGGTTGAGGGGACAGTCAAAAGTAGAAGGCTTTTGGCTGTGCTTCTTATTTGGAATCTTGAGAGGGGATAGCTGTGCGGGTTGGTGCTGTGCCAACATGGGGATATAGCATAGCCGTGGTAGAGGGAAGTGGCTAGACAGAGGATCCTGTGGTAGCAGGAGAGTCTGATGCTTTCATCCCACTGGGAGTGACGTGGAGGAGCTGAGGGACCTTGTGGGACAGCGGGCATCATACAACTGCAAACTGAAAGTCGGGGTCGTGGATACAGCGCCGGGAGCAGGCGTGACATCCCAGAAGGCGAGATGCCACCAGTCCAGCCACGGCACATGATCACCTCTTTGCAGCAGAGGTCAGTGAAGACCCACAGAGACACCAAGGTCGTAGGTCTTCTTGCCATCCATAAGGATGTCCCTTAAGCCCCATTTGGAGAAAAATTTACCTGAAAGCATCTGTTTAAACCATCTCTGGTAAGGAATTAAACTTCGTGTCTGAATATTAACTGCAAGAGACTGAGATATCATTTGGCAAATTTTCAGGTTCTGGCTATTTCCTAGGGTGAGTGTTTATGAGGAAGATTAGACTAATTATAGAAAGAACAATCCCATGTCCATGAGACAGATTTGATCAGTTAATAGAAAATAAAGCATCTACATTTGAGTTACAGTGTGGGTAGATACAACCAGGCAATAAAAGGCAAAAAAAAGAACATTGTGTTTGGTGAGGTGATGTGTTCCTCGGCCAAGGGCTGGTCCTGGGTGGAGGCAGGAAGACACACGTTCATATACTGAGGGAAGAAGAGTGTTGGAGAAGGTAGCAGCAGCGGTTGAACCGCTTGAGGACAGCTGGGGAAGCGAGTGCTGAGGGACTCAGTCGTAGAGAAGAGAATATTCTTCTAGAAGAGTGAATTGCCTCGTGGAATGTAGTAGCATAGCTGGGAAGTGCTGAGGGTCCACTTAAAACTTGTGTTCATGGGGCACCTGCATGGCTCAGTTGGTTAAGTGTCTGCCTTCAGCTCAGGTCATGATCTCAGGGTCTTGGGATCGAGCCCCAGGTCGGACTCCCTGCTCAGCAGGGAGCCTGCTTCTCCCTCTCCCTCTGCTGCTCCCCCTGCTTGTGCTCTCTCTTTTCATTTTCTCTCCTGCCCTCTGTCAAATAAATAAATAAAATCTTAAAAAAAAACACAACACAACACCAAAGACTTGTGTTCGTTTATTTAGAGTGAGAGCAGTTAGCCCGGGAGTGGTTTTTTTCTCTCTCCGTGGTCAGCTACTTGACCGTGAAATTTGGGTTTATCCAGGATTGCCAGGTTAGTTTAATGGATGGAGAGTGGAAGTGGAAGTTCTAGGCAAGAGAGGTAATCAGGCACCATGATTTTTAAGCAAGGGACTGAGACCCTAAGGAGGGTAGGATGATGGAGCTAGGGAAGAAGATTGTTAAAATGATCAGGAAACAGAGGCTGAGGTCTTAGCTGAATTTTTTTCTTTCTTTTTTTGTTTTTTTATGAGAGAGAGAATGCATTTGTGAGCGGGTGGGAAGTGGGGGGTGCAGAGGGAGGGAGAGAATCCCAAGCAGGCTACTCGCCCAGCACAGGGCCCCAACTCCAGGTTCCAACTCACGAACCTGAGATTGTGACTGGAGTCAAAAATCAAGAGTCAGATGCTTAACCGACTGAGCCACTCAGGTTCTCCCCACCCCCCTGCCTTTTTTTTAGATGAATTTTCTAGGTAAGTGAAGTTACCAAGAATGTTAAGCATTGGAATGAATAGTTTCAACAAAGGCAAAATTCTCACATTGGCTTCATAAGCCAAGATTTAAGGGCCTGGTAGAAAGAGCCAAGTGGAGACAGGGAGGCACTCACCTCTGTTTAAATAATGGGTAAAAGATATTCTGTGGCTTTACAGCGAATTTTGTGAAATAGGTCATTACCAGGTGCTGGTGAACTGTCGCAGACTCTCCTTGGGGAGGTGAAGGGTGGACTGAAGGCCCTTGAAGAGTAGAACCTTGAGAGATGGCTTGAAATCAGAATTTGCAGATGCCTGGGCACTGGCTAATAGATTTACCTGAGGGTAAAGGAAGGATTGATAATAAGGTGCATTGGAAAGGACTCTGGATATGACTTCCAGTTTCCTTTTTAAGTGGGAGTTATAATTCCTATTTCTTTTGCTTCTTTTCTTCTGCAAGGATGTTTGGAAAAGGGCTGTAGGGCAGAACGCTGAGCCTGAAAACATTTGGTTCATGTGAATGCCATAGCAGAAGACGTTCTTTTTATTTTATTTATTTGTTTGTTTATTTATTTATTTAAAGATTTTATTTATTTATTTGACAGAGAGAGGCAGCGAGAGAGGGAACACAAGCAAGGGGAGTGTGAGAGGGAGAAGCAGGCTTCCCGCCGAGCAGGGAGCCCAATGCGGGGCTCGATCCCAGGACTCTGTGATCATGACCTGAGCCGAAGGCAGATGCTTAATGGCTGAGCCACGCAGGCGCCCCAGCAGAGGATGTTCTTAATCAGACAGGATGACCTGCTTTGTGGATATCAGTAAGTTGTTCTCCTTCTTCAGACAGCCTGGTGATTGTTCAGAGGGCTGAAGCACAGAGCAACTGTGGGGACAGGGTGGAGATTGCTGCCTGGAACTCTACAGTTGGCCTCACCATGGCCATGTGGCTTCTACTGGTACAGAGTGCCTGGTTTGCCACTAGTAGAGAGGGATCCTGAGTTCCCCAAATGCCAATACATCTTTGGGACCAGCCAGCCAACTGGTGTCAGGTTTTTACTGTAGACTCTTTTGTCATGGGGAGGGATCACTGATTTGTTCTTATTGGAACTTTTCCTGCCCTTTGATTTCCCTTCTCTACCCGTGCCGACATCTCTGAGACCTACTGACAGGCTTCTGTAGACCTTATATGGTTGCCTTAGACCCTCACACGAGAATTGAAGCAATGGGCTAAAACCTGTGGTTTGGCTGCTATTGACATAACAGTGTCATTTGAGACAACTGATAACTTAGAACTGTGTTTCTCAAACTTCAGTCTCAGAACCCCTTTACTCTCTTAAAAACTGAGAAGGATTTCATAGGAGGGGCTTTAAAAGACAGTTATTTAGGGCCCTGAGTAGGTTTTACTCTGGGTAGGTTTTACTTATGTGGTTATCTCTATTGACTTCCTTGCATAAAAAATTAAAACTGGTAAGTTTTGAAAATATATATTTAAACATAATTATTACATTTAACAAAGTTATTAATGAAACCAACTATTTTCTTAAACAAAAGAACACTTACTGAGAGAAGTTGCCTGCTTTACATTTTTGTGTATCTCTTTAACGTCTGGCTTACTAGAAGACCTTTGGATTCCCATGACTGCTTCTGCATTCAGTATATTGCAAAATGTCATATCGCCTTTGGAAAACTCCACTCTATACTCAGGAGAGAATGAGAATAAAAAAGGCAGAAAAGGTGTTAGTATTATTAAGAAAATCGTTTTGACTTGATGGGTCTCCTGAAAGAGCTTTGGGGACTTCCAGTGGTCCCTGGACCATATTTTGAGAACCACTGTTAGAATACACTGGACATGTCTTTTTTCTTTTTTCTTTTCTTTCTTTCTTTCTTTTTTTTTTTAAAGTAGGCTCCATGCGCAGTGGGGAATCCAACGCAGGGCTTGAAACTCAGGACCCTGATATCAAGACCTGAGCTGAGATCAAGAGTTGGACACTTAAGTGACTGAGACACCCAGGCGCCCCTGGACATGTTTTTTGTATCATTTTGAGAGGCTAAGATTTGTTCCTAGTATATGTTGTGAACCAGTGAACAAATTTTGGTTCTGGTTTTCTCATAAATCAGGATATATTGGGGTCAGGAACCAAGGTATGGGCTTAGTGCCACCTAGTTAGGATGACAGAGTCAAGTTTTGCTTCCCATCCTGTACCTCTAGGCTGGTTCTGGTTGTTTAGGAGTCAGGGGAGAGATGTTCCCCTGTATTGGGTATGGCCATATACGGGATGGTGATTAACCTTGATTATCAAGGGAAAATAAGAGAGCTAGCTTTCATTTACTTGTCATCACAATATACAACGATTGAATATTATTATTCAGTAGCTAATATTTATCATAACTTAGCAATACCAGGCATGATTTTAAGTGCTTTACTTTGTGTATTACTTCACTTAATTCTCATAATAACCCCCAAAAAGTGTCAATTATGTTCCTTATAAACACAAATATGGAACATTCATACACTTGTAGGAGTGCAGTTTGATAGGACCTGTGTCAGCTGGGCACTATGTTCTCTTGACCCTACTTGTGGAATTCTGACAAAATGACAAATAACAGTGGATGCACAAGGATACTTAGCATAGTAATTTGATAATTAAAAAGAGAATTTTCATGTCCATTAATAGGGGACTGGTTAAGTTACCGTGTAGCCATATTATAGAACACTGTCCAGATGTTCAGATTGAAGTAGATACATTTTTACGGATTTGGATGGCTGTCCATGACACATTGTGGGGTGAATAAAGTTGTAGAAGAATGTATACATTTTAAATAAATCTTTGTGTGTGTCTGTGTACTTGTGTGTATAGAAAAAGTTTGGAAGAGCAACCCAGAATTCTAATATGATTACTTGTGGAGAATGGAACTTGGAGGCGGGAGGGAAGATATTCCTTCGAACTTTCTATATTTTGTATTTTTTCTCCCAATCAAGCTTGTATCCTTTTTTGTAACAGAAATTTAAATAAGCTTACAGAAAGTCTTTCTTAGACTTTGTTTCATTTGAAGTTGTATGAAATGGTGTGTGTTGCTTGGGATGAAGATGACTTGGAAATGGTTGACAGCTTAGATCCACTTTTTTTTTTTTTTTTTTTAATCATCAGTTGATTAGACTAAGAGTGAACCTCTTGATAGAAAGTGAGTGAGTTCATTGGCTGGCCAGTGGCTTTGGAATTTGAACTGAGAGTAGAATTCCTCTTCATAGTCCCCATGATAGTCTGCCTCTGCGCAAGCCTGGTATTTAACTTTTCCTTGGTATTCCTGAGACATCTCAGTATCCATTTAAACTTTATTCATCTTCTCCCATGAGCACACAAGATGACTACATTTCTCAGCCTCCTTGCAGTTTGCCTGGGGCCCTGTGACTCATTTTCGGCCAGTGGAGTGTGGGCTGGAGGTTATATGGCCATTTCTGGGTCTGCCATGAAACATCTGTGCATCTTCCTGCTCTGTCTTCCTTGCCTGGAAGACTGTGGAGGCCATGAGTGGAGTTGGAGAAACAGGCATGAGTCATGTCATGGAGGAGAACTGCTCTGGGGAATTGCGCTTTGAGAATCAGAGTGAGTGGGAGCTAGAGATAAACCTCTGTTAAGTCACTTAGAGCAGCCCTTCTTGAACTTTAATGTGCAAATAAATCGCTCAGAGGTTTTGTTCAAGTGTAGATTGTGATTCAGTAAGGTCTGGGTTGGGTGTGAGATTCTGCATTTCTAACAAGCTAAAGCTGCTGGTTTGCCGATCACATACAAGCAGCAAAGACGTAAGAAAGGGTTAAATGACATATAGCCCACTGTAAGTACTCAGTAAAAGCACTTATCAAATGGATATTCTAGCATCCTGAAATAGCACTGAATGTGACAAAAAGGAACTAGGAACTCTGCATTTATAATCAAGCGTTAAATTATTCCTAAGTACATGTATACTCTTTCATGTATCATGGGCTGTAATTTGGTTTTAGTATTATATGTGCAGAAAATAGACGAAATTGAAACCTGGAGTTATTTTTATTCTTATTTTTATTTATTTTTAAAGATTTTATTTATTTATTCAACAGAGATAGAGACAGCCAGCGAGAGAGGGAACACAAGCAGGGGGAGTGGGAGAGGAAGACGCAGGCTCACAGCGGAGGAGCCTGATGTGGGGCTCTCCCAGAACGCCGGGATCACGCCCTGAGCCGAAGGCAGACGCTTAACCGCTGTGCCACCCAGGCGCCCCTGGAGTTATTTTTAAAAGATTTTATTTATTTGAGAGCAGAGAGCACAAGTGGGGAGAGGGGCAGAGGGAGAAGGAGAAGCAGGCTCTCCGCTGAGCAAGGAGCCCAACGTGGGGGTGGACCCTGAGATCATGACCTGAGCTGAAGGCAGACGCTTAGCCGACTGAGCCACCCAGGAGCCCCAGAATCTGGAGTTAAATTAAGATCATTTTGAACATACCGTGATTTTGGTGTTTGCAATTGTTGCAAAACTTTTCTAGCTACTTTTGTGGAAAAGTGACCTCTTCCTGTTATAATTAAAATTTTTTTAATACTTTGGAAATAATTTCAAATTTACAAAAAAGTTGGGAGAATAAGAATGGGACAAAAAAATCTGGATACCTTTTACCTGGATTAAGTTACTAACAGTTGACATCATTTACACTCCCCCCTCCTGTCCTCCCTTAAGCCCCCCATCTTTATCCACATATACACACTTTCTTCTTTCTAAATATGTAAGTTCCATACATCCTGGCCCTTTGTCCTAAATACTTTAACATGTATTCCCAACAATCAGGAAAGTTACACATACCAACTTCATTAAATTTAACATTACCATAATACTTTACTCTCTGTATTTCCGTTTTGTCAAGTGACCCAATAATGTTCTTCATAGCATTCCCCCCCCCCTTTTAGTACAGGATCCAGTCTAAGGTCAAGTATCGTATTTAATTGCCTTATTTTTGGCCTTCTTTAATCTGGAACATTCCATAACTTTCCTTTGGCATATAACACTACCTTTTCCTTTCCTTTCTGTTTTAATAGAACTTTCCTCATTTTGGGTTTATCTAATGTTTCTTCATGGTTAGATTCAGGTTATGTGTTCTCAGCTGTGATGCTGCGTGTGCTGATGTGTCCTCAGGGTATCCCATTTGGAGGTTCACAGTTTTAGCTTCCTTTCATTGGTGGTGGTAATTGCGATCACCCACTCAAGCTGTTGTCGTGTTTTCCATCTCTGCACAGTCCCTCATCTCCCAACTAATAGTCTGTGAGAAGACATTATAAGACCATGGAAATATGCTGTTAGTTAAAATTTCCTCTAGATTTAGAATCCATGGATGATTCGTGATTGAATCTTTGGTATGATATTTGCAAAATGCTGCTTTTCCAAATACAGCACTCCCCCCACACTTAGCAGTTAGCATTCAGCTCAGCATTCCCCTGTAAGCAAGAGCCCATCCTTCTTCCTCAGTATTCGTCTATTTATTATCAGTATGGACTCATGAATTTCCTTTTTTCCCCATTTGTTTATAGTTGTGTAATTATTTTGGTGCTGAGATTATCCCAGAATTTTTTAGTAGGAAAGCTTTCAAGTTGGATCTTCTGTCCTGTAACTTTTTTCTTTCTTTTTTTTTTTTTTTTTTTTTCCATTAAGCATTTCCTTACTTTCTTGCAAAGCAGATGTTCTGGGCTCATCCTGTAATTAGCCCATCCCAATCCTGGAATCCAGATTTCTCTGAGGATTCCTGGATTTTTCTAGTGAGGAGTAATATTAGACACCAAGGTCTGTTGGTAGGTGTGCTCACTGTTACTGCTGTGTCTTTGCTCTTTGACCTTTGTAGTAAAGTTAGGAAATATGCAGGTTCATGAAAATATGCATGCATATATACACATATATAATTTAGAAATCGTGAGTTCACACCAACACTTTCAAGTCAGATTTCTCTCCTTAGCGTTCTTTCTTGCCTTTCCTTGTTCCATAATTGTGTATTTCTTCTGGCTCGGTGACACTCTTACTAACATCAACTTATTTACTTATTTATTTGACTCTGTATATCATCTAAAATTGTTCAAGAATTGCTTCATCTACATATTACTATAAGAAGCCCTACTTAGTCCAGAATAGTTTGCAGTGTCCCCTTCCCTGCTACTCTGCTGAAGCCTGAGAGTGTGTACGTAAATCCTATGCTCGTTTTGTGTTCTTTCTCTTTTTCCCTGCAGTGTATTTATTGGTATTAATTGGCAATACAATTGAGTTTATTTGTTTTACTTTGTTTTCAGTTTTAGATTTCCTTCCCTATTCTTACTGATTTAATTTTATATTTGGAATATGTAGAACATTGACATGCTTCCCAGACTTGAACTATAAAAAAGAGAAGTGTCAGCCCCTTCCCATCTCTGTACTGCATTCCCCTCCCGCCCCCCGCACTTTGCAGGTAGCCATGTTCATCATTTTCTGGCTTATCTTCTCTCTCTGTCTTTTTTTTTAATTGGTAAAGGTAAGCACATGTATATGTTTTCTTGTTTTCCATTGATATACAAAAGGTAGCATACTGTATCTGCTCTTTTGTACTTGTTTTCTTAAAATATCTAGTGGAAATCAGTCCATATCGTATTTGTAGAATCTTTTTCTTTTTTATAGCTCTATAATACTGTTTTGTGTATGTGCCATAGTTTCTAATTTCCTCTGCTTGGCTGTTTATGTAATTTCTAGTATTTTGCTATTGTGAATAATGCTGTAATGAATAACCTCACACTTAACGTATTTTTGTTTTGTTGCAGGTGTGTATTCAGTGTAAATTCCTGGAAGTGGGAGTCCTAATCAGAGTGTCAATATCTATGTGTGGCGGGGTACCTTTTTACGTCTTGACTAGCAACGTATAAGAGTGCTTGTTTCCCTCAGCTTTGTAGACTGAGTATATTCAAAAAACTTTTGAATTTTTGCCAGTCTGATGGATGAGAAGTGGCATCTCAGTATAGTTTCAATTTGCATTTAAGTTGTATTATCAGTAAATTAAACATCTTTTTTTTAAACTTTTTTATTTTTTAATTAATTTTTTTTAAAGATTTTATTTATTTATTCAACAGAGATAGAGACAGCCAGCGAGAGAGGGAACACAAGCAGGGGGAGTGGGAGAGGAAGAAGCAGGCTCATAGCGGAGGAGCCTGATGTGGGGCTCGATCCCAGAATGCCAGGATCACGCCCTGAGCCAAAGGCAGATGCTTAACCGCTGTGCCACCCAGGTGCCCCTAATTTTTTTTTTTAAAGACTATTTATTTGAGAGTCAGCGAGCAAGAGAGCACGAGCAGGGGGAGGGAGCAGAGGGAGAAGGAGAAGCTGACTCCCCGCTGAGCAGGGAGCCTGACACAGGGCTCCATACTGGGACTCTGGGATTATGACCTGAGCCGAAGGCAGACGCATAACCGACTGAGACACCCAGGTAACCCTATTTTATTTTTTTAAAGATTTTATTTCAGAGAGAGCTAGAGAGTGCAAGCATGAGTAGCGACAGGGGTAGAGGGAGAAGGAGCCTGGTGTGGGGCTCGATTCCAAGGCCCCAGGATCATGACCTGAGCTGAAGGCAGATGCTTAACCGACTGAGCCACCCAGGTGCTCCTTTTTTATTTTTTAAGCAAGCTCTATACCCAGTGTGGGGCTTGAACTCATGACCCTGAGATCAAGAGTTGCACTCCTCTACTGAGAGGAGCCCCTGTTAAATATTTTTTCATATGTGCAAAGGCCATATTTATATATTTTTGTGAATTGTCAGTATATATCTTTTGACCATTTGTAAGATTTCTGGTCTTTTATTTCCCTTCAAATTTTAAGCATTTTTTTGGGTACATTATCAATATTAGCTTTTTGTCTTCGATAAATATTGGAAATATTTTCTCTTAGGTTGTCATTTAACTTTGATTATGATAGAGTAATTCACCCATGTCATCTTTTAGATCTTGTGTGTTTTATTTTTTTGTTGTTTTAGAGAGAGAGAATGCAGGGTTGGGGGTGGAGGGGAGAGTGAGAGGGAGAGTGAGATAGAATCTTAAGTAGGCTCCATGCCCAGCACAGTACTGGATGTGGGGCTCAATCTCACGACCCTGAGATCATGACCTGAGCTGAAATCAAGTTGGACACTTAACCAGCTGAGCCACCCAGGTGCCCTGGTATGGATCTAATTTTATCTTTTTCTAAATGGCTATTAGTCCCATCACCATTTATTAAAAAGATTGGAGCAAACCATTGGGACAAAAAGTGTATCATGTTGTAAGTGGCCTTACCTCTGGGCTTTCTACTCTGTTTCATTGGTTTATATACTCAGGTACTTGTATCACATTGTTTCAGTTAGAGAGAATTACAGAGTATTTAATATCTGGGAATACTCATGTCATCTTCAGATATGTAGCCTCATTTCTTTTCAATTTTTAGGTCTCTAATTGTTCTTTCCAGGCTGATATACTTTGAGTAATACCTCCAGAACAGTGTTAAATAGTGGAGGTAGTGGGCATTCTTGTATTGTTCCTGGCCTCCCTTGGGGCTTACTTATTAAGTAAGATTCTGGATTTAGGACTAATGGACATATATTTTACCATGTTAAGAAAGTGTATCCATCCATTTCTATTTTCTCAAAGAGTTTTAAATTAAGAACGGGTGCTGAATTCTGCCAAAGGCATTTTCATCATCTGTGGAGAGTCATGATTTTTTTTGTTCTAGACTTATTAATATCCCACTATAAATTTACTTAAGAGAGACTATAGAACCGACTTGTATATAAGTCTTCTTCTATTTTAGGATTGTTTGGTTAGGTAAAGAGCATTATTAAAATAAAACTGTGTTTCAGCATGAAATTTTAATTAGTGGGGTGTTTATGCAAATTATTTCTCCTACCCCAGTCTTGCCTAAAATTTTTAACAGTTTAACCAATTGAAGGTGAAGTTTTTAATTTAAGGTGCTAATAGAGTCGTGGGATAGAATAGTTGGATTGTGTCTCAGAAACAGTCTAATCTGTAACTTTTGGGCAAGAATAATCAGTGGATGCTAAAATGTGTGGGCAAAAGTATGATCAGAAATAGGTATTTACAATGGTGCCGGGGTGTCTCAGTTGGTTAAGCATCAGCCTTGGATCAGGTCATGACCCCAGGGTCTTGGGATCGAGCCCTGCATCAGGCTCCCTGCCCAGCGGGGAGTCTGCTTCTCCTTCCCCCCCTGCCTGAGCTTTCTCTCTCTTAAATAAATAGATAAAATATTTTTTTTAAGATTTTATTTATTTATCTGACAGAGAGAGAGAGAGACAGAGAGAGAGGGAACACAAGTAGGGGGAGTGGGAGAGGAAGAAGCAGGCTCCCAGTGGAGGAGCCTGATGTGGGGCTCGATCTCAGAATGCTGGGATCACACCCTGAGCCAAAGGCAGATGCTTAATGACTGCGCTACCCAGGCACCTCTAGATAGATAAAATCTTAAAAAAATAGATAATCACATAATTTTTAGTTTCCTTACTAGATGCTTATTAAGTACAAGGGAAAAAATACAGTAACTTTACAGTAGATAAACTTGGCAGGCATCACTTTAACCAGGTGATCAAAGTTAATAACACTAATAATATGACATATGGACACGGTATGCTTCCTGACATGCACCGAGCAGGACACAGCATCCCTTCTCTGATGTATAGATGTCAGAAATGTAACCTGAATTCAATAATGAGGAAACATTAGAGGAAACCACATTGAGGAATAGTATATAATAATTAGGCAGTACTCTGCAAATGAATCCAGGTGGTGAAAGATAGAGAGACTAAACAACCTCTTCCAGATAAAAGGACACCAAGGAAGCATGAGAACTAAAGCTTGCAAAATACGGCCCTAGATTAGAAATTGGACATTAGTGGGACAATTGATGAAATTTGTATGAAATCTATTGATTAGCTAATAATATTGAATCAATGTTAATTTGTTTTGCAATTAATAAGTTTATTAGATATTTTGAAGACTATACACTTAGCAGAGATTACATATATTTTTTAAAGATTTTATTTATTTGTCCAAGAGAGGAGAGCACAAGTAGAGGGGAACGGCAGGCGGAGGGAGAAGCAGGCTTCCAGCTGAGCAAGGAGCCCAGTGTGGGACTCAGTCCCAGGATCCTGGGATCATGACCTGAGCTGAAGGCAGACGCTTAACCCACTGAGCCACCCAGGCGTCCCGAGATTACATATTCTTGAGTAATCAAGAACTGTTACAGAAATGTAC
Source organism: Ailuropoda melanoleuca (assembly GCF_002007445.2). NCBI lineage: Eukaryota > Metazoa > Chordata > Mammalia > Carnivora > Ursidae > Ailuropoda > Ailuropoda melanoleuca. The sequence goes on from NC_048225.1 coordinate 66,148,597, forward strand.
CTTATATTAGATGGTAAACGAAGTTTCAACAAATCTCAAATAATAGCTTTGTTCTCTGATTGCAGTGCAATAAAATTAGAAATTACTAGATTGAATGTTGATTTTTTGATTTTGAAAATGGTTCTTTGATTATGTAAGATGTAAGCATCATATGATGTCCTTGTGAAGGACAAATGGAATTTTTTACTTTCTTCCAATTTTTGTTATGTCTGAAATTATTTCAAAATGAGTTAAAAACAATGAAAAATGTCATCTTTTTGAGGTAGATAGTGGGTGAGGTGACAGACTGGGGTTTGCTTTAAAGTAATGTGGTTGGGAGATATTGGTGAGGGTATAGGTTGTATAAGATTAGCAATGTGTTCATAATTTTTGAAGCTGGTTGATGAATGTGTGGGGTTCCGTTACACTCGTCTCTACTTTTGGGAATGTTTCAAACTCTTTATGACAAAAGTAAAAGGAAAGAAAAGATAAAAGGACTGTCCTCAAATGTCTGGTCATTCTAGATTAGTCATATTGAAAAATGAGGCACAAAAAAATTTTAGGTTGAAAAAGAACAACTCTGGGTATTTGTGCAGACTCTTGCCCACTGGGTGTGTACATATTTGGTCGTCTGGTGTCTCCCAAGTGTCAGGGTTATTCTCTAGGACTGGTCAGTTTTTCTACAAAGGGCTTATATCAATTTGGGGTTGAATCAGAGAAGCAAAATCACTTAATGACAAAGGATAAGGATTATAGAGGATAGACCTTACATAGTTGTGGGAATTGGTAAGGATGCTATTGCCTCTGAGTTGTGTGGGCCCCGAAGTCAGTGGAGCTGGCAGAAAGAGAAGCCGAATGTCACGGGGGAAGCAAAAACACATTGAAATCCAACTGGAATTCAAACCTGTGTCTGTCTGTCACTGCCTTCCCCTCAATGATACCGATGACCTGCAGAAATTGCTTATTCTCTTTGCCACAGAACTGTTCATGTACTGGGCCCCAAAACTTGGAGAAGGTTCAAGAAGAGATACCGTGGAACGTGGAAGAGCAGAGGGCTTGGCGCTATCCCAGGCCAACAAGGCAAGCCCTAGGTAGTGAGAGTGTACGCAGGCTGCAACAGTACCTTGTACCCTACACAAGGCCTACACACCCTACAGAAGAGGATGGTGGTTTCCTCACTTCTGCCTTCCAGATCGCACACATCTTTTTTGACCAACCTTAACCCAAAGTCCTAACAGGAAATTTTGGGAATTGTAGTTCCAGTTTGCTATGACGATAGTCTACAGAAGCCACCACAGTTCACCCCTTGTCACACATGCATACCTAGTTAACCATCCTGAACCAGACTTGGTGACAATAGCATGTTCATTCACTTAACTGTCTTGTGCGACTGAAAACACACGGTCATTCTCTGAGATCCATCTGTCTACTGCGTTGGCCAGATCAAGTTTAATGAGGATGTGGGAGGAAATCACCACCTTTGCATCTCTCACATCACTGATGGTGGCATGAAGTCCTCCAGAAATGTGGTTTTGGTTTACTGTTTAGGTAGGTAAAGACAGTTCTAGTGGCTTCCTCATGGACTTTTATACCACACTGGTCATTACTGTATGGGTAGGGAATTAGAGGGGATTCTTTTATTTTTTAAAAAATTTTATTTATTTTAGACTATCAAGCAGACTCCATGCTGAGCACTGAGCCCAGTGCAGGGCTCGATCCCACGACACTGAAATTATGACCTGAGCCAATGCCAAGAGTCAGATGTCCAACCGACTGAGCCACACAGGCGCACCAAGAGAGGGGATTCTGACAGTTGTTCAGGACGTCTGCTCAGGCTGTGCATTCCGGCAGAATCTCACTGCACGGTAGATTTGGGACCTATTGGACCCACTCTGAGATAAATCTGAGCCCAATCTGCATTAATCCTCTGATTTCCATAAGCTGCTATTCCTTAAAGTTTGCACCAAAATGATATTTTGAGTCTTCAGGAATTAACTTTAGCTCAGCCAGTATCTAGTAATCCTCCCAAGGTCTGGTTATGTCCTCTTCCCCAGTACGAAGTCATCCTCATAAATGGCTGTTGGTGTTTTTTGGGAAGTCTAGGTGGAAAATTGACAGTATCCATATTTGGCTCTGTGGTAGAGGTCTTCCTTAAGGGGTCTTCTTACCTTCATTCCAGAGACTCTGGGTCTTTGAAATGGCTCCCATCTGGGAATTGGTAGAGGGGCCACACCTTTACCTTTTTTGGTGATTTAAGTTATACTTCTAGAGTTTTTCCACTTACAATAATCAAGACCTGATTAGATTGCCCATCTGTTTCAGTTCTAGGGACACTGATTTCTTAGCCAGTGTCCTAGATCTCTGCAGTTCAAACCTTTCTGGTTACTGTTTTGGCTGCCATTTTGGTATTCATTCCCACCTTGTCTTTGGTGGTTAAGTGCTGCTCCGTGGTCCCTGCCACCACAGGATCCCATCATTTCCTGCTCAATTTAGGGAGTCAGTTTGATGGCAGAAATTACCACTTCTTTTCCTGGCCTATGGAGGCTAGCAATCACAGAGCTTACTTAAAGGAGGCCAGGGTGAATGGGATGTTTTCTGGATCCTCCCAGGGAGATGGTTAAGGGTAAGCAGGTCTTATGTGTTAAATCCACTTGGCATTCTGATCTCCTTAAGCCATCAGGAACACCTTAGAACCCAAAGAAGTTTTGACTTTTCACCTTCATTTAGTGTAGGTCACCTTTAGGTCCAGCGTTCAGTAAACCAACCAAGCAAACTGTTAGGTGTTGCTAGCTGCTTGAGCCAACCTGTTGAATCCACAATTTCTACTTAGTGCACCCATAGCAATAAATTCAGCTTAATCCAACATTATCTTCCACCTGAATCCAACACTCTTCGGATCCTTTCCCATATGTGTTCCTCAAGTTTTTGTTGATATAAATTAGCAAAATCTTATAATCCTTTTGGTGTGTAATGGATCTCCTAATGCATTGCACTTTCTTTTTCCCCCCAAAGATATTATTGTACCTGAGAACGTGCAGGAACAGGGGTGGGGGTGGAGGGAGAGGGAGAAGCTCAGCAGGGAGCCCGATGTGGGGCTCAGTCCTCAGACTCTGAGATCATGACCTGAGCCGATTGAGGCACCCAGGTGCCCCGTGCTTTTTTTTTTTTTTTTTTAAGATTTATTTATTTTAGAGAGAGTGCACGCCCAAGGTGGGGAGGGACAGAGGGAGAGGGAAGAATCTCAAGCGGACTCCCTGCCGAGGGTGGAGCCTGCCTCCCTCGGGGCTCCCATCTCCCAGCCCTGAGATCATGACCTGAGCTGAAATCAGGAGTTGGATGCGTAACCGACTGTGCCACCCTGTGCCCCAGTGGGTCGTATTTTTTCGCTTTCTTTGGGGTCTGCTGGGGCTTGAGTCTGGTCATAGATCTAAAGCACTGAGAGATGGTGAAGGCAGTTCCGGAGCAGGTCCCTCGGTCCTTCACAGGGCACTTAGATGGGGGGAGACCACTGCAGCTTCCTCAGACAGATGGAGCCCACCCTCTTCAGAGTGTTTTTACTCGTAATGGAAATTCAGCAGAGTTTAGGAGCTCAAGGCATCAAGTTTCATGCGTTTGCATCCCAAACTTAGGGTCCCACTCTTTACCAATCGGTTTCCTAACTTTCTGTCCAAGTTAAAACATGTGAGTTTGGAAATTCAGTTACATTATCATCCGTTCTCGCTGCACCAGGTGTGGCCTGTGGATCAGCAGTGTCATTATCAGTGGAAGCTGGTTAGCACCCAGAGTTTTGTGCTGCAGCACAGACTTCCCGAGTCAACATACGTTTGCTGCGGATAATTTCTCGGTGTCTGTGTAACTTGCGTATTTACGTTAAACAGATGAATGGATTTCTGTAAGTATTACAGTTCTTGGTAGTCAGGTTATTTGGTAAGTGTTTCCTTTGACTTTTTTTTTGGGTGCTGTAATTTGGTTTCATGTTTAATTCTGTAAATGCTACATCTAAAATTTTTGTCCAAGTTTTAGATGATACTCCCTTTCCATCTGGGAGTTCCCCATTTAGGCTCTAACTAGATGTTATGCTCCCTCTGCTGGACAATGGTGTTAAAAGCGCACAGACATTTTCAGTACAGTGACTTTGTTTTCACCTGTTAAAACTCAATATTCCTGAGTGATCATCTTCATGAATGTCCTTTCCAAACTGTTTTCAACCTCTGACATTTACCATAGCTTTTGTTTTGAATTTGAGCCAGAAAAACAAAATTTTATCATAAATCTCTATATAAAACTCACCGTAATGAAAGAACACTGGGCAAATTGATATGGACACAGTGCCTTATTAATTATAATGACCATGTTATTCACGTTAAAAGCAAAAATTCAGTTGAATTTGTGGCGATCTAGGGGAGAATTGTGCCTATCGATCTATATTTACAGTGGGATTTACTACTACAAAATATTTTGTACGGTGAACCCCCCCTTAAATTTTGTTGTAATAATTACTTGTTAGGATGAAAATAATAAATGTAATTGTCTGAAATAAAGTTGTCGATTCTGTCTTGTTCTGATCTTAGAACTCAAATGGTTGCTTTCCCCGAAACGCAGGTATATTTCTGAGTAGTTCCTGAAAAGGCACATAACCCATGTGATAAACATCTTACTTTATTTTAAAAGTAAAAATTGGGGGGCACCTGGGTGGCTTAGTTGGTTAGGCATCGGATTCTTGATCTCATCTCAGGTCTTGTGAGTTCGAACCCTGCTTAAATAAATAAATAGTAAAAATCGACCGAGTCGTTATTGTTTAAATAGAGTAAAATCAAAAAGTATCCTTTTTAAAGTTAACTTGTTGCCATTTTATTTTACACATGGGCTATTCGTGTCTAATTTTAAACATTTAAGGGTATTTATAGTTCTAGGTTAATATTGATTTTTCTTTTCAAAGATTTTATTTATTTGACACAGAGGGAAGGAGAGAGCGCGTGTGTGCACGCATCAGCAAGGGTAGTGGCAGGGAGAGGGAGAAGCTGGCTTCCCCCCCCCCCCCCCCCCCCCCCCCCCCCCCCCCCCCGCCCCGGGATCATGACCTGAGCCCAAGGTAGACGCTTAACCTACTGAGCCACCCAGGCTCCTCTGACTTTTTTATTCATTACTTTGGTTGAGAAAAGTAATGTTGGGAAGTACCCTGTTTTTTATTGTTTTGGTTGTGTTGTTAGTCTTTGAAACAAAAATAAGAAAAACCAAATAAGGGGGAAAAGTTAGTTTGATCAATAGATTTGACTTCATAAAAGTAAAAAGCATCTGTATGTCAAAGAACAGACTCATAATGGAGAAGCCAAGAAACTGAGGAAAATATTTGCAACATAAAAAGGCACATACCCTTACTACATAGAAATCATTTTTAACTTGAGAGAAGGCAGCTTCTTATGAAGTACTCCCTGCTTTCTGCGACTCTTCCTGTTGTCTTTGCATAGTTCTGATCTTTAGGTTTATAGAACCTGGGAGAGATTCTCTTCTGATTCATTGGTTCTCAGTGGTGGCTACACATTGGAAGCAAAATGCTGGGGCATGGTTCCCACCCCAGAGATCTGATTTAATTGGTTTAATTGGTTTAGACTGTGCTTGAACGTGGACATTTTAAAAGCTCCCCAGGTTATTCTAATGTGCAGTCTGGTTTGACAGTGACTGTCTTTCTTTTTCATCCTAATTGACCCCCCCCTTGCATCTTTATATTCAAGGGCTAAGGTGAAATTGGCACAGCTGGGTTCATTCAGGCTACTCATGATATCCATAAATAATTCTGCATGTTGAATTTCAAACTGGACATTCACATTCGCATGTTCTGTTCACATTTAAATGATTGTCATATGTAGGGCAGGCACATATTGAATTGAATTTTTAAGTAGAATGATGGTGATGTTTCTTACAAATTTGATGAGTATATCAAAATTTAATTCTTGCTAGCATTTTTCAGTTACTGTGTTTACCTTTTGTTAGGAAGTAGATGTTAATTAGAAAGATTTATGTTGTACAGGTGATCAAGAAAAGAATGCTTAGATATTTAATGGTTTCTCTGGGCAATTTAATTTTTGTTTCTTTTTACTGAATAATATTAGATACTCTGTTTAGGTGCTGAAAACAAACCTTACAGAAGACTTTCTTAAAGTCTATGAATAAGTTGGTTTTCCCTTTTCGTGAAAATTTACTTGCAAAATTTTGAAAAATATCCAGATTTCTGGGCCACCTCTTTAGATTCTACAGGTGAGGCTGATGCCTAGCCAGAGTTGAGAACCTTTGGGAAAGAAAAAAACAGGATAAGAGTGAAAATTATTGGCATAGGTCATGACCATGGGACTAATGGGGAAATGCATATAGAGTCTCTGATAGACCATTTGACTGTATCGGAGTGTTTGTGTTACAGGGGAGGTTATAGGGGATGAGGTTGGAATAGATTGTGGACTACAGAGGCCTCAACGACCAGGCTAACGAATGGGAACTTCAGGGGCATCTGGGTGGCTCAGTCCATTGTCTGCCTTCGGCTCAGGTCATAATGCCAGGGTCCTGGGATGGAGCCCCAAGTTGGGCTCCCTCCTTCACAGGGAGTCTGCTTCTCCCTCTGCATCCCCCCACCTCATGCTCTCTCTCTCAAATAAATTAAAAATCTTTAAAAAGAGTGTGAACTTTATAAGTATTGAGCCCATAAAGATTTTGGCAGTATGAAGTGCACAGAATTCTGGGAGATTAGTGCAGCAGTACTTATCTTGTGAACGTGCTTGAGGAGAGAGGTGGAGAGACTGAAGATGGGGAATCCAGTTAAGAGAGAATTTGCTTTATTCTGGGTGTGAAGCAGTGAAGGTCTGAGTTAAGGGGGTGGTGGTAACCCCAAAAGAAGATAGGTCGTTTGAGAGAAGAGTTGACCCAATTATGAAATGATTATCAGGTGAGAGAGGAGTGAAGGATGAGTGTGGGGTTTTGAGCTCAAATTGTTGGAATAATGGTGATACTCTGCTGTTTGGAGTTTGGTGTGGGTGAGCTCTCCAGGCCCTGGTGAGGACCCATCATAAGGAAAATCATGTCTGAGGATCGGGAGACAGAAAGCTTTTAATTAAGTTAATATTTCCCCCTTTTTTTGGCCGAGGTTTTACTGTCTAGATGAGTAGGGTAAGTAGTTTAATCTGTGGAGCCTCAATTTTACCTGTTTTGAAATGAAGCGGGTTTGAAATGAAGGGACTGATTTTTCTGGCATCCTTTTTAAGCTTTCCTACAGTTCTTGAATCATTTCTGTATTTCCCGCCTCTTCCTCCTTTTGGTAACATCTTGAGATATAATTCGTATAGTGCCATTCACCATTCAAAATGACACAAAGTAACATAAAATTTGCCATTTTATCCTTTTTTAAATGTATAATTCAGTGGCATTAAGTACATTAAGCTGTTATGCAGCCATCACCACAATTTTAGAACATTTTCATCACCGTCCAAAGAAATCATCCTGTACCTTAAGCCCTATCTACTACTATACAGGAAAACATTAGGATTAAACCCTTGAATTTAGGTTCTTTACCACTGGCCTTGTAACCAGATGAGTTCACAGCTCTCTAGAAATCATTTCCAGTTCAAATCAGTCCTTGCCATTCTGACCACTAGATGGCAGTGTGGGAACACCACTGGAAAAGTGATGGTGGGGAGTCCACCTCTATTTGTCCACTGTTACACTAGGTTGTCCATGATTATCTATTTGTGGGAGTAGGTGTAATGTGTTACACAGGCAGCCTCAGAGTACTGAATGCCTTCCACTTGAAGATTTTGCTAATGCAGAATCTTTACCAGTTGACCACGTGCCAGTCACCAAAACCTATCTTAACATTCCTTTCTGGTTTCTTTTGTCATTTGTTAAATGCAGTGACTCTTAACATTTTCATTGTTCTCACTTAACCTGGGAATCCTTTTCAGTCTTCAAGCCAATTTTTTCAGTTTCGATTTTTGCCCAGTAGTTCCTTAGGTCTCTTTTCACTCTTCGCATTGCTTCTTCTTCCTCCCGGCCCTGAGCCTTGGGCATTCTCTGAGACAGTGATTCTCCACTTCGGGTGCACTTTGGAATTATCTGAGGAGGTTTTTAAAATCCTGATGCCCAGGATACAAGATCTATTAAACGAGAGTCTAGGTAGGTGACACCCACACATCACATAGGATGATAGGCGTTGAGGAGGGCATGTGATGTCACAAGCTCTGGGTGTTATACGTAACTGATAAATTATTGAACACTACATCTGAAACTCAGTATGTACTATATGTTGGCTAATTGAATTTAAATAAAAAAAGTTTAGAGTATGCAGAGATGCAAAAAACCCACCAAACTTCATCTTCCTTTATCTGTAAAAAATGAGCTAATTTAAGTCCAATCTAAGTTCATGATATTTTAGTCTGATATCTCTATTCTCCCAAGTGGTGCATGAGTCAGCTTTTTTTTTCCACTTTAATAATCTGTTACTAGTTCTTTTCATTCTTACCTGTAAATGTCTGTCTTTGCTCCATTCCCGCTGCTACCAGCCTAGTGTAGGCTCCCATTTCTGTCAGTACTCTCCAGCCAGAGACTACCAGAACATTCTTGTAGTTTAACAAAGTTGGGTTTATTAGCCATGGAGAATTATGGGGTGTTTCAGAGGATGTTAGAAGGGATTTATTAAGGATTTGTCTTGTGTTAGGTGATTTGGGGGAGGGTTCAAGGAAGTAGGGCTTTGCTCTGGATTGGATGCCGTCAAGAAGTGGGTGTAATTCCATGATTGAGCATCTTAATAAATCCTGTGTAGCAGGCCGGAGTGAACTGAGGCTGCAGCTGTGATTGGTAAAGCAGTAGCTTCACTTACAGGAGCCAGGATGGGGGATCATTTTTGTGGCTTGGAAAACGTTCACGTTTTGTCTATGTTCAGACATGATTCCAGAGAGGTCCTGTTTTTGTCTTGAGCCATCCTGGCGGTGGAGTGGTTTTGTCTGACATTGGTGCTCTGTGAAATCATTCCAGTTCATCAGGGGGATAGCATTGCCTTGCCGTGACAGCCAGTGCCTGGCCACACAGGAGCGCAGCCATAGTGCCAGGCCAGCCCTGGTAGGTCGGGGCAGCTCATTCCTAGAGCCCTTTATTTGCTGATTCCATCTTGGTGTAAATCTTCTCAACTTCTGTCTGTTTTGTGAAGTCCTGCCCTATCAGTCTTCCTTAAATATCCCTTTTACCGACTGTCTTAGCTCATCCCACGTAAACAGTGGTTCTTTCTGGTTTGGCCCAGCTCTGGCCAACACTGTTTCCTGGTGTGCGCTGTGTTGGAGCCGGACTGGCTCCCTCAGTGCCTTTCAAGGCGGTCCCGCCCTCCTCCCACGCTGCTGCTATCCCTTGTGTTAACCTTTGCTGCTTCCCTGAGTCAAGCAGGCAAACGACTTAACTGCTCGGAACTTGGCTTTCTTCATCTTTTTTTTCTCTCTTTTTTTAAAGATTTATTTATTTATTTGAGAGAGAAAGGAGGAGAGGGGGAGGAGCAGAGGGAGAGGGAGAGAAAATCCCAAGCAGATGCCACGTTCAGGTCAGAGCCCGTCTCAGCTGCAGTCTCATGACCCTTCGATCATGACCTGAGCCCAAACCAAGAGTCTCACTTAACCGACTGAGCCACCCAGGCGCCCCTGAACTTGGTTTTCTTCATCTTGAACCCTGCCTCTCAGGGTTATTCTTAGAATTAAAAGTGGTAACACAAGTGAAAATATTTGGTGTACAATGGGCACTTATATTTCATGAATGTTCTTTCTTTGTTTTACTTGTCATTGATTTCCTTCATTGATTTGTGGCATTAGGTAATACTACATAATTTAGCTTTTAATTTGGTTATTATTAGGTTATTTCCTATTAGTTATTTCCCCTCTGGTTTTAGCCTCCTTGAGGACAGGGACGTAGTCTATTTTTCTGTGTGTTTCCAGAGCCTAGCACAGTTCTGAATGCACAGACACTCAGTAAATGTCTCCATGACTGAGATTTGCAGGGTTATCAGAGCACTGTGTCTACAGATAACATCTAAGACGTGTTCCTGATATGTTTTGAAACTTTCTCCTTCCCTTAATTAATTACTAACCTTGGTCAGTTTGTATGACAGGTTAGGAGAGTTTGGGCCACAGGCTGAATTCTTGGTGTCAAAACTGTAATTCCATGTAGTCACCTAAAAGTTATATCAAAATATATATTTATAGATGAGTATTTAATTCACCTGTTAGAAGTAACTTAAAACTTAAAGAATGTAAGTTTTAAGCACAGATAAGTTCATATCAGTGTACTTTTACTGTTCACCTCAGCTACATATGGCAAACTATACACAGAGGTGAGTTGCGTTTTACGTACGTATTTCAGTAGTTATTTATAATTTTTAATATTGCCCTTTCTTTTCTCTGTATCTTTGAGTGACACAAGATGAGCTGTCTGACCTGTTATTTTTATTTTTTCAATGATTTTTAGAATGCCAGCTTCCTTATGTAGGTTCCTCTGAAACTGCTATCTATTAAAGTAAATTTCTCTTCTGTCCCTTTTCTTTCTCTTTAGTTGTTTAATCTTAGCCATCTTAATTAATCCCTGGGCTTCTGTTTCCTCATTCATGAAATATGGATAATATCTACCTCAGGTGGTTTTATGAGGATTCGATGGCAGAACACATGAGAGTACCCAGGACAGTGCCTGGAATCTTGTGTTGCTTCTCAAAGCAATGCCCACCATTCATCTGTGTCAGGATTAACTGGGGGCGAGGCTTATTAGAATCCATTTCCCTGTGCTTCTCCTCAGAATATCTACTATTTTAGGCACGGGAATCTACATTCTTACCAGCTGCCTGGGTGAGCCTGGTACCCACTACATTTGGAGACCTGCTTACCTGCAAGACAGGGACGAGTTCCTTTTGGAATCTGTTCTTTGCCAACTTTAGTTGTTGTGTTGGCACTAAAGTTTGATAACACCAGGGCCAAAAAAATATTGCTTTTTTTTTTTTAAGATTTTATTTGTTTATTTGACGCAGAGAGAGAGCATAAGCAGGGGGAGCAGCAGGCAGAGGGAGACACAGGCTCCCCGCTGAGCCTCGAACCCAGGACCCTGGGATCATGACCTGAGCCGAAGGCAGATGCTGAACCGTCTGAGCCACCCAGGCACGCTCCCCAAAATGTTACTTGAATGTGAATATTTGCAGCAGTTTTCAGTAATGGCCTGATTAAAGTCTTTAGTATTTTTTTGTTTGTTTGTTTGAGCTTAGCTCAGATTTTTTTCTTAGAAAACTTTCTTCTGTCTCAACTTTGCTTTTTGACTCAATATCCTGAACTTGATTCTTTTATGTAAGATATAATAAAGGAAGACCTTTCTTTTGTTGGTTTCAGTCAAGATATACAACTCAAACTGTCAGATGATTCTGTAAGTCTATTTTAAAACACACAGACTGATTTTCGAATGAAATTATCCATGTAATAACTATCTTTAATCATTAATTTATCAGTCACAGATCAAATAAATTGACTTAAGTGTAATTTGGATCCTGGTCCTTTAATGAGCAGTGTACTTGCAGAAGATCAATTTATCGAGAGGTCAGATGATTCATGTAGCTGCCAGCATTGAGCGTGGTTTTCCACTGCAAACTGATAGCTCCTGTAACTATTTTCCTTGTATTTTGGGGCACCCCTATTTTTTTTTCTTTTTCTTTCTGTAAATGAACACATTATTCAGTTATTCCCTGTTTAGAGCAGAGCTCTCTCTTATATACACTCATTGCATATATCTTTTATCTCACTACATTGTATCTTAATTATTTGAACAATATTTATTAAATAATTTCCTATCATACTTGGGTGTGCTGGATGCAGGAACTGTGTCTTGTCCTGCCACCAGCATATACCAATTCTGACTCTTCTTCCTTAATGTAAATTAAATTTGTCAGTATAGTTCTAAGCCGTAGTTATTTCATTATTCTTTCAGTACAAGTGGATAATCTTATTTATTTTGTTATCTTGGAGACTGAGCCTCCACCTTCCTTAGAGGTCCAGTAGCCGTCCTTTTGGAACAGTGTTAAAGCTCCTCTAAATCGCTTTTCCTTTCTTTAAATGCTGTCGTTTGGAGAACTGCAGCATTGCTCTGTCTCTAAGGCTGAGATGTGGATGAGAATGAGTATGTGTGGACTGCTTTTTTTTGAGATTAGTTTTTAATTGGTATTTATTTAGCCATCTGTTTGTCTACATGGTATAGTGAAAAATAGATGTGTATTGGAGCAGCAAGACTTAGGCCTGAGTCCTTCTTCCATTTTTTTTGTCTTTTTGTGACTTTTCATTTTCCTCATCTACAGCACAGAGGTGATAATTCCTACTGATATCCATGGGATTGTAGTGAAAATCAAATTAGTTACTGTACCAAAGTATTACATAAATGTGACGTGTTGTCATAATCATCACCTTCATTCCTGAAATTGTTTTTAGAAATGAAAGATGAATTAATCAAGAGTCGGAATGGGATTTGGTTTGTTTCTTTTTGGATGGAACATTTAGAAGTTAATGTAGGGGACACCTCGGTGGCTCGGTTGGTGAAGCGTCTGCCTTCGGCTCGGTCGAGTCCCGCATCAGCTCCTTGATCAGCGGGAGGCCTGCCTCTCCCTCTGCTTGTGCTCTCTCTCTCCCCCTCTGACAAATAAGTAAAAAACAAAATCCAAAAAAAAAAAAAGTTAATGTAGTTATTTGTATGAATATCACCTATAATGTCTTTTGGGTAATGAATCTGCTGTTACCCATCCCAGAGGAATTTGAACCTGTTAGTACTTACATCATATCTGTTAAAGAGCTTTGTTGTCAGATTTTGGTTCAGGTTCTGGTTATGCCATTTACTCATTGAATGAACCTGGAAAATTGCCAGCTGAACCTAGTTTCTTCAGTGATAAAGTGAGGATAATAATAAATAAAACCACCTACCACATAGGGTTGGTGCAGGGTTTAAATGCTAAAACCCATGATAAAGGATGTAGCACTTAGTACAAATGCCTGGGATATTATTTATGGTGATGGTAATTGGTATAGAGGACGATGAGAGTTAACGTGGAATACTTGCCATGTGTCAGGAACGATGCTGAGGGCTTTCATGTGCATTATCTCATAGAATCTTTTTTTTTAAATATTTTTTCTATTATATTATGTTAGTCACCATACAGTACATCCCTGGCTTTTTTTTTTTTTTTAAAGATTTTATTTTTATTTATTCGACAGAGAGAGAGACAGCCAGCGAGAGAGGGAACACAAGCAGGGGGAGTGGGAGAGGAAGAAGCAGGCTCATAGCAGAAGAGCCTGATGTGGGGCTCGATCCCATAACGCTGGGATCACGCCCTGAGCTGAAGGCAGAGGCTTAACTGCTGTGCCACCCAGGCGCCCCACATCCCTGGCTTTTGATGTAAAGTTCGATAATTCATTAGTTGCGTATAACACCCTGTGCACCATGCAATACGTGCCCTCCTTACTACCCATCACCAGCCTAA
>NC_048225.1:66162191-66231604 GCF_002007445.2 Ailuropoda melanoleuca
GTTTCATTCTTTTGCATGTAGCTGTCCAATTTTCCCAGCACCATTTATTGAAGAGACTGTCTTTTTTTTCCCACTGGATGTTTTTTCCTGCTTTGTCAAAAATTAGTTGCCCAAAGAGCCCCGAGGGTCCATTTCTGGATTCTCTATCCTGTTCCATTGGTCTATGTGTCTGTTTTTGTGCCAGTACCATGCTGTCTTTGTGATCACAGCTTTGTAGTACAGCTCAAAATCCAGCATTGTGATGCCCCCAGCTTTGTTTTTCCTTTTCAACAATTCCTTGGTGATTCGGGGCCTTTTCTGTTTCCATATAAGTTAAAAGGCTATTTGTTCCAGTTCTTTGAAAAATGTCATTGGTATTTTGATCGGGATAGCATTGAAATAATAATAAATAATAATAAATAAAACCACCTACCACATAGGGTTGGTGCAGTGTATAAATGCTAAAACCCATGATAAAGGATGTAGCACTTAGTACAATGCCTGGGATATTATTTATGGTGATGGTAATTGATATAGAGGACGATGAGAGTTAACGCGGAATACTTGCCATGTGTCAGGAACGATGCCAAGGGCTTTCATGTGCATTATCTCACAGAATCTTCCAAAAATCTCTTGAGGTCTCTATAGGTATTCTTACTATTCCCATTTTATAGATAGGGAAACTGACATTTAGGCTATAACTTGATCAAGTTATGTAGCTAATTCTGCCTGAATTCAGAACCCATGTTGTTTATTACTAATTAAGCTTTTCATTCTTGTTGGAAACTTACCAAATATCAACAGTAATGATGCATTCTATGATGCAGTAATATTGATCATAACATCTTTCTCCGAGATTAGGAAAAATGTACACACGAGATTGAATACTGAAGACCCTTTCTGGTAATATGTAGCTAGTCCAATAGTTTAGAGATTTGGGTTGAAGTTAGATATTTCTGTGTTCTTCAGTATCTTTAATGAGACATTTTTTTGAATGCCATCTGTTAAAATAGTGAAAAAACAATGCTAGACTTATTAAAATAGGAAATATTATTTGGAATGAACCACAAAACTACTCCTACTGCATTGAAAATTTCTTTCCTTTTATCAGAAAGTCCCCAAAGAACAGGGTGGATGAAAGAGATAGAAAGGGGTACTGATAACTGTTTTCTGTGGTTGCTTGTGGCTAGTATGAAAATATATATATATTTTTATTTATTTCTGCGCTGCCCCATCTTAATTAGTCCATGTTCTTGTAGAAGGCTGATGTGACAGTCCAATTGTATGAGGGAACATAATTACATAATCACCCTTCCCATAAGTGGTCCCTTAAGCCTGTAGGTCAGCGGTAGAGATAACTTTGTGACTGTTCTTCCCAAAGAAGTTCTTTAGTTTCATTTTTAGAGAGAGAAGTCTTTTATTTGCATGCAACGATACTTTGGTAAATGTTGTGTATTTAAGGGGAAGAATAGGGTACCTTTGGGGGCTCAGTAAGTATTTTGATGTTAGTAAGTATTTTGTGCTGTGAGTGATAACTCGTGGTAAACTGGTGCTCTGGGCGTCTTAGTGGTTGCTCCTTTCATTGCCACTTTAGTATGACTCATTATGTAATGCTCTTTAATGTTTTGCTTGAATTAATGTGAATGTTTTATGAGAATAACCAGATTTAAAGGACTTATCAACAGCTTAATTCTTAGTTGAATATTAAATTACATCCACTGAGGTATACATATCATCAAGGGGGAAATCCTTCTTTGATTACCGTAACTGCGGCAACTTAAAAAGGAACATTAAAATAAGTCATCTGGGCGTAGTAGAAAATTAATTTTGTTGCTGTGAACACTAAATCCTTTTTAAGGACAAGTGGGTTTTGTTTAGGTTCAAGAGAGGGACATTGCGATCAACCTGGTGGTATAAGGGCATGGGGTCTAAGAAGAAACTGGAAATTTGGGGAAACAGTTTGATCTCTTTGAGAAATCTACTTACATAACCATACACTCTTAGGAGTCTTGGAGGTTCTCTGGTTCATCCTTGCTTGTGGCGCAGTGTTTTCTTCTCTTTGTCCCGGGGTGGGACTTTTCTAGGTTCTTACGGGACATGCCCCTTACTGAGAGGTATACAGCTTTGATTTCCCCACACCTGATACAGGAGCGATACTTGTTTCTCACTGTATCCTAAATTACTGTGTTTATAAAGCATGTGGAACTTGTTACCTTAATTTTATTGGCTAAAGTTATATGCTTATTAGATCTTTAGAAGAGGGTGCTGTGCTGAGATTGAGTAACTGTTTATCTCCCGATGTGTTGGAGGATGCGTACCTGTAGCTCTGAGTGAAGGGTGTAGAGAGCCCCCCCTTGGCTGCTAGTCTGAGGTGAGGCAGAGGGCTTATAGTTGCCTCTGGTCTAGGCCAGGAGCGAGGGTATGGTGGTCCATCAGCCATTGTAACTGTGACAAAAATCTGAGGGACAGTGGATCCTTATGTAGGTAGTGTATATGGATACACGATGAATCAGTTTACAGGGTGATAAGAAGCGTCTAATATGCCTAATCAGTAACACTGAGGATTAGACCAGTGAGGAGGACTGCAGTGGCTACACACCACACCCTTCAGTGAGACCACTCTTGTAAAGATCCCTTGCCCTGGCCTGTCTCGGAATGTCCCATCACTTCTGATGGTGAACTGAGAATCACTCTGATGTTACCGAAGAACACTTAGAAGTTACAGAAGGTTTTTGAGCTCATGAGAACGGAGCTCACCTGTGGACCTAATGGTATTCGGAGCAGGTTTATTATATCCATAACGTATGTACAGCACCGTTTCCCTGTTGGTTATTTTATTTTTTTTTTAAAGATTTTATTTATTTATTTGACAGAGAGACAGCCAGCGAGAGAGGGAACACAAGCAGGGGAGTGGGAGAGGAAGAAGCAGGCTCCTAGTGGAGGAGCCTGATGTGGGGCTCGATCCCATAACGCGGGGATCACGCCCTGAGCCGAAGGCACACGCTTAACCGCTGTGCCACCGAGGCGCCCCTCCCTGTTGGTTATTTTAAAAACCGAGATATACAGAGACCCTTGGGGTGGGGGGAAGGTTGCTCGGATTACATTGAAATTGCTTTCATTTTATCAGGCCCGAAGTAGCAGAGTGGGAGGAGCAAAGGATTGATTGCTGTGTTTCCTACGAGTGCTCACTGCTGGTGAAACTCGTCTTCACTGTGCAGTGCCGTCTCGCAAGGGAGCTGATGTGAGAGCCATGGTTGTATCAGAGAACATAAACACGTACCTCTCCCTTTCTCTTCGGTTAGGAATCAACAGGTGTGTCTGAATAGATAGGCATTTATTAGTCTTATTGTGCTAAGAATTTTAAAGTACTTTAACATAGTAAAAAATGTGTTGATAATAGTTGAAGCTGGCTAATGAGTTCCTGAAGGTGTATACTTTACTTCTTTGCGTGTTTAATATTTTATTTTATAAAATGTTCAATTGAAGATATTTTAAACATGTATGATAGGGGCGCCTGGGTGGCTCAGTCGTTAAGTGTCTGCCTTCGGCTTGGGTCATGATCCCAGGGTCCTGGGATCGAGCCCCGCATCAGGCTCCCTGCTTAGCGGGGAGCCTGCTTTTTCCTCTCATGCTCCCCCTGCTTGTGTTCCCTCTCTCTATGGCTGTCTGTCAAATAAATAAATAAAATCTTAAAAAAAAAACCCCAAAACATGTATGACAGAAAATCTCACATGGAGTCTTCAGAAGCTAGATTTCTAACTCTTATTAAAAATAGACTTTGGGGCGCCTGGGTGGCTCAGTCAGTTGAACATCCAACTCTCAGTTTCAGCTTAGGTTGCGGTCTCGGGGTCATGAGATCGAGCCCGGTGTTGGACTCCATACTCAGTGGGGAGTCTACTTAAGATTTGTTTCCTCTGCACCTCCCCTCACTCCGTGGTTGTGCACACGCATACATACACTCTCTCTCAAGTGAATAAATCTTAAAAAGAAAAAACCTAAGAGAGTTGGGCACCTGGGTGGCTCTGTCAGTTAAGTGTCTGACTTCTGATCTCAGCTCAGGTGTTTATCTCAGGGTGGTGAGTTCAAGTCCCTTGTTGGGCTCCACATTGGGCATGGAGCCTACTTAAAATAAATAAATAAATAAATAAATAAATTGATAAAAAAAAGAGAGAGACTTGAACAAATGTATATGCTCAAGGAGGCCGAATCCAAACAAAGGTCGTGTGTTGGGGGGGCTAGTTTCTGACCCACCTGACACTAAACGATTTATTCTTTTGTTGGTTATTGAACTTCAGAAACTTGATTTCACTTACTCTACATGTTCCCTAATTAACAGAACACTTGAAACATTCTAATCTAGCAAAAAAAGAATTATACAGTTAACTCTAAAAAGAAGTCTTGTCAAACCCTACAGCTGTGCTCACATTTCGCATTCCATCGCATGTATAGGAATGGGTGAGAAACCAGAAGGAACCTCTTTTAACAGCAGGATGCTTTGTATCACAAATCATTTGGGTAAGTTTAGACTAAATTATTTTGTAGGCTGTGACCTATAATACTGGAGAATTATAAGTTATTTTTCTGGATAAAAATACCATTCACACATTTTAGCTCAAATTTTCCTGAAGTCAGGAAATATCCTAGAAATTAGTATTTGATATTTAAGATAGTAATTTTGCCTGAATTTTCCTATACCTGGTCCTTGACTATTTCTATAAACCATACTATTTCCTTTGAAAAGCAGTTGTTGGTGATTTTTTTTTATTATTGTTGTTTAAATGTTGCAGTTAGAAAATGTATATTTTTTAAATCTCTGGCTTTGGACAAATTCCCATTTTGTTTGTATTATGTGCTGTAACCTAGAGCTGACGTGAAGTATAAAGAAAATACATGTTTCTTTAGACTTCACTCCTAAGTGGCATCTTTCCCAACATATTCGTATATACAAATCACACAAAAATATATATTTATGGCAAGTCTTCTGCATGTCAGTCCCTGTTCTAGGTCTGAAGATACATCAGGGAACAAAACAAACAAAAACCCCTGCTTTGTTCTTGACACAAGCCAAGCACATGCGTTTTTACACCTAACCCACAGTGCCTAGCACAACGCCATATGGCAAGGTGTACCTTCAGTAAAAGTGTGCTAAATGAATAACCTTTTAAAGTAAGTGCTGGTTTTTTTTAAATTTTTAAATTTTTTTTATTCATTCATGAGAGATAGAGAGAGAGAGAGAGGCAGAGGGAGAAGCAGGCTCTCTGAAGAGCAGGGAGCCAGGTGTGGGACTCAATCCCAGTACCCTGGGATCATGACCCGAACCAAAGGCAGACGCCCAACTGGCTGAGCCTCCCAGGCGCCCAAAATAAGTACTGTTTTTATTCCCATGTGACAGTTGAGGTGATGAGGCTTAAAGAGATTACTTGACCAAAGTCACTCGGCTGTAAGTGACAGAGCTGGATATTAAACTCCGGTCTTTATGACCGCAGGCCCAAGCTATGAACCATGACCCTGTCCTGGATAGAGGACAGGTGTGCACATGTGTAGACAGGTACTTCTTCCCCCCCCGGTACTTTTTTGTTTTTTTAAGATTTTATTTATTTATTTGTCAGAGAGAGAGAGCGTGCGCACGCGCTCAAGCAGGGGAAGTGGCAGCCAGAGGGAGAAGCAGACTCTCTGCTGAGCAAGGAGCCTGATGTGGGACTTGATCCCAGGACCCTGAGATCATGACCTGAGTCAGAGGCAGACACTTAGCCAACTGAGCCACCTAGGCGTCCCCTGCTGGTGCCTTTATACGCAGTATTTACCTGTATTTAGGTGTTGTATGTTCTGAGATGCAATTAATTAAATCTATCATTTAAAGCACCAGTTATTATTTATTGTGGTTTAGGTTAGTTTATTTTCTTGTTTCAAGTGGTCCTGTTCATTAGTCTTAATCCTTGTCATAATGTTTGGTAAATTATAAGTCTGTCCCCAGCAGCATGTTCTCATAGTAGGTTTTCAACAGATATTCGTTAGAATGAAAAAGTGGGAGGGCCTCAGTAGCTAATTTTCTCAGTCATCTTTGTCATTAGTTACATAAGTATGTATTAGGTTTGGGCGCCTGGGTGCCTCAGGTGGTTAAGCATCTGCCTTCAGCTCAGGTCATGATCTCAGGGTCCTGGGATTGAGCCCCATGTTGGGCTCCCTGCTCAGCGGGGAGCCTGCTTCTCCCTCTCCCTCTGCACAGGCCCCTTCCCCCGCTCATGCACTTGCTTTGTTTCTCTGTCTCAAATAAATAAATAAATAAATAAATAAAATCTTTTTTTTTTTTTTAAAGTATGTATTAGGTTACTGGAGATTGACTTTTTTTCCCCTCTAGCTACTTGATATTTAATAGTTAGTTGTCTTAGTACCAACAGCGTAGATGTAGTGGTTTTGTGCTTTTTTTTTTTTTTTTAAAGATTTTATTTATTTATTCGACAGAGATAGAGACAGCCAGCGAGAGAGGGAACACAAGCAGCAGGAGTGGGAGAGGAAGAAGCAGGCTCATAGCAGAGGAGCCTGATGTGGGGCTCGATCCCATAACGCCGGGATCACGCCCTGAGCTGAAGGCAGACGCTTAACCGCTGTGCCACCCAGGCGCCCCTGGTTTTGTGCTTTTTAACATTAAAGATCCATTCTTAGTGTGTGAAAAGTACTTGATAGTTAAACAATCAATAATTCCACATTGGAAATGTAATATGTGGGTCAGAGGAGAAATCCTGGGCTTTGGAGTCAGCGCTGGACTTACTCCAGCTTTTTCAGTTTTATGTGACCTTCAACAAGTAGTATGAATTCCATGAGCTTTCTTCTTCTCTTTTATAAGAAGGGTTCTCTAATATCTGTTGCGATAATAACAGTGTAATTGAGTGTTTACTATATACAAACAAAGAATCTTGACCTATAAAGTTTAGGTAAACCTGCCCATAGGTCACATAGTCTAGTCACTCAAGCTGAATGTAAACCCAGGGCTGCGTACTTGCCAGAGTTCCCTTTGCCCTTTCCTTCGGGTGTTTTTCCACGTTTCAAAAAGAGCATCAGAATACAGTCATGTTAACAGGTGATTTTAGAAAGTGGGCATTTAAAAAAAAGTAAGGTACCTGTTGGAGAAACTATTAATTTGGTCAATAAGACTACATTTTAATTTCAAAATCTAATAAATTCCTTGATTACATTTATTCAGGTATCCTGTAAGGAGGAAAAATAGAATGCATAAACAAAGAAAACTCTAAATAGTCCTTAAAAGAGACTATGAGATCATTTTTAGAAACAGCTTGATTCTGAGAAAGAGATATTAGGTTTAAGTGTATTACAAATTAACCATATTTTAATGTTGGCCTTTAATGTTGGCCTAGATTCAAACAAGCAGATCGGTTTCAATTCACATCAGAGATGTCTGTAAATTGTAAGAGCCTGAAGCATGTTGTTTTTAACAGAGAAACATGACTAGTTGGAACAATTTCTTTTTGTAATCCCTCCTTTAAGAAATTGCTGAGCGGGGGTAATCCAGAGACAGGCTGTCATTTGCAGCCTTTTGTGGCATATTTGAGAATGGAGTAGTCAAGAGTTTTGTGTCTTAATGATGTGTCTGTTTTTGCTTGTAATGTTCGGTCAGATGACAAATTGAAAAGCCCCTCAACCCTCCACCCCCCAAAAAGGGAAAGAGTTGTTTTTTTTATTGTATATTTGCATGGGAATGGGGAGAAAATACGTTTTAATCTAAGAGAGGAGAAAAGGATATTGCACAAATCAAGTGGACGTCAGGTGGGTCTTGAGAGCATTGTGAATCGAAACTCTTCCCATGTCTTGCTTTGGTACCTGAACTACTTAGGTCTCTAGGTCCTGTTAAATCCCGGCCCTCTAAGTCTTTTGTGGGGCAGTGGAGCGGAGTGGCTCAGTCATAATAGCTGTGGCCTCTGGATCAACAGCATTGGTGTGAATAGATGCTTTTTGGACTCTCAGGCCCGACCCCAGAGCAGCTTCTTGAGAGTGGACGTCTTGACAAGGTCTCCATCTGATTTGTGTACCTATTACAGTCTGAGAAGCACCAGTTGAATATGAGGATTGAGTATGAGCCAGACTAGCAGAGTTCCTGAATCTGATACTTTCCAACTTTGTGATGGTGGGTGTTTTTAATCTCCTGTGTCCCAGTTTCCTTATGTGTAACACAGCGATGAAAGTGGTAGAATGTACAATGTTCAGAGGAGTGTGGTGAATAGGAGGTGTTCCATCAGAATTAGCAAGATAGTTTTAAAATGTAGGGTACACTGTATATACACTGTATATACTAGATGTGTCATTACAGAATAAAATACCCATATTCATTGCAGGAACCCCATTATTCATTTATTGGTAAAGTTTCTAAAAAGTAGCTTCGGATCCTATACTAGTATTATCTTTGTGTGCCATATTTCTGTATTACTTGTCATAAAATAAAGGGAAATCTAGGTAACATAACTTTTGAGCATGAATAAAATAAATTTATGGGTGCCTGGGTGGCACAGTCAGTTGAGTGTCTGACTCTTGATTCTGCTCTTGGGGTCCTGGGATCGAGCCTGGGATCAAGCCTGGGGTCAGGCTCTGTGCTCAGCGGGGAGTCTGCTTGAGATTCTCTCTCCCTCTGCCCCTCCCTCCATGCTCTCTTTCTCTCTCTCTAAAACAAATAAATATATCTTAAAAATGAAATAAATATAAGCTATTGCTTCACAGTAAAAACTTTAATTTTTTAATTTTTTAAGAGTTTATTCATTTAAGAGAGAGAGAGAGAGCACAAGCAGGGGTAGAGGCAGAGGGAGAGAGAGAAGCAGACTCCCCACTGAACAGGGAGCCCGACTCAGGGCTCTATCCCAGGACCCTGAGATCACGACCCCAGCCGAAGGCAGAGGCTTAAACCAACTGAGCCACCCAGGCACCCTAGATTAAGTAAAAAATTAAGATACATACTAAAAAATGGAATGAAAAAGATTCATTAGAGAAGACCATATTAACTAGAAATTCTTGTGTGGATCTTTAATAGTAATCATGCTGTAGAAAGTATGGAAAATCTTTGAAGGGAGTGGTCTCAATCTGTACATCCAATTAAACATTGTCTTTTTTTTGAGATTTTATTTATTTATTTGACAGAGAGAGTGAGAGCACAAGCAGAGGGAGGGGCAGAGGGAGAGGGAGAAGCAGACCCCCCACTGAGCAGGGAGCCCAATGCGGGGCTCCATTCCAGGACCCCGGGATCATGACCTGAGCTGTGAGGGCACGTGCTTAACCGACTGAGCCATCGAGGCTCATCTCAACATCAAGTCTTGTCACCTATTCTGTCAAATGTAACTTGGATTTATACATTTCTGTTTTCACGGCAGCCAGACTCATTGAGCAGGCACATGTGTGTGTTGACACATGCATGTGCTGACACTTACGCATGCATATATCTTACGTATGAGAGTATCTGTCTATGTGTGTGTAGATTTTAAGAGAAGAAATGGTCCAAGACAACTTACATGCGCTATATTTGGGTTTTGGAGAAGTAAGTAAATACTTACTTGGATTTTTGGAGAAGTAAACCTAAAAGAGTGTATTTTGTCCTGTCCCTGACTTTGGTATATATCTTAGAGCAGAAAGCAGGGAGCATTAAAACATACAGGGGTGAATATGTCATCAAAGAAGGGTGAGCCCACTGTGTACAGGATTCTGTATTAGCTTTATCGAGTGTAGAGAAAGCATGATTTTGATCTTTTACTTATTTATTTTTAAAAAAAGATTTTATTTATTTGAGAGAGAGAGAGAGTGGGGGGAGGAGCAGAGGGGGAGGGAGAGCAACAAGCAGACTTTGTGCTCAGCATGGAGCCAGATGCGGGGCTGGATCTCACAACCTTAATATCATGACCTGAGCCAAAATCAAGAGTCGGACACTTAACCAAGTGAGCCACCTGGGCGCCTCTGCCTTTGATCTTTTAGACCAGAAATGTCAGGTACATGTCATGCATGCTACCACTCCTTTTTCTCATAGCAAGCTTGACAAATCTCCTATGACATTTTGGAATTGGCCTCCGAATCTTTCTTAATACCTTTCTCCTGCTAGTGGGCCATTATCAGCTGAATATGGAATATAATAAGAAACCCTTTTCTACTTATTATAGAAGTGAGGGTCCTGGGCAGTCTCATATCTCCTTACGGCTTCACATGCCATCACTGTTTTGTAACTCTCAGATTTGTACATCTTTGGTCACAATTGTAATGCTGGACTCCCCCCTGCCATGGGCAGCAGCTGAAATCTCTGTTCAGTTCTTGTAGTTACATTGGGTTGCTTGCAGCTTATCCTCTCCACGTGTAGTTTGGGGTTCAGCCAAAAATTGGGATAGAGTTGATACTTAGAATTTGGGGTACACTCTTTCTGGGTCTTTTTTGGCCCCCTCTTCATTTTCTACCTGTTGTTTGCCCCAAATTCTGGTTTTTCAAGCCTGTAAGACTGTGAGTTTTTATCCTAGTTTCAGCTAGCTGTTCCACATGGCACAAAGGAGGGCCTGCCTTCAGAATGAAAGTCATTCGCACCAACCAGTCAACCACCCAGCCGCCCAGCCAGCCAACCTGCCTGAATTTCTTAGTGCCATGCCCTTATTCCAGTAACCCCCGTTTTCCACCTTCGCACACTCCTGCCTACTCTGATGAGTTTCTTTCTGCTTTCAGTTGGTCTCCAGTGCCTTTGGGGTAGTTGCTTTTTATATTTTGCTCAGAATTTATAAGTTGTTATTGGTAGGAGGATTGCTCCATATAGGAGCAATTACCCATGACTTTTTCCTTTTTTTTTTTTTTAAATTGAGATGTAACTGACATACCATAAAATTCACCCCTTTAAAGTATGCAATTCATTGGTTTTTAGTGCAACCATCACCACTCTAATTCTAGAACATTTTAAGCAGCGGAAAAAGAAATCCTGTAGTCATTAGCAGTCACAACCCACCCTCCCCTCCTTCTGAGGCCCTGGCAACCAGTAGTATATATTCTCTCTCCATGGATTTGCCAGTTCTAGACATTCTGTATAAGTGTAATTACACAATTATTTTTTGAGTCTGGCTTCTTTCACTTAGGTAATGTTTTCATTGTGTATCCTTGTTGTATCACATGTCATTACTTCATTTTTTTTTAAAGATTTATTTATTTGAGAGAGAGAGAGAGAGGGAGTGCCCTTGTGCAGGGAGGAGGGGCAGAGGGAGAGGGGGAGAGAGAATCCCAAGCAGACTCCCTGCTGAGCATGGAGCCTGACTTCGGGGCTCGATCTCACGACTTTGAGATCATGACCTGAGCTGAGATCAAGAGTTGGATACTTGACCTACCGAGCCACCCAGGTGCTCCTTCATTCCTTTTTATAGCTGAATAATTTCTGTCTCATAGATATACCATATTTGTTTATCTATTCATCATTCAATGGGAATTTGGGTTTCCACCTTTTGGCTATTATGATTATTAATTGATTTTTACATCTTTATCTAAATTCCATGAGCCTTCCCTAAGTTCTAGACTCATATCTCAGGTAACCTATTGGTCATCTCTTCTTGGATAGGTCATAGACACCTAAAACTCACTCTGAAATTCCAGTCCTTATCTTTTCCTCAGACCAATACTGCCTTCTCTTTTCTTAGCTCACCTGCTCAAGCGTCAACCCTGGCTATCATCTCTTATTTTCCCTCTCCGTCATCCACCATACCCCATCATTACCAGGCTTCATTATTCCTTTTCATAAATAGCTCGCACATTTTCCACTTTGTTGCACCCTGCTGCTACTTCCTTCGTTCGGCTCTCCTGCTCACCTCCTCTGTCACCACCCCGCCAGCTGGGCTTCCTGCCTCCAGCTTGCTCTCTCCAAGTCCTTTTTCCTGTATCTAGGGTGACTCTTCTAAAAATAAAAATCTGCTCACGTCCCTCCCTTGCTTTCAACACCTCCTGTGGCTTTTCATTGCTCTTGGGATAGTTTGTAAGGCAAATATGGCTTCTTTTACTTTTCAGCTCTGCTTGTTGACCTTTTTCCTCATCTTTGTGCTCCAGCCACCTTTCGGGTCCCTAAATGGTGCATGCTTTCCCTTGCCTTTGGCTTTCACATATATTGTTCTTTTTGTCTCTCTCCTCCCCTGCCTTACACCCTTTTCCTGGCTAATTTCTACTTAGCCTTCACATTTCATGTTACATGGCATTTCTTCCAGCACCTAACTTTGCTGGAAGATTTATTTATTTTAGAGATGAGAAAGAGCACGTGCATGAGTGTGCGAGTGGTGGGAAGGGGCAGAAGGAGAGGGAGAGGGAGAGAAGCAGACTCCCACTGAATGCAGAGCCTGACATGGGGCTCAATCCCATGACCCTGGGGTCATGACCTGAGCTGAAATCAAGAGTCAGACGCCCAACTGACTGAAGCACCCAGGGGCCCCAGCATCCTGTATTTCTCCCATCATAGCACACTTTATTCCTTTTTTTTTTTTTTTGAGAGAGAGCTTTTGCGTGATTTAGGGGGGAGGGGGCAGAGGGAGAGAGAGAGAATCTTAAGTGGGTTCCATGCCCAGCACAGAGCCCCATGCAGGGCTCCATCTCACGACCCTGAGATCATGACCTGAGCCAAAGTCAAGAGTTGGACGCTTAGCCAACTGAACCACCCAGGCACCCCCACACACTTTGCTTTATGTTGGGATTTCCCATCCTTTTATTTATGTCTTCTGTCCTACTGTGACCTTCCTCAGGCACCATGTCTATTTTACTCTTAGAGGAATTCTGAGCTGTGTAGGGACTGGCATAGCAGGTGCTTAGTAAATGTTTGAATAAAGAAATGAACATAGTGACAGGGCTGTAGACAGTTGAGTTAAATCAGTAAGTAGTTGATAGCTGCCGCCTGTGTGCGAAGGACTGTGTGGGATGTCGGGCAGGCTGTAAGCAAAGGGGAGATCAAGCGCCAGGCCTCCTGGTTGAGCTTACGTTAAACAAAATGATGAGAACAAAAGGATGAGAAAACGAGCGACAGACTGTTGTGAATGTTAATTCTTGTGGTGTAGACGACACACAGTTTAAGAATTTGTGTGATTATTGGATATTGGAGTATTCAGAGATATCTGTGTTATAGAAGGATGCTCTGACCCAGCTGGGGAGGAATAATAATTCAAAACTAAATGAACAATAATTATTGATGAATTTAAAATGAGTCTTAATACTTTGATTACTTGGAGTTATATGGAAATATTAATTAAGCCTAGAAACAATGCTTTTCACAAAGTAGTTCTTGAGTAAATACTTTTAGGTTGATTTAAGTGGAAAAGGTGTGACATTTAAGTAATTCAGTCTTTCTAGGAGAAGTCCTAATGATTATCAGGCAACTAGAATATTGTTTAATGAACTGGTTAGAGTTAGTGATTGTATAAAAACATGACTTAAAATTTGTCCATTTTATAGCCGTCCGGGAATTTTGACAAAGACTTAATGATATTTATATATTAAATTCTCATTATCTAGGAAAGGCTTGAGCTGTGTAAAGCATGCAGGGCACAGGAATTGAGAGGTGAAGGCAGAGACGCAGTTGCCTTTAAGCTGAGCAGTGTCACTGGTGCGTAATAAGGCATCTGAGCTCCTGATCTCATGGAGAAAAACATGCTATCCTGAAAGGATACGTTTGTTAATTGAAATGATCCTTTGTCTGTATTCATTCATCCCGTAAAGACCAGTATATGACTAGGTTCTTCGCAAGCAAAGATGGTTCTTGGAATTTTGGTGCCTCTTTCTCCTTTTGTTTCTCTAGGTATTTTTCATCAGAGTGTGCGTTATTGAATGGATCTGCTTTCTGCTACTGTTTCTGTGTTTGGCCTCTTTGCCTTCTCTTGCCAACTCCACGTGGCCGGCGTGGGTGTATTTACTTCAACAAACATTTGCTGAGCAGTGTTCCGGGTACTGTGCCAGGTATGGGTGATTGTGGGCATCACAGGGATGGCTGACACGGCCTGTGGAATATCTCTGGGTGAGAAGAGGTTGGGTGTGGGGGCTGAGCCGAAGGGAACATTGTGTGGTTACTGGACAGTTGGGGAAGAGAGACAGCGAGAACGAAACAGAAAATAAGGAGGTGGTCATACATGCCAGAGAAGATAGTTTCAAGAAGGAGGAGTGGCTCGCAGTATGTAAATCCTTTGGAGAAGTCAAATAAGAGTGAGGACAACAAGACAGATGACTGTTTGGGACTTAAAATCTAGGGGTTATGAGTGATTTGCGGGGAAGCAGCTTCAGGGATTGATTGTTGAAGGCTCGTGAGATTGGAAGAAGAGGTCAGTGTTGGTGAAGGGACAAGTGAAGTCTGGAGGCAGAGGGAGGTATTTTGGGAATTCATGCTGACTGAGTTCCTTTCTAGGCCTCAGGAGGCAAGCAGGTCAGGGTAGAGTTGCATCCTCCCACAAAATGGGAGCATTCACCACACAAGAATGCCTTGCTTCTGTGGAAGTAACGCTGCAGAGCTTGGAGTTCAAAATGAACCCTCAGGTAGTTATTTGCGAGTAGTTTTTATAGGAGGTTTTGTGTTCTATCAGGTGGCACGTAATGTCTAGGAAAAGGGAAAACTTTGGACAGTCTTTTCTTCTCTATAGTCTGGACATCTGTTAAGTCTTTATATTGCCTTATAGTTGAAAAGACATCATTTTTAGGGAATTGTACCACATCCCATCTTGCATTTCCTACTGAGGCTAAACCAGTGTTACCCTAGGGAGCTGTGCTGTTGGGAGTAGCCCTGAGTCCCTCTCTCTGTCTCTTTCTCTTGCTCCACTATATTCAGTCCGCTAACGCTGTTGGTGTTACCTTTCAAAGTACTGAATCCACACACTTCCCTCATCTTCACTGGTTCCCCTAATCCAAGTCACTGTATCTCTTGCCGTGGTAACTGTAATAGCTTTCCTCCTTCTCTGCTTACTTTCTTGCCCTTTCGTAGCCATTTATTCATAGTTGCTCATTGATCTTTTTTTTAGTGTTAAAATAACACAAAATGTTTCATTTTAGCCATTTTTAAGTGTACAGTTCAGTGGCCTTAATTGTATTTACAGTGTTGCACAACCGTCACTTTTATGTCCCAAAAGTGTTTTAATCATCCTGAACCGAAACTCTGTAACCATTAGGCAGTAACGCCCACTCCCTCTTCCCTATGCCTCTGGTAACCTCTAACCTAATTTCTGTCTCTATGAATTTGTCTATTCTAGATAGTTTCATATTAAGTGGAATCACACAACATGTGCTCTTTTGTGATAGGCTTCTTTCACTTAGCGTAATGTCTTCAAGGTTCATCCATGCTGTAGCGTGTATGAACTTCATTCTTTGTTATGGCTAAATAACATTCCATTGTATGTGTATACCACATTCTGTTTATTCATTCTTCTGATGATGGGTGCTGGGCTGTCTCCACCTGTTGCTTATGTTGGTATATAAAGCTGCTGTGAACATTCATGGGCAAGTCTTTATGTGGACATGTATTTTCATTTTTCTTGGGTATGTGTCTAGGACTAGAATTTCTGAATTGTATAGCAATTATATATATGTATATATATAATTAATTTTTTTTTTTTAAAGAGAGATGGAGAGTGCATGAGAGGGAAGAGGGGCAAAGGGAGAGGGAGAGAGAGAATCTCAGGCAGTCTCCATGCTAAACATGGGGCTCATTCACAGGACCCTGAGATCATGACCTGAGCTGAAATCAAGAGTTGGACCTTAATCAACTGAGCCACCCAGGCACCCCAAAGCCCATGCATTTAAATACCTTGCAGAGCAGAGGCAGTCCTTCATTTTCCTTGGCTTTTAGGTGTGATATAATGAGACTCCCTTAAGGTGATCACCACATGACTGACCACGTTGGAATCTATAGTTCTAAAATGGTGAGCAATTTACTTATGGTATTCTAAGTGTTGGTTTGAACTTTAGATAAAGTGTATATGTGGTAAGGAGGACTGGAGAGAGAAGCTTTTGGACACATCTGGTAGCAGCTGGAAGTTCTGAGTATTTTTTCCAGAGCACCTGGGCATTTGCTCTTCCGCTAGGACCTCCTCACTGTGCAGAAGATGTGTTTCTTGTCTGACCAGAAGAGCCTCGAGGAGCCAGCGTCACAGGTGACTCACTGGCTGGTGAGACGGGCTTACTTTCCCTTCCTGTGCTGCCCTTTATCGCTTGTGTGAGACAGTGGGATATTCCTTCTGACCAGGATCCATCCTGTGTTTTCCTATGGGGTTAAGGAAAGGTGGAGTCAATTGTAAGTAAGTTTGTATATTTAATCTGCACTATTCCTTGTCCTTCTGTGATATCAAAGGTAAAGAACCTGAGATAGATCTGTTACCAAGTTTATATCTAGTGATAACTCTTGGCTTTCTCTTAAAACACTGTAAATTAATGACTCTTAAATATACACCTGCAGTTCTAACCTCTCCCCTGAGCTCTGGGAAACAATAAAACTTCCCGTGATGACTGCTTGCAACGTGCATTTGGTTCCAGTAGAAGAGAAGGCCATTAGTTTCCTAATCTAAACTATAGATGGAGTAAAAAGCTCCCACCCACACACACAGACACAAACACAGACACAGACACACACACACACACACACACCATAAAGGGAAACAAATTCCAAAGGGTGAAATAGTGCAATAAATTGTGATCTAAGTAAGAATCAAATTGAAATGTGTGGTGTGCTTTGGAGCAGTTGGCAGTAGGCAGGAGGATTGCATTTAATTGTGACACTAGGAACATTTTAAAAAAATTTTTATTATTTTGTTTTATTTTATTTTTAAAGATTTTATTTATTTATTTGACAGAAAGAGAGAGACAGCCAGTGAGAGAGGGAACACAAGCAGGGGGAGTGGGAGAGGAAGAAGCAAGCTCCCAGTGGAGCAGGCAGCCCAGTGCGGGGCTCGATCCCAGAACCCTGGGGTCATGCCCTGAGCCGAAGGCAGACGCTTAATGACTGAGCCACCCAGGTGCGCCCCCCCGCCTTTTTTTTTTTTTTTTTTTGAGTGGTGGAGCCCAACACAGGGCCTGAACTCATGACCCTGAGGTCAAGACCTGAGCTGAAATCAAGAGTTGGATGCTTAACAGAATGAGCCACCACCCAGGAGCCCCAGAAGATTCTTTCTTGAGTGGCAAAAGGATCTTGACATTACCACCATAGAGAATGAAATGTAATCTTAACTAATGTACTGTTTGGTCTTTTGGTGAACAGAATTCTCAAAGTTAGATTCCCAGACCAGTAGCATCAGCATCACCTGGGAACTTGTTGGAAATTCAGTCTCAGGCCACACTCCAGAGGTAATGAATCAAAAACTTACTGGGTGAGGCCTTCCCACCTGTATTTTAACAGACTGTCTAGGTGCTATAGGAGCTAACTTGAAGGGGCTTCCGTGAGTCAAATCTGTGACAATTTCAGCATCAAAACAAACAATAATGAATTGTAACCCTCTGGTAAAATAGATGTTTTATTTTTTCTAACCTATCAGTTTAACCTGTCAGTAGGAATCACATTGCACTCTAAGAACTACAGACAGTGCATGGAAAACTTAGTTATGACTATATAATGGAACATGAATTTTAAATCTTGACAATATAAAAAAAAAAAGGCACAGCTGACAGGAGTTGGGAGGAGGTGAAGAATAGGTACAGGTTGTGACAGCCCTATTCTGTGAAGGAGGAGTTGAGCTCTTTTATAGCTGTTAGAGCAAAAATGAAATCGGAAGCATGTCTTGTAAATAACCAACCTAAGAACGTCAAATTAGTGATCTACATTGAGAGGAAGGGAGAAAGGTATTCATGGGAAATAGAAGTTGGCTCCAGCATCCTGGCCAGGTTAATGTCTCATAATATCTAAAGGAGATCAATGAAGAACTAGATGGAAAAGTGTATTATTTAGAAAATTGAGGGGAACTGCCAGGGACTCTCAAAATGAGATGGTTAAAATATGATTGCCTTGGGGGCGCAAGGCAAGGGAATCTTTTTGTATTCTTTGACTTTTTAACCATGTGCTATATATTCCTTGATTAAAAATTTAAAAACAAAATGTGCTTCAGTCTATTAGAGGAATAGCCATGCATTAAAATGCGGGAAGGGCTACTTGTCACTTTTCTGGGTCCTTTTTCAAAAGGTTGAAAACATCTGATTATTGTTATTACATATGGCAGTTTCTGTATGGGAGCTAGGTGAGTGGGTTTTTAGAAATGTGTTATGTGGGGTTTATTGTTTTTTGTTTTTGTTTTTGAGGCCCTTTGTGGCTTGTGCTTGGTAATTAACTTTTAGTTTGTATTCTTCCCATATCTTTAGTACTTAAACAGCATCAGGGATCATTAGAAAATGAAAATCAAGTATTTTGGATGAATGCTACCATTTTTTAAAAATAGAATTATTCATAGCTAAGACATCCTAAATAACACCTTCTTGAGGTTTTTGTTTCCCAAGATTGGTCTGAATGTCCTCTACTTTCTTTGTCTATTGTGCATCCTGCTAATTAGCTTTTAGAGGCTCATGAGATCAGGAGACAGACGTGGTGGCTGGGCAGTTCTGTACCTGGTTGTCTTTAGGGGTGTCTTCTTACATTTTTATAGAAGTATTTTGTATTCAAATGTAATGATCTATTTATAGATAAGAGATAAAGTGTTTTAATCTTACTCGGGGGATCCCCGATGAGCCTAAAATGAAATCCAACTAAAACAGTAAGCTGAACACCAGTGCATAATCACTGTGCTCGCTGAAGCTTTAATCCTCTCATAAAATATTTATCTGTGCTTTATATCACATTGATCTTTAGATCTCTTCCATCTTTTGTCAGTTTGCTAATTATGGTTAGAATTAGAGACAAGCGTGAATGTGTTCTTATTTTAAATATGTTTTAAATTTGGGCAAACAACTTAAAAAAGATTTATTATGGAATAATTTCAAAATTACAGAGAAATTAAAGGAATACTACAGAGAACTCTGATATGTCCTTTACCTAAATTCAGCAAATTTTAACATTTTGCCACATTAGGTTTATATGTATTTATTTTTCTTTATCTATAAACACACACACACACACACGACCCTTTCTAAACCTTTGACAGTAGATTGCAAACGTAATGTCCCTTTACTTAAAACGTTAGTGTGTGTTTCCTGAGAACGAGGTTATTCTCTTCTATAACACTGTACGCTTAATCAAATCCAAGGAATGTAACATTCACACAATACTTATATCTGTTACATATTTCCAGTTTTGTCACTGGTTCCAAATATGTTTTTAAAAAGATTTTTATTTATGAGAGAGAGAGTGAGAGAACAGGGGGAGGGGCAGAGGGAGAGAGACAGTCAGACTCTGAGCTGAGTGCAGAGCCCAATGTGGGGACTTGATCCCAGGACCTTGACATCATGGCCTGAGCTGAAGGCAGATGCTTAACTGACTGAGCCCCCCAGGAGCCCCTGTGGGGAGAACCATAGAGACCATGAAAACATCTAGTCCTCATCATTTTTTTCCTCCATATATTTAGCATCTCTTTATGATTGTTTTTTGCCTGAACCAATATCTACTGTGATGGTTGTAAAATAATGCTTTTCTGACTCCTTCACCCCCTCTGCATTTATTACTGTTTATTTCCTTCAAAGGAAGAGTCCTCCTTCCTTATTTATTTATCTAATTTTTATCTGTATGGACTCCTACTGATGGTTAAACTGATAGGTTAGAAACAATAAAACATCTGTTTTATTCAGTGGGTTACAATACATTATTGTTGTTTGTTTTGATGCTGAAATTCACAGATTTGACTCACAGAAGCCCCTTCAAGTTGGCTCCTATATATATTTTTTTGATTTGCCTCCGTACTTTTTTGGAACATCTTTTTACTCTCTGGCACAACAAAATGTCCCAGGTTTATCTTGTATCTTGCCTCCCCAGTCTGGAATCAGCCATTTTTGTAAATTCCTTTAGCTTCTTTTAATATACTAACACACAAGCCTGGACTAGGAGGTGGTGAAATTTATAATATTTAGGGCTTTTCTGAACCGAGATAAATTGTGGAAAAAGTAAAAAGATCCAGAGTAAAGAACTAGTTGATGAGACGTCCCCTCTTCGGGAGGTGGTAGCTAGACATTTGTGGTGATGGTGGAAGGCGGATGGCCAGCAGCAGAGCCCTCCTGTGGGTCATCAAGGAAATTGACTAAATGTGACAACATTCCTTGTTCTTTTTGGCTTCCACTTGTCATGCTGGGACTCCAGAAGTTGCCTTTTGACCTGGTAATGGACTGTGGAGGTACTGAAATTACTGTGGTTGTGGACCTTAGTAGTGTGTGCACAGTGTCCCAAAAGGTCATTTGGCAGGGGTAGGGGTTAGAGAATGGGGTCGACTACAAAGGAGTACAACAAGGGAATTTTGGGGATGATGGAACTGTTCTGTATCTGTGCATTTGTGGAAAATTATAGAACTGTATATCAAAGAAAGTGAATTTAGGGATGCCTGAGTGGCTCAGTTGGTTAAGCGTTTGCCTTCAGCTCAGGTCATGATCCTGGGGTCCTGGGATTGAGTCCTGTGTCGGGCTCCCAAGGAGCCTGCTTCTTCCTCTGCCTGCCACTTCACAGCTTGTGTTCTCTCTCTCTGGCAAATAAATAAATAAAATCTTAAAAAAAAAGTGAATTAAGCAGTATGTAAATTAAAAAAGGCATATTGGGTAGTTTTTGACAAAGTAAAGAGGAGCCATCCTAAGAGTATATGAAAAATCAATTTTGTCTAATGTTGTGTGTTTGTCTTGTGCTAAAATAATGGAATGATACCAGCTTCCCATTGTTTTAGTGATATAGATTTAATTAATTAATTAATTAATTAATTAATTAATTTATAGTGGGGGAGAGCCAGATGGAGAGGCAGAGAGAGAATCTCAAGCAGGCTCTATACCCAGCTTGGAACCCAATGCAGGGCTTGATCTTGCAACCCTGAGACCATGACCTGAGCCTTGGTAGGCTTATCCTCCCCTTACATCCAAAGGTTAGAATTTTAGATCTTTTCAGTGCCTGTTCTGAGGCCATCTTTTCAATCCATATTCTTCCTCTTCCTCTGGATCTCAGGCGTGGTTACAATTGATTATATACTAGTAATTCCCTGAACTATAGTTTCAGTGTGAAGAGGCTACTCTTTTGAATTCCAGCCCTTTATATTCAACTGTCTACTTGATATTTCTACGTGGGTATCTCAGAGGTGCTTGAAATTCAACATGTTTAAAATACTGTATAGTCTCAAACTTCCTTTTTCTCCTCCTTCTCCACTTCCTCCTCCTCCTCCTCCTTCTTTTTTTTAAGTGGAGCCCAACTTGAGGCCTGAACCCACGACCCTGAGATGGAGACCCGAGATGAAATAATGAGTCTGACACGTAACTGACTGTGTCACCCAGGCGCCCCTTGAACTTTCTTCTTAAATCTGCTTCTCCCACTTTCTTTCAGTGATTGGTACCACTGTTTTGCCCTTATGAGAAATATGGGCAGCATTCTTGATGTCTTCTCTCCCTCTTTCTGCCCCATCAACGTGATGATCAGTGAGTCCTATTGAATTTAGCAATGAAATAGTTCCCAAATACATGTTTATGTCAGTATCTCCACTGTCTTCACCCTAGTCAAAACCATGTCTTATCATCCTGTAGCCTCGTGTCTGAATTTCTATAGTAGTTTCCTAACGCATCAGCTGGTACCTTTTCTTATTTCCCTCCTAGCTATTGTTCTCAGTTTAGGGCTTAAAATCCGTACTGTGCCTATGGATCCCTCCCTGCCTCATCTTTTTTTTTTCTTTTTTTTTAAAGATTGTATTTATTTATTTGACAGAGAGAGACAGCCAGTGAGAGAGGGAACACAAGCAGGGGGAATGGGAGAGGAAGAAGCAGGCTCATAGCGGAGGAGCCTGATGTGGGGCTCGATCCCAGAATGCCGGGATCACGCCCTGAGCCGAAGGCAGACGCTTAGCGACTGAGCCACCCAGGCGCCCCCCTCCCTGCCTCATCTTGAACCACTTCTTGACTTTTTCTGTTCCTCTCCTCTCTTTCCAGTCAATCTTCAAGTCCAGCTCACTTTACTTTCTGTATTTCCAAGTTTGTCTCGAGCTCTCCTGCATCCGTGCGTCCTGTGACGGTCACTTCAGGCCTTCGTCGTCTCACTTGTGGGCCACCCAGGCAGCAGCTTCTTACAGGTGCTTTCGCTGCCTCTGGATTTTTTACGGTCCGGTCCATCCTCCGTCAGCTACCAGAATGAGCTGTCTGAAATTTCTCTGCATCGTGATTTCTTATGACATAAAGCCGGACCGTTTCTTTAACTCCAGGCTTGTCTGGTCTCTGCCCTGAACTTGTTTCCGCTCCCCCAGGTTCCCTGGAGGAGATTCCCCCGCTCCCCTGCACACCCCTCAGGCTGATTCTTCTCCCCTTGGCTGGGCTCAGTGAGCAGGCCTCCCACGTCCCCACACCATCCTGCCCGGGTGCCTCCTCCCCTTCAAGTGCACTTTCGTGGAAGCCTTCCTCGCTCTCCCTGCCGCAGCACACCGCACCACACCGTATTAGGTATTCTTTTCTGTTGTACTTTCCAAATTAAGTTACAGTTAGGTTTGTTTGTTTGCTCATTTTCTAAACTGGGAATGCCTTTATCTCGATGTACCTAGAATTAGGCAGACATGCAATTAATTTAGAATAAATGAGAATGAATGCATGAACATGGCTGTTCTGTGAGCTGGAAGCACATGCCGCTGGGAAAACGGCAGCACTTTCCTTGTGGCAGGAAAAAAAATGTTTGTGAGTGCATTTTCTCAATTTCAATTTTTTACAGATCATTTTCTTCTCCTTTAGTTATATACTTCTCCCTGACAAAATGGATGAATAAATAGCACGTATATGTATGTTTTTGAAAAACCATGAAAATGGACCGCCATGCATTCTGTGATAGGTTTTTGTTTCTCTGTGGGAGTGTTCTTGTGACATGGTTATTTTCTGCCACTAAAATTGTCCTAAGTTTTTATGATAGGTTTTCACATATCAGTATTTCATGACATTCTGCATCATTTATGATGTCGTGTATGATTCCTAGAGCAGCACATATTGGGTGTGCAGTATGTGTTCTTGCTGATGAATCAAGAGTGCAGCGTAACTTCTGCTATCTGATGAAGGTGGGCAGCCTTTAAATTAGAGAATAATCACTTTTGAATTCCTTTTGCTTGAGATGAACTCAGGTTCCTATTTCAACACACTTGGAAAATACAAGAAATATGACAATATGCCCAAGGCTTATTTGATGTGCTATTTTTTTAGTAACTTACTTTTTTTTAAAAGATTTTATTTATTTGAGAGAGGGAGAGAGCACTAGAGAAAGAGCCAGCACGAGTGGGGGTCAGTGGGAGAGGGAGAAACAGGCTCTCCGCTGAGCAGGGAGTCCAATATGGGACTCGATCCCAGAACCCTGGGATCATGACCTGAGCCTAAGGCAGGCACTTAACCAGCTGAGGCACCCAGGTGCCCTTGATGTACTATTCTTATATTCTCTTTATTTAATGTTTTTCAGAAATTACTTTAAACACTTCGGAGTCATTGTATGTCTTTAATTCTGTTGGAACATAGCTATCCTCCTCCTCGTGGTCTTTTTTTCCCCCAGGCTAACTTGTCATCTCCTGTATCTGGATAGTTAGTTACTGTGATGATGTTTGGGTTTTGCTTGGTCAGCATTCATTGTAAGCATGGCAGAAATTTACTGAATTTATACTAAGCTAATTGAGAGTTTAAAATAATTCTGACATGCTGACTTGAACTTTCTCTGTACTGTTTAAGGCAAAGAAAAAAGGATTTGCTTAGCTAATTAAAACTAAACAAGAAGGAATGTTTAATCTACTTGAGGCAAACCGATAACTGTTTTCAAGCATGTAAAATTCAACACAAACTAAGGATATGCCAATTAAAATAGTTTTTTATTAATTAAAGCATTAATGGATTCTCTAACTCTGCCCTCTTTCTTGGCATTTGTTGAGGTTGTTAGGAAATAGAGACCCATGGGTATTTTAAAAGTTTTTTGTTCGTGATCCACAGTAAGAAATACAGATGACATTGGTATCTGGTATAAATACACATAACTCAAACAGAAGTGGTAGAAAGCAGTATTTAACCTTACCTTTTATCTCTGTTTTTATTCTCTTATATTTCAGATTTTTAAAAAAGTGCTTCATGGGACTGACTAAATTGATTTTACAAATTGATGAGGACCTGCCTGTGGTTTGGAAGCGGCCCTGTGCGGGACTGTGAGCTTGCGTGCAGGAACTCTGTGTTGCCAGGTGCTAGCAGTGCTGGCCTGAAGCAGGTGCTCAGGAGATATTAATTGAGTGAACTGGTTGGAAAGAGGAGTCAGAAATGAAATTGGAGCTATAAAAGGAGTAGATGTTTTTGGCAGTGGGGGTTTTAGATGTAATCAAGGCAGCAGGGGCCATGCGTGTTGTCATATTACCATTTGGTTTAAGAGTGCTTGTTTTCAAGTAACGGAAACCGGCTTGGAGGTAGCTTATGCAAAGAAGAACATATCAACAGGATTCGGGTGTCTGACAGAACTGAAGAACAAGGGTCATCTTGTGAATTGGGAAGGGAAACTAGGGACTGGAGCACCTTCGAGAACCCAGGCACGTTATCCTGCGTTTTTTCATCCGTGCTTCTCTCTGCTTGGCTGCCTCCCTCCCACCGCGGAATGGTTTCCTCTGATGCTCAGTTCACATGACAGTGTAGTATGTCCAAAGCTCCTGATTTTGTATTTTCGTCCAGGCTTCAGTACTGCATGTGACTTGTATATGGTAGAATTAGTAATTAGTAGTCTTTTGAGAAGTACTGGATGCTAGGTGTTAGTAATCCCAGGTCACTTCTGTCATCCTGCGCTAAGGTTTAGGGTTTCTAATGGCCTTGTTCCATCTTCTAGGCCATATGAATACGTTGTGTGTATGTGTACGTGTATGATCGATCACTGCTTACAAAATTGTGAATTCAGCACACTTTTGCAGCTTCCATTCCTAGTACTAGGTGAGGTGGGTGGGATGGTTACACAGATGAATACAGTGTATTTAGAATGGTTTTGCCCTTTGAAGGTTATGGCCCTGTTCCAGCAAAGTGTATCAAGTCATGCACAGATGAGCTTATTCTTGATGTTCATTCAAAATTAGTCTTTAGTTTTTCTGTACCCAGTCTCCATGCCCTGTTTGTCACATTTACCGGTGTCCTTCTCATCTGGGATGAAGACCTGCTTTGACCCTTCTTTACTTTTTGGTTCACTGTTTGTATTCTGCCTGTAGGCTCCAGCCTTTATTTCAGTGTCTGTCCTTGTAGCCTGATCCAGGGGCCCTGTAGCTGAGACCTTTCCTCAAGGGTGTCTTCTGGCATCCTGCGCCTCTCTTGGACCCAAGTCAGAAAAACAAGAGAGCTGGACCAGAAAATATGGTTCTTTTCTGCAGGAAACAGACTGATGGAGAAGAGAAAATCACAATTTAAAAAAAAAATTTATTTATTTTAGAGAGAAGTGGCAGGGTAGGAAGTTCAGAAGTTGAAAGGGACAAGCAGACTCTGCTGAGTGTAAGCCCCACACTGGGGTCAGTCTCATGACCCTGAGATCTCATGACCTGAGCCAAAATCAAGAGTTGGACGCTTAACCAATGGAGCCACCCAGCTGCCCCAAATCACAAATGTTTTTAATACGACGCCATAACCATCATAACTCAAGTTTGAACCGGATACTGTAGGATTATTAATGGCAATGCCTGTCACGTAGTAGGGCCTCTAGAAAAACTTTGGGAAGGAATCAGTGAACGCATGGGAGTGTTCCTCTGCTATAGCCTCATTGAAGAGGAAACGTGAGCAGATTCTGTACAGTTTGGATGTGTGTGGTTAATGGTTTGGGCATTTTTCCTGTAGGAACAGCTTGTGTGCAGGAACCAAGTTGTGGACTGATGGAGAGCAGTTGAGTGTGAATGTGGTGTTATCACGGGGGAAGGATAGCTGACGGGGCTAGTTAGAGCAGGTGGAGGAAGGCCTCATAGCCATGGTGGAGAATTTAGACTTCCTTTCCTGAGAACTACATGAGAAATTCCAGGGAGGAGTAACGGGAGGAGATACATTCTTTTTACAGGTGATTTTGTGGTCAGTCTCAGCCTGGAGTAACAAGAAATGGGCCATGTGGACATGAATTAAGATGCTCTTTTAAAAGTCTAGGCAAGGGGTGCCTGGGTGGCTCAGTTGTTAAGCATCTGCCTTCAGCTCAGGTCATGATCTCGGGGTCCTGGAATCAAGCCCTGCATCAGGCTCCCTGCTCAGCGGGGAGTCTGCTCTCTCTGTCCTTCTGCCCCTCCCACCAGTCGTTCTCTCTCTGTTTCTCAACGTATTGCATGGTGTACTGGGTGTTATACGCAACTGATGGAGCATCGAACTTTACATTGGAATCCGGGGATGTACTGTATGGTGACTAACATAATATAATAAAAAATCATTAAAAAAAAATAAACAAAATCTTAAAAAAAAAAAAGGCTAGGCAAAGATGATGGAGGCTCTACGTAGAGACTGTAGTGGTGAGGGTGTGAAGAGCTTACTCTGGGGGGAGATAGACTTGTCAGGACTGTTTGGCTTCAGTGCTGGGTCCAATTTGATCAGTCTGGTCTATTCCGTGTACGGAGTGGAGGCCAGTAAAGCTGAGCCCTGGGTACACCGTCCCCTTCTTCTGTGTCCTTCACGACTCTGATCCTGCATCCACGTGGTTCATCGTTCCTTAGCCTTGTCTCCAGTTTTCCAGTCTTGTAGTTACTTCTTAAACCTGACTGTAGAAATTTGGTTGGTCTCTGGCTTTTGGTTATCGCTCACCCTTGTACCACTCACATGTGGATGCTTTGAATGCTAAAATGAAATGGACAGACAAAAGACAAGTGCCCAGTCTTATGGGGGAGGTAGGCATATACATAGTTCCTACAAACCGTGAGAAATGTTTTAATGGAGGCATGGACAGAATACTGTGGAAGCTAAGAGGAAGCACGTGGTGCTCCTGGGGTCAGTTAAGGAAGAGGAGGAGGAAAAGCTCAGGCTTAGTGTTGGTGGACAAGTAAGTCAGATAGAGAATTTGAGGTGCC
Organism: Ailuropoda melanoleuca; assembly: GCF_002007445.2. NCBI lineage: Eukaryota > Metazoa > Chordata > Mammalia > Carnivora > Ursidae > Ailuropoda > Ailuropoda melanoleuca. Next base: position 66,189,281 of record NC_048225.1, read on the forward strand.
TGTGGGATATTCGGGTGGACGTGATCAGGAGAGGGTTGGAGCGTCGCACGTAGAGGAGCAGTAGGCCTGGACCTTGACTGCCCTCTGGGAACCCAAGCAACAACCCAACCATGCCCCGGGGCTGTGCGGAGACGCCGATTAACTTAACCTGGGGTAGGGACTCCGCGTGCTAGGTTCTAAATGCCGGAGAAGATGCTAATGTGCAGCTAGATTTGGCAGTCCTTTTTACTCAGGGCGGAGGTGGCCTTGGAGATGGTGGAATGTGGTGACAGCCTACGCCTTCGATGCGGATCAGTTTGGGAGGAGGGAGAAGTAGAAGAAAACAGAGCCAGACAGAACCCTAGTTAGGGAGTGCCAGCATTGTGGCGCCACGGAGGGCCTGCGAGCACAATCCCCAAATCTTAATTGCATCTTTTTAAAATTTAGGCTGTTGAGGTGCATTTTGCATAACTTCTTTCTTATGAGCCAGAGTGTGTCAGGAGACTGTAATGCCCGAGTCCCGTATATTTTGTTGATTGACGGACTGATGCAACTGATAAATGTTAATCCTTTTATCGCTGATGTGGAAAATCATGACCTTTAATTCTTATCAGCAGCAAATACCTATATCTGCCTCCAAGTTTATTATAAGAAGAATGCATGCAAGTAACCATTTCCAAGAATCCATTTTATTTTCTGAATTCAAAGTCACCTGTCATTTTTGCCATAAATTCTTTGAGGCATGAAATAGCCTGCCAGTTGTCTATTGCTCTCAAAGTTAATGAATGGTTATCAGTTTATCATGGGTAATAACCTAGCTGCAAATTGTAAAGAAGGCATTCTATCACTTCCTGCCTTTTTTGCCTCAAGGCTGTATCTGCCTCTTCTACAGGATTTGGAGGCTCAGTCTCCCTAAAGCTTTTAAGGGAGCACATTTCTTACCTGGAAACCTCTTTACACTTTGTAATAGTGCAGTGAAATATTAGCTGGTTATGTCTTGCTCTGTGTGATAGATTTTGTGTAAATAAAATTTCTTGATGTAGGATGCCATAGTTTTACGTTGAACCAATACAGCATTTTAGTTTGAGAGATATTTAATTTTTATATCCAATTCATTATTCTGTTCAGTTCTTACAAGTAAAGTGTAGTGGTTTTCCAGCTCTCCAGCTTCTTGGTTACATAGTTAATGATTGGAAAAACAGAACTGTTTCAAGGAACCTTACTTTTTAAAGTTATTCCTTTTTCTTTTTCCCAACAAAGAGAAGAACTCTGTAACATGAGCTCTTTCAGGTCAAGTTTTTGGACTTGTCTGTATTCTTATTTAAAAACAGCAGCAACAGCAAACCAGTCCATGTCTTCTTCAACTTTGCATTTCAGACCCTGAGCATAGTAGAATTCAGTAAATATTTGTTGAATTGAATTAATGTGAACTATCACCTTACATCCCAAGTCATAAGTTTGTGGTATTGTAAAGTGTCCCATACGAAGGGATGGGAGGACATTGATTTAACCCCACTTGTGGCTTCTATCCTGGAAGTATAAATAGACAGGATGACATAGCTAACCATGTTTCTTTTCAGTTACAAACTTATTCGGTCCCATTTCTTTCATTGTTAAAGTGCTGCCCTCAGAACTTGCCTCTGGTCCCGTTGCTTTATGTAAGAATTCTTTGTGTATCCCGGAGTCCATAGTCTCTCATGGTTCATTCCCCCTTCTGTTTACCCCCCTTCATTCTTCCCTTCCTTCTCCTACCGATTTTCCTGCTATTTCTTATGTTCCATAAATGAGTGAAACCATATGATAATTGTCTTTCTCTGCTTGACTTATTTCACTTAGCATAATCTCCAGTCCCGTCCATGTTGCTACAAATGTTGGGTAATCGTTCTTTCTGATGGCTGAGTAATATTCCATTGTATATATGGACCACATCTTCTTAATCCAGTCATCTGTTGAGGGGCATCTCAACAAACTGAGGGCTTCAGAGGGGAGGGAGGTGGGGGACTGGGCTAGGCCGGTGGTAGGTATTAAGGAGGGCACATAGTGCATGGAGCACTGGGTGTTATACACAAATAATGAATCCTGGAACATTACATCAAAAACTAGGGATGTACTGTATGGTGACTAACATAACATAATAAAAAATTATTATAAAAAAATAAAATAAATAATAAAAAAGAATTCTTTGTGTATTTTTATCTTTCATTGTGACTCCTTCAAAGGACCTTCACACAGTGGCTTGTGTATAGCAGTGGTTAATGTCATTAGTGACTCTGCTTTAATGAAGCAGGAGAATAAACATTACTGAGATTTCTTTGAGGTTTCAGTATGTTCGATAATCTCATCAGTGATTAGTATTGCTGTAGGTTATTTACTTCTGTATATTTAAGGAGCTCCAAATCCTTTCAGCTTCTAAAAGTGGGAGGAAATGAAATTCTGCTCTCATTGACTCCTCTTTGTATTCTTATTCCTAAAACATGTATGGGAAAGCAGAGAGAGAAATTCTTCTGTTAATAGTTTGCCTTATTTATTTCATGTGTTGCTTTATGTTCTCTTTATGCGTTTATTCTATCTCCCCAACCATATAATCAATATTTTCTTTGATGGAGCCGTACCTTAAGTCTCATTATAACTGCTGGGGAGAGTTGTGCCCACAGTAGGAACTGCAGTTGTTGATGGGTTGCTTGGCGGACTGATGAGTTACTGGGCTCGCCTTGACAATGAAAACATTTAACCCTATCAAAATGCACAACATTTGTTCTATGGGTGCATATCTGTCCTATAGAACTATTTCCTAGAGAGATTTGCAGTTTCCCTTCTTAACTCATTTCATAGCTGAATGATCCTTACTTTTCAGGGAGCATATCTCTGTATTTATTCAGGATTTCTCCTTTTGCAGTGTGAACAGTTTCCTCTTGACCTAGTGTGAGTCAGCCAGTCTGCAGTGGCTGTCTTCATCTGGGCACTTACTGCTCCCCTTTCTTTAGTCGAGGTCCTTAACTAGAATAGGGCCCCTGAGAAGATCCACTTGTACCTTTCCGATTTTCCCGTCCCTCTCATTGTTCGGAAAGCTGGTGCTTATTCAGGTAGTAAAAATGTGGACTATTGTATGAACACAGTTGAGGTTTACTAATAATTTGCCGAAAAGCCACTCTGTATTCTGTTCATGCTCTTGGGCTGGTGACACTAGGGATTACATTTGTTGAGGGCTGACCTCACTTGGGTATCAACAGATTACTTGACAAAGCTCACCTGCTTTCCACTGCTTTTTAGGGTTGGTTTGCTTCCTACTCTTACAGCTTAGGTGCTTGCGGAGCCCTTTGAGCCTTTTTTTTTTTTTTTTTAAAGTTTTTATGTTTTTGGGNTATTTGGGAGAGAGAGTGAGAGAGAGAGCGAGAGCGTGGGGAGGGGCAGGGGGGAGATGGGGACAAGCAGACACCACGCTGAGCATGGAGGGACAAGCAGACTCCTTGATGAGCCCATGTGGGGCTCAATCCCACAACCCTGAGATCATGGCCTGAGCCTAAACCAAGAGTCGGATGCCCAGCTGAGGCACACAGGTGCCCCTTTGAACCTTTTGAATACCTCACCTCCTATAAATTTGGAGTTCATATTCACTGCTGCAAATTCTTATTTGAATAGGAGCTGCATTGTATTTATTGGTAAACTAACAGAGATGTAAAGTTTTATTCAAATAGGAGCTGAGTTTTTTTTTTTTTTAAATTTCCAGTTAGCTTTTTTGGTCACTAGCATAAATGGCATCTTTGTTATAAATATATTTTCTTAGTTTTTATTGTTAACATATCAAACTACTATTGATTATTTACTTGATTTTTGTAATCAGCCACTACTGAATTCTCCTTTCTAACAGCATTTTGGCTTTTCCCCCCTTGGGTTTTCTAGCTACAGTCATAACGTCTGCATGTGTGGATACTTTTGCTGTCTCCTTTCCAGTGTAGAGATTCATAGAACATGTTGGTGGAGAGCCCAGGTTCTGGAACCACTCCTGCCTGGGTTTTAATCCCACCTTCAGGGGCACCTGGGTGGCTCAGTCGTTTCACGTCTGCCTTCGGCCCAGGGCGTAATCACAGGGTCCTGGGATCGAGCCCAGCATCGGGCTCCCTGCTCCGCTGGGAACATGCTTCTTGCTCTCCCACTCCCCCTGCTTGTGTTCCCTCTCTCACTGGCTGTCTCTCTGTCAAATAAATAAATAAAATCTTTAAGAAAAAAAATCCCACCTTCACTAACTTGCTGGCTGCATGACTTCAGGCAAGTTACTATCTATGTGCCTCCATCTCCCCATCTATAAAATGGGATCATAATAGTATACTTAAAGGATTGTTATGAAGATTACATAAATTAAATTATGTAATATGTATAAAATGCTTAAAACAGTGTCTGACACATAGTAAGCCCCATAAAAATGTTTGATAAATAAAAAACATATTTTTTCCCTTGTGTTGGCTAAGACTTCTAGGTCAGAGTTAGAAAATGATGGGGCGCCTGGGTGGCTCAGTGGTTAAGCGTCTGCCTTCAGCTCAGGGCATGATCCCGGTGTTCTGGGATTGAGCCCCACATCAGGCTCCTCCGCTAGGAGCCTGCTTCTTCCTCTCCCACTCGCCCTGTGTTCCCTCTCTCGCTGGCTGTCTCTATCTCTGTCAAATGAATAAATAAAATCTTTAAAAAAAAATGATGGTGAGCTTTCTTTATTCTTTCTAGACTTCAACAGAAATGCCTCTGATGCTTCATTATTTTACTATTTCAATCATGTTTCCATGAAACATTAGGAAGTTTTGGACTGATATAAAATTTTGCATTTTTCAGTTATATTAAAGAAATGGTCACCTGCTGCTATTTTGGTAAGGGTTAAAAATCAGGAATCATTTAAAAATTTTATCTTATGCTTTTTGGCATACACCGAGGTCATTAACGTTTCTTTTTCTATTTATATGGTTATTTACATGAGTAGATGTTTTGGTATTCAACTGTTCTTGCTTCAGTGGAATGAATACATGTGCTCATAGCTTAGCTTTCATTTGGAGCACTTCTGAATTCATTTTGGTTTTATTTTTAAGGTTTTTGCATTAAATATTCATAATTGGGATCTGACAGTAATTTTTAATCTGTTCTTTGTCAGGTTTTGGTGTCAGTGTGATGCTGTAATATTTGAACAGTTTTCTTTCTATCTCTACATGCTAGAAAAGTTTAAAATTTTTTAATTTATTTTGAGAGAGAGACAAAAAGAGTGCGAGCACGAGGAGGGGTAGAGGTAGAGGCCGAGGGACAGACAGCCTCCTTTCTTTTCTTTCTTTCTTTTTTTTTAATGTTTTTTTATTATATTATGTTAGTCACCATACGGTACATCCTTGGTTTTTGATATAAAGTTCGATGATTCATTAGTTGCGTATAACACCCAGTGCACTATGCAATACGTGCCCTCCTTACTACCCATCACCAGTCTATCACATTCCCCCGCCCCCTCCCCTCTGAAGCCCTCAGTTTGTTTCTCAGAGTCCATAGTCTCTCATGCTTCATGCCCCCTTCTGATTACCCCCCTTTCTTTATCCCTTTCTTCCCCTACCGATCTTCCTAGTTCTTATGTTCCATAGATGAGAGAAACCATATGATAATTGTCTTTCTCTGCTTGACTTATTTCACTTAGCATTATCTCCTCCAGTGCTGTCCATGTTGCAGCAAATGTTGAGAAATCGTTCTTTTTGATAGTTGAGTAATATTCCATTGTATATATGGACCACAACTTTTTTTTAAATTTTTTTTTATTATGTTAGTCACCATGCAGTACATCCCTGGTTTTTGATGTAAAGTTCGATGCTTCATTAGTTGTGTATAACACCCAGTGCACCATGCAATATGCCCTCCTTACTACCCATCACCAGTCTATCCCATTCCCCCACCCCCCTCCCCTCTGAGGCCCCCAGTTTGTTTCTCATAGATGGACCACAACTTCTTAACCCAGTCATCTGTTGAAGGGCATCTAGGCTCCTTCCATGATTTAGCTGTTGTGGAGAATGCTGCTATGAACATTGGGGTGCAAATGGCTCTTCTCTTTACTATGTCTGTATCTTTGGGGTAAATACCAAGTAGTGCAATGGAGACAGCCTCCTTTCTGAGCAGGGAGCCTGATGCAGGGCTCGATCCCAGGACCAAGATCATGACCTGAGCTGATGGCAGATGCTTAATTGACTGATCCACCCGGGTGCCCCTAGAAAGATTATTTCTTCTTTTATTTTATTATTATTTTTTAAGGATTTAATTTATTTTAGAGCGTGTGCACTGCACGTGTGGGGGGAAGGGCAGACGGAGAGGGAGAGAGAGAATCTCAAGCTGACTCCCTGCTGAGCTGGAGCTGGAGCCTGTTCTTGGGGGTGTTTGTGTGAGGAGGTTGTGGGGGTCGGCAGGGAGCCAGGGCTTGATCTCACGACCCTGAAATCATGACCGAAGTGGAAACCAAGAGAGTAGGCTGCTCGACCAACTGAGCCACCCAGGCAGCCCTTCTTTTGGTTTTTTTTTTAATTAAAAGAGTGTTAAATTAGGAATGGAGCTGAAAGATTTAGTCTAGCTATGTTAATTTTTTAAAAAAGATTTTATTTATCTCTCTCGGGTCTCACATCCACAATGACCAAGAAAAGAAGGAATAATGGTCGTGCCAAAAAAGGCCGTGGCCACGTGGAGCCTATTCGCTGCACCAACTGTGCCCATTGTGTGCCCAAGGACAAGGCCATTAAGAAGTTCGTTATTCGGAACATAGTAGAGGCCTCCACTGTCAGGGATATTTCCGAAGCGAGTGTCTTCGACGCCTATGTGTTTCCCAAGCTGTATGTGAAACTACATTATTGTGTGAGTTGTGCCATTCATAGCAAGGTAGTCAGGAATCGCTCTCGTGAAGCACGGAAAGACTGAACACCCCCACCCCGATTTAGACCCGCGGGTGCTGCCCCACGACCTCCACCAAAGCCCACGTAAGGAGCTAAGTCCTTACTGAAGGGATTGAAGAAAAGCTGTTCTCCAGAAAAATAAATAAATAAATAAATAAATAAATGGCAGTTATACTTCAAAAAAAAAAAAGATTTTATTTATTTATTTGAGAGAGAGCAAAAGCGATCACAGAGGAAGAGAGGCTTCACAGAGACAGAGGAAGAAGCAGACTTGCTACTGAGCAGGGATCCCGATGTGGGGCTCGATCCCAGGACCCCAGGATCATGACCTGAGCTGAAGGCAGACACTTAACCAACTGAGCCCCCCAGGCGCCCCTAGTTGTCTTAATTTTATAGCTGAAGAAACAGTGTTGGGGTGCCTGGGTCATCGGGGAGTCTGGTTCTCTCTCTCTCCCCCCCCTCAAATAAGTGAATAAAATCTTAAAAAAATAAAAAACAAACAGTGGCTTGTATATAACTACTTAATGGTAGCTCCTTGGGGGTTAGGGTTTGGGGTTGTGTCGTGGGGAAAGTAACATTTATTGAACATATGCTTCGGTGTTTAAAAACAACATCGTACTTCTTTTTTTTTTTTTTTTTTTAAAGATTTTTATTTATTTATTTGACAGAGAGAGAGACAGCCAGCGAGAGAGGGAACACAAGCAGGGGGAGTGGGAGAGGAAGAAGCAGGCTCACAGCAGAGGAGCCTGATGTGGGGCTCGATCCCAGAACGCCGGGATCATGCCCTGAGCCGAAGGCAGACGCTTAACCACTGTGCCTCCCAGGCGCCCCCAAAACAATACCATACTTCTGATGTACGCATTAGATGCAGGTTTGCTTATTTGAAATCCAAAGTCAGAATATAAAATCCTATTCATTTAAAAAAATGGACTTTTTTTTCAATGAACAGTTGTAGACTCATAGCAACATTGAGTGGAAAGTACAGAGAGTTCCCAAACACCACCTGCCGGCATGCTTGTACAGCCTCAACCACTGTCAGCATCCCCAACTGGAGTAGTGCATTTGTTACAGTTGATGAACCCACACTGACACATCATTAGCACCCAAAGTCTGTAGTTTACATTGGGGTTCATTCCTGGTGTGGGTTGTACATTCTGTAGGTCTGAACAAATAAATACATGATGACTCGTACCTACCAGTAGTGTATCACACAGACTCATTTCACTGCCCTAAAAATCCTCTGCTCTGCCTGGTCATCCCTCCCTTCCCCTTCCCCTTCGGCAACCACTGATATTTTTACTGTGTCCATAATTTTGCCTTTTCCAGAATGTCATACAGTTGGAATCCTGTATAGCGTAGCCTTTTCAGACTGGGTTCTTTTATTTAACAATATGATTTAAGTTCCTCTATGTCTTTTCATGGGTGTATAGCTCATTTTTTTAAATTGCTGAATTATATTTCATTGTCTGGATAAAATTTTAATGGTTTTGGATGGCTGACGTCTTTCCTGAAGATCTTATCTCAGTCCCTTTTTATTTGTTTATTTTTTTAAAAAGATTTTATTTATTTATTCGACAGAGATAGAGACTCTAGTCAGTGAGAGAGGGAACACAAGCAGGGGGAGTGGGAGAGGAAGAAACAGTCTCATAGCGGAGGAGCCTGATGTGGGGCTCGATCCTCAACGCCGGGATCACGCCCTGAGCCGAAGGCAGACGCTCAACCGCTGTGCCACCCAGGCGCCCCTCAGTCCCTTTTTAATCCCAGAATTTAGTCAGCTAACAAATATTTGTTGGAAGCCAGTACTCTCCAAGGCTGGGGTGATACAGCAGTGATCAAAACAGACATGAGCTATGCCTGTCTTCATGGAACCTGGGATAATTTCTAGAACCTAACGGGTTTCTGGATCAAGTGTTAACTGCTCATGGCCCATCAACTCATTGGAGATTCTTTGTCTTGTTTTCAAGCATGGTAATACACACTTATTTCCACTAGGTGGTGGTAGAGTCATGTACCCAGATTATTTTGCACTATAATTAAGTCACTAATTGTTTGCTTGTAAATACAGTTTTCTTTATAGTAAGTAAAATTTAAATCTGTTTATATTAATTCACTAGAATGTAATCACTAATTAAAATGAGAACTTTTAACACATCTTGCAGAATGAATCCCAATAGGTAAAATTTATCAAATTTTTAAGTTTTTCTTTGTTTAATAATGAAAAATGTATTGAGTTTTGGCTGCATGGCAGACTTTGTGCTAATATTGGGGATTTGGAGTTGAATATGATTCCCTTTTTGTCTTTGATATATTGCAGTTTAATGAGGGAGACAGACATGAAATACTTGCAGCGAAATGTATACGTATTAAGTGTACCATTAGATGAGCTTTGACAGATGCATACACCTGTGTGTAGCCCAGATCCTTCTGGAGTTATAGATCACTACCATTTTGGGGTGGCTGTTTTTAAGGGTCCTGAAAGGCTAAGTAAGCAGAGGAAGCCAGTTGAGAGAGAAATGGCAGTGATCAAACCCAGCAGTTACTGAGAGGGTCATATGATTTATGTATCAGTTCATATTCAGCCCTTGTGAGTCCTGGATGTACTTGGGTTCTGCCCTTAAGATTTTACATGAAGTGGTTTTGGTGGTTTTCTTTCACTTGTAGTCAAAATAGGACATCCATGCTAGAATGCCCATCTTTACTTTCCAAGATGAGGGACTTGGTTCCACACTCCTAATAACATAACTTAAAAAAAGAAAAAATAACTCCCAGACCTAATAGCAAAAGGCTATTGAAATTGAATCACAGGGTTAGATGTTTCAATGGTGAGAATCATGGCCTGGGCACTATTCTTTGTGGTCACCATCGCTTTTTAGGACAGTCCCGAACAGCTGGTGCTTATTGTTTCTTGGGTTTGGGACATGAGTGAGGAAACTCATGTTCAAAGACATTATAGAGTTTACGTGACATCAGAGCTAAAGGAGCAAGATTTTGCCAGCCAGGTCTCTCTGGTTCTAAAGCAGGACTCCCAACCCCCACCTGTACCATGCTGTCTTGGAAGGAGTGTTTAAGTTAGAGTGAAAGACACCACCAAAATAAAATGAGAGTTACAAGTGATTTTCCTAGTTGTGGAAGTAAATGAAGATCATCCAAATGAGAACAACCAATGGCCATTTACTCAGAGCTTGCTGTAGTAAGGGAGTCAGCCCTCATCACTTTCATTTGGCAGAGATTCAAAGGCAGGCAGTGAAGTGGGAACGCTTTTGGTAGAAAAAAAGGGAAGTTCAGGTGTGCTCTGATTGGAGCTGTTTTATAGGAAGCTGGAGGCAGGCTAATTAGAAGGAGGACATTCTATGGGATTGGTTTGGTGCATTTTTAATTTTCTCTGTTGGTCGTAAGTTGAAGTAGGAGCAAAAAAGAGGGAAGCTGTCTGTAATCAAGTCATGGTCATCTGGGGCCGATCATTACAGAAGTTATTGCTTGACTTCCTGTACTGGTTACTGTAGATAATGGGTTGGTTTCTTGGGCTGGATGTTGATTTTATCGTAGTAGATGTATTCGGGACGGGTAGTTCTTGCTAAAGGATCGATTATATAAAATATTTTCAAATATATTTTATTTTCATAGGGTAATGACAGTTTGACTTCAGAACAGGGAAGAGTAGAGGAAGAAGAGAGGATCGTTTCTTGAACAGTGATTCAAGTTTTATCCCAAACTCCCTGCCTTGGTTCTTAGCGTGCTCTCGGGAGCAGAGGCCTCAGTGCCCCGTGGGACTTGTTAGCAATGCAGGTGGCCAGCCCTTGCCCAGATCCACCGAATCAGAAACTGGGAGTGGCACCCAGCAGGTTATTTTTTCACAAGCCCTACAGGTGGCTCTGACACAAGCTAAAGTAGGGAACCACCACTTTCTATCAAGGAATCCTGATAACCATGAGGCAGGTTAGACTACAGCCCTGTTTCATGGTTAAGCAAATGAGGTGCAGGTTCTGCTAAGTATGGGAAGTGATAAGTATGGGAAGTGACAGATGCAGGCGTGGAGTCCAGGCCAGTGCGACTGGAAGGACCCATGTGCTCAGGTGAGCTTCGTGTCACGTGAATTTTACTTCCATAAAAACCAACCAACCAAGGCAACAGAAAACTGTGTGAGTTTCCTACAGGTGCAGTAAGAAATTAAAACAGATTTGGTGGCTTAAAAGAGAAATTCGTTCTCTCAGAGTTCTGGAGATCAGAAGTTTGAAATCAGGGTGTTGGCAGGACTTTCTCTGAAGGCTGTAGTGGCGAATCCTTCCTCGAGTCTTTGGAACTTCTGGTGGTCCCCTGCTCCTTGCGGTTCTTGGCCTGGAGTGGCATGACTCCAAGCTCAGCCTCTGCTGTCACATGCTTTCTTCCGGTGTGTCTGTGTCTCCGCATGTCCTGTGTGTTATTTTCTTATAAGGACATGATTCACTGAATTTAGGATCCACCCAATGTCATATGACCTCATCTTAACCAATGACATCTGCAGAAACCCTGTTTACAAATAAGGTCACATTCCGGGCAGACATGGTATTCAATGCATGGTATTCAATGCATATTATTGAATGCATAGAACCTTTGTAGAAAACCCGTTGACAATACACGAGAGTCTCTTTCTGGACACTCTTTTCTGCTTTATTGACGTATGCATTTATCTCTGTGTCGGTACGATGCTGTGGCGATCACTCCAGCTTTATAATGAGTCTCAACATCATGCACTGTGAGTTGTCCTCCTTTGTTCTTGGTGAGATTTGTTCTAGCTGTTCTAGGTCTTTGCTTTTCCATATAAATTACAGAATCAGTTCGTCTATTTCTATAAAAATGCCTGTTGGGATTTGGATTGGGATTGCTTTGAATCTGTTGATCAATTTGATTTCTCAACATTGGTTGGGTTTTCTATAAATGTATTTAGGTCTGCCTTTCACAAATGTTTAATGGTGGCTTGAGGTGGCAAGGCCAGTCTCTGTCTCTGTCTTCGTGTGGCCTACTCTCTGCATCTTCTCGCCTTCTGCCTCTTATTGGGACAGCCATTGCTAGATTTAGGGCCCAGCCAGGGAATCCCAGATCATCCCTTCTTGAGATCTTTAACTTCATTACATCTGCAAATGCCCCTTTTCCAAATAAGGCCACGAGCACAAGTTCCTGGGGTTAGGATGTGTTTCTATCTGTTTGATGGCCACTCTGATCCACTGTGAGAACTGTGCTCATTCGCCTGCTTGAAAAAGTATAACTTTACGGTAAAGATGCAGACCAAGCCTTGTTTACTCACCGAGTACAGGAAAATGTTAGGGTCCATTCTTTACTGATCTTATTTCCTACAACTAGCCCCAGCTCACTGGACCCCAGACATACTATCTTTTTGCAGTTTGTGAAACACTCCTAGGAGGGTTTTTTCCTGTTCCCATTGCCTGGGTTTCTCATCTCCAGATGCTACAGGCTACTCCCTCAGATTCATTTGGGTCTCTGCCCAGTGTTATCTTATCAGAGGGGCTCTCTCTAAAATATCTCTACTCTATCATTCTTCATCACAGTGCTGCTTTATTTTTCTTCTAAGCATTTAACACCATCTATTACACAGTTCTTTCTCTGGCTGTCGTTTGTCTTCATAAACTATAATGTGAGCCCCATAACTGTAGGGTCTCTGTTATTTATTAATATATCCCCAACACCTAAAAAGTATCTGCCACGTGCAAATATTTAACAATTGATTTTGAATTAATTTAAATGAATGTGGGAGGGGAAAATAAAAGAAGACGAAATCAGAGAGGGAGACAAACCATAAGAGACTCTTAATCATAGGAAATAAACTGAGGGTTGCTGGAGGGAAGGGGTGGGGGGATGGGGAAACTGGGTGATGGGCATTAAGGAGGGCACGTGATGGAATGAACACTGGGAGGAATATACGACTGATGAGTCACTGACCTCTGCCTCTGAAACTAATAATACAATATATGTTAATTAAATTTAAATTTGAATGAGTGGGTGATTTTCTTTAGTTGAGAAATAACCTTTAAACAAGGAGATGACTTTTTTTTTTTTTTTAAAGATTTGCTTTTGTATTTGAGAGAGAGAGCCAGAGAGCATGTGCACACACACCTGTGTGGAGGGGAGGGGCAAAGGGAGAGGGAGGGAGAATCCCAGGCGGACTCTCCGGACTCTTCTTCGCTGAGCCCAGAGCTGGAGGGGTCGAACTCACTACCCTCAGATGGTGTCTTGAGCCGAAATCAAGAGACGGATGACCAACTGACTGAGCCACCCAGGCGCCCCAAAGGAGATGACTTTTTAAATCACAGGTCTGAAAAAACAGCTTAAAGAAGCTCCTAATTGTCAAGTTTGGGACAATTGATTTTTAAAATTTTTAAAATTTTTATGTATTTATTTTTTAAGTTTGGGATAATTTAAATATCAAGAAAGAATAATAATTCTAATTGATTGTAATATTTTGAATAAGTAAAAATCTCTTGGTCTATAGTGGTACAAGAAGGGTAGTTGGGGGGGAAACAAAAAAAGCTCTACCTATGCCTTCTCATAAGTATAGACGAACGATAGAAAATCACCACTTTGAGATACTCTCTTTTTTTTTTTTTAATTATAATATTTTTTTATTATGTTAGTCACCATACAGTACATCCCTGGTTTTTGATGTAAAGTTCGATGATTCATTAGTTGCATATAACACCCAGTGTACCATGCAGTCTGTGCCTTCCTTAATACCCATCACCAGTCTATCCCATTCTCCCTCCCCCCTCCCCTCTGAAGCCCTCAGTTTGTTTCTCAGAGTCCATAGTCTCTCATGCTATCCTGAACTTCAAGGTTTTAGGAAACATGGGATAGAGAAACAAGCAAGGTAAATGGCCTCAAGAGGAAAAAAGTCACATAAGTTCAAAATGCATGACATTTAATAAGACAGTTTTCTGGAACATTTCACAAAGTCATTGCAAGAAAGAGATTCTGCGTGTGTGTGTGTGTGTGTGTGTATGAGAGAGAGAGAATTTTCTAGACTAAAAGAAATTGAAGAGCCATAATTAACGCTTGTGATGTATGAACTTAGATTGGATCCAGGTTGAAGGGGGAAGTTGTAACACACATTCTTTCACCAATTGGAAACATTTGAACACAGACTGCGTAGTAGATAATGTCACATAATCGTTGTTTATGTTCTTGGGTGGGATAATAGCATATGATCGTAGCAGAGACATCATTCTTAGGAATCACATGCTGAAGGTTCTCGGGATGGTTGTGACCTCTGCCGTTTTCAAATGGATGAGCAAAAGAACATACAAGTGTGTGTGTGTTGGGGCAATGGAGCCGACATGGCAAATCGCGAACACATGTTGAATCTGGGGAAACGGTATAGTTAGTAGTGACCACTGTACTTCTTCCCCCCTCAATTTTTCTGTCTGAAAAAAGTGGGAGGAAAATAAGGAAAACAGTTCTCTTAAAAAGCTTCTTGTGAAAGAAAAGTGCTCAACAATCCAAGTGGTGATTCCCTGGCAGTTAATTCCCCGGAGGAGGTGAGTCTGCCTTTAACTGGGAAAGAGTGTTGAATGAGGAGTTGACTGAGCATGAAGCTGACCTGTCCACCGTGATTTATGACATGTGAGTGTCTTTCTAGCTCTCCGTATGTGGGTATTTCTGTAGACTAAAAGGTTGAAAAAGAAATATTGGAAAGAATCATCCTTGTATTGGGACAATCAATCTTAAAAGGTGAGACCACTTCAGGTCTGTAGCCTGTGTGTCCGTCTCTTTCTGTCTCTGTGTCTGTCTGTCTCTCAGATATTTGTGAGAGGAACTACAGGGGTTATTTTGTTTGCAAATATCAAATATTTTTAGTATTTTTACCTTGTCATAAGCCTGCCATTTTCCTCTGGCTTTTATAGCCAATAGTCAGTTTTTCTGTTTTGAAGCCTCAGTTATGGTATTGATTTTACAAGTATTCTTTTTTCATACTGCATTTTGTTACTCTGCTTTAAGGAAGCTAAGGGGACCAAAAAAGTTGGGTGCGTGCTGTAATTCACTTATTCAGTCACCCTCCCAATTTCTCAGAGAAAGGCAGAACATCACAGATTACCTTAAAACTAAATCTAGTTTCCAAAGGAAATGATATAATGATAGTAGTGCATATAACACTTTAATACAGTTTTTATTTATAGGATTTGGTATTGCTTCTTGAAAACTTTATAACTTAAAATAGAGAACTTGCTCTAAGTTATGGTGTGATAAAGTTAGCTAGGATGCCATTTCTAAATCACTGCTTTACTGCAAGAATAGGAAACCCCTTTTAATAATGCAGTGTCGTCAGATGCCTCAACTTACAAAGGTTTGTAGATTTGTCCCCATATGGTACCAGTGTAAATCATACATAACCTTTCATTGAAAATTTAGAACTAAGCAGAGATCCTGTTGCAAACTCAGAGCCAGCTTGAATGGGTTTAGAAAAACAGCATCTGTTAGATAATATCTCTAATGTGAAAGTTCCATTTACTGAGATGAGTACATTTTCTCTCCCAGATCCCATTTTGGATAATATGTCTTTTTTTATTTTTGATATTCTTTGGAGGAGTCTGTTCATTTTAATAGTAAATTGTCCCACCGTAGGAGATAAATAGAATTAGTTCCAGAGTTGCCTTTGGGACAAATGCGGTAGCACATTATCTTGCGGGTGTAGTGTTGTGCTGTCTTGATTCTCTGCTTACCTGTCGTTTGCTCCATGTAGTGATACACTGTTTCATAGTTTGTTTGGTAGTAAACTAAGCGATGATTTTGGCTGTATTTCCACAATAGCATTGGGAAACTATGCCGTATCTTCTTTACCTTTTCATTATTTGTTCTTTGTTTTTAGAGGCAATTGATATAAAGGAGTCTTTTCATTTACCTTAGTAAATGGGGAGGTAAAGATTAAGAAAGAAATCAGTTGTAGCAAAGTTTAAAATGCAATGGAATTAACTGCTTGAGATCTTTTTTTTTTTTAAGATTTTTTTTTTTAAATTTATTCGACAGAGATAGAGACAGCCAGTGAGAGAGGGAACACAAGCAGGGGGAGTGGGAGAGGAAGAAGCAGGCTCATAGCGGAGGAGCCTGATGTGGGGCTCGATCCCATAACGCCGGGATCACGCCCTGAGCCGAAGGCAGACGCTTAACCGCTGTGCCACCCAGGCTCCCCTTAACTGCTTGAGATCTTAAATGAACTTGATCTGTGGGGCAATTTGTTAGTTATATATTCATGTTATTCAGTCTTAACAGATGTCTAGCAATGCCTTACTTTTTATGAATTATTAAGGTAATTCCTTCACTTCTAGAAATATTTTCTTTTTTTCTTTTGGACGTCCACTCACAAGCTCCAGGCACCTTTCAGAAGTGAGAATGTTTGTGAAATTAAGTCTAGGTCATTCAGGCAAATTAAGTTCTTATCTGCACTAAGCTTTCCCAGACAAATGACTGGAAGTCCCCTCCGTAGTTGCACAAATTAAATTCCTAATCTCTTGGTTTGCAAAAGACTATGTCTTAACACCTATAGGGGTTTTCTAACTCAGCTCTCTTGAGTTCATTTTCTTTGTTGTTAACTGTGTCATATGCTATTAGACTCTGGGCACCTTAAACAATTTGAAATTCAGATAAAGATTTGTGAGTGGCTTCAAAATAGCAGAATCTTCTTATTGCTATTTATCCCTTAGGTGACTGACTAGTAAGAAGGGAAAATTTTTATGTTCCTCCTAAACTGTGTTCTGACTAGGGTTAGATTCACAGAAGGCAATTTTAGAGACATAGGACAGACTTGTAATTGAAAATAATATGTTTCCTTTTTCTCGGAGTTGACCGTTGACAAGTTTTTTCTTACTCGTAGCCCAAACTGCTGGCTCTTAGTATTTACCGAGTGTTTACTCTATGCTAGGTTTGGTTTTAAGTGCCTCCTGTTATGTCATCCAACCTCACAACAGTTCAGTGAAACAGTAAAATAAAATTGTTATGTCACCATCATCATCATCATCATCATGACATCTTTGCCATCACTCATATTTTTTTTAAAAGATTTTATTTAGAGAGAGAGAGAGCATGTGCACGTGCACGTGTGCGTGCAAGCAAGTGGGAAGAGGGGGAGAGGGAGAGGGAGAGAGGATCTCTAGTGGATTCTGTGTTGAACATGAAGCCCGACTTGGGGCTTGATCTCACAACTCTGGGATCATGACCTGAGCTGAAACCAAGAGTCAGACGCTCAACCTACTGAGCCACTGGGTGCCCTACACTCATGTTTTATAGATGAGGAAGCTGAGCCTTCAGGAAATAAAGGACATATGTGACCTTTATTACGTTGAGGTGCGTTCCTTCTTGACCTAATGTGTTGAGCATTTTTATCATGAGTGTTGAATTTTTGTCAAATGCTTTTTCTGCAGCTACTGAGATGATTATATGGCTTTTATCTTTCACTCTGTTAATGCGATATATCACATTTACTGATATGGGTACGTCGGTCGTCTTACTCAATGGTGAAATGGTGAAGTGTTGAAAAGCTTTTTCTCTAAAACAAGGAACAGGACAAGGGTGCCCACTCTCACTGTTCCTGTTCAACATAGTACTGCAAGTCCCAGACAGAGCAGTCAGGCAAGGAAAGGAAAAAAGGGCATCTGAATCAGAAAGAAAGAAATAAAAGTGTTTGTTCGTAGATGACATGATCTTCTCTAAAGAAAACCTGAAAGACTCCACTAAATAACTGTTAGAATAAGTGAATTCAGTAGAGTTACAGGATACAAACTCTAGTGTAATGTACATCATGGTGACTATAGTTAACAGCATTGTATTGTGTATTTGAAAGTTGCCAAGAGAAAAGGTTCTCACCCCCGAAAATACGGTAGCTATGTGAAGTGACGGATGTGTTAACCAGCCTTATTGTGGTAATCATTTCACAATATAAACATATATTAAATAATTATGTTGTATACTTTAAACTTACACAATGTTATTTGTCAGTTATATCTCAAGGCTCGAAAACAAAGGGGAATAAAGGAATTTATTCCAAGTCCCATGGCACGTAAGTGGTAGAGCTGGGTCCAGACCCTGTGTTTTATGCTTCCAGAGTCCAAATTCTGCACCCTTATGTTGAACTTACATATTTATAGCTTTCACCACATTGTGCTGATCTTGATTCTGCTTCGTGCTTACATATTAGGATGGACAGTTTTCACAGTTTATGTTCCTTGGCTTTCCAGTTCGAGTTCCGTTCTGGAGCTCTTTCTTAGATTAGTCTTTAAATTGGAATAAGTGTACCTGGGGTTTCAGGGAACTTTCCAGGGATTTTACATGCAAAAATGGTTTTAATGGTATTTAGATGCGCAGTGTACCCATTTACTTTCCTAAGACTGGTTTCCTGAGAGCTCTTGTGGTGGCTGGCTGATGCTCCTTTCTGAACTTCCCATTCACGAATTGCTTTTCTCCCACATGACAAAGTCATGCTTCTCAGCCAGCATGAATCCTTCAGTAGTTGCCCCAGGGGGCAAAATCTTCTGGTTCTTCTAATAAAGGGATCATTGAAGAATTCTTAGCTCTTGGAGGAGAAGTTATAAATAGTAAAAAAGAGTTTTGGTCAGAATCATAGGTGGGGCAGAGTCTTATCTTATCTTGGTGACAAATGCACGGCAGGATTCCATGCCTTGTTTATTTCTTTTAGAGTTCGACTTGGTGTGTGTGTGTGAGGGATAGGGAAGTTTACAGAGAAGGAAGATTAGCACATTTATTAGAGTCGAAAATGTGGTCAGGCTTTTCTGAAGGACAGTTTGCTTTGTTTATTGATTTGACAATGAGGACAGGCTTAGCAATTAGATTGTTTGGTGGACATTTCATTAAGTAAGTGAGTGAAATCTACAGCTCCCAGTGTTGCAACAGTAGTAATATATTTAAAATACATTTATACTGTGGTGTATTTTATTTATATATATATGTGTGTGTGTGTATGTATGTATGTATACCCATATGTATGTAGTGAAATATTATTCAGCCATAAAAAGGAAGGAAATGCTGCCTTTTGAGATAACGTGGATCAACTGGTAGGACGTTATGTGAAGTGAAATAAGCCAGACAGAGACAAATACTGTACGATATCATTTATATGTGAAATCTAAAAAATTAGAACCAGGGAGTAGAGTGGTGATCTCCAGGGGCTACGGTAGGAAACAGGGTGATGTTGGTCAGAGGGTACAAGCTTTTATTTATAAGATGAATAGGCTTGGGGGTTCTCATGCACAGCATTGTAACTTTAGTTTATTATAGTATATTGTATGCTTGAGATGTGCTAAGGTTGTAGATCGTAAATGTTCTCACCACGCACACTAAAGGAGCTATGTGAGGTGAGGGATGTGCCTGTTAGCTTGCTTAAGGCAGTCATTTCACAGTGTATATGAGTATTAGATCATCATGTTGCATACCCCAAATAGATAATTTTTGTCAGTGATACCTCAGTAAAGCTAGAATAATAAAATGAAATACATAAACACTGTGCTAGAAATGATATCCTTAGAAATGCATGATAAAAATTTAAGATGTCAACCTGAAAATGCCAGAAGAGTACAAGATTCTTTTAGGAGGTGCAAAAGCAGAGGACGTGAACCCCACAGTGTTAGGTCACCGTGCTCCCTCACCTACCCCCGCACCAGCAGATGGAGCATGTCAAATTTGAGGATCAAACAGAAAAGTATTAAAAAGAGCTAGGCATTTATTAGAGTCTCATTCCTTGATGAAACCAGGAGAAGTAATTAGTAAGAGGAACTTGAGCAGACTTTTTATGCCAAAACATGTGTAGGTGAACTAAAGTGTTAATGCAAGAAGTAAGAGAGTGAAAAACAAAACAAGTACAAGGAATACACAAAACCCGCAAGGTTTTCATTTAAATAAGGATATTGTAAACACAGTGGACCTCAAGTCTGATGCTGGGTACGTGGAGCACCTTGGACGGAAAGTCAGTGGGCAAGAATCCTAGAAGATGCGGTGGGTAGCCTGAAGTTAGGGGGACAGCTGCCAGGTGCAGAGATGGGAAAGCTAACCTTCCTTGCCAAGCCATTGGATTCCTACCTCAGTTTATCTGCAGTGATCAGCCATTCATCCCCTTCTTGCCTTGCTCATCTCACAGAAGCTTTGAGGGAGTAGAGCCAGTGTGTGCCTTGATGGTCTGCTTTGCCAGTGAGCGAGTGCATGTATTCATTTGGAAGCAGACGTCTGGTCTCGTTGAATACCCAGTTCAAAGAAAAAACATTTTTAACTTAACCTCCAACCTCCACATCAGTACATTTCTTTATCATAATATTGTCTTTCCTTTCCTCATTTTTTATGCGACTACTTTTACTCTGTTTACCACTCCTCACTAAATCTTTTCAGTTGTCTTTTAATGAAAAATTTTCCTTAAGGGTCCATTCGTTTTGTCCCCTTGCTCTTAAGTCACCCCTTCCTTGTGGAGTCCCGGTATGACTGCACACCCCACTGTGCCCTCAGAGCACCTGCATTCTAGTACTTACCGTTGTTACAGGACGTGGGGGTGTGTGGGTGGGCTTCCTCTGCTCACTTGGGAGAGCCCTGAGAGTACGTGTAACCTGTGATTCTCAGTGCTTTCCGGAGAGGCTGTCACGTGGTGCGTGTTTTCTGCTTGTTGACTCAAGGACTGGATATACGAACATCAAGTCATTAGAGAAAGTAGTGAGAAGAAAAGACTAATAATAGTATCAGGCAGCATTTCCAGTGTGTTTATTATGTGCTGTGATGTGTGCACGAATTCACAGAGCCCTCACAGCTGCTCCAGCGACTCTCACATCTTTTTTTTTTTTTTTTTTAAGATTTTATTTATTTATTTTGAGAGAGAGAGAGAGAGTGCATGTGAGCAGGAGGGACAGAGAGAGAAGAGAGGGGATCTGAAGCAGACTGTGCACTGAGCTTGGAGCCCTGCTTGGGGCTCGATCTCATGACTCTGAGACTGTGACCTGAGCCAAAATCAAGAGTCAGATGCTCAACCGACTGAGCCACGCAGGTGCCCCAGGGGACTCTCACATCTTATTCCATGGATTGAGGACAAGTGAGAGTGGCTGGACATTCAACTTAACTCACTGTGAAATGAAAATACAAAGGAAGCCTTTAGAGTCTATTTGACCTGCTCTAGGTGACACGGGAGCGTAGCCATTGTGGCATCGGTCTGCGGGCCCTCGACAGGCTCTCAGCGTTCAAATCCTGGTCCTCATTTTAAGCAGCTGTGCAAGTTATTGGCCAAATGTGCCTTAATTTGCTTATCTGCAAAATGGGGGTGACAATAAAATGTAACTTATGCAGTTGTTGGGGACACTAAAGGGGTTGTCGTGTGCAATGTGCTGAGGCAGTACCCAGGAAAAGTAAAGTGCCACCATGTTATTTCATAAATGACTGTATTATCATTTTTACCTAACCCAGTGAAATGATTTGAATGTCAGACTGCTGGCTATCTTCTTTGTTTGCTTTTTCAGACAAGAAGGCTTTAGCAGGGGGAGGGGGGTTTGGGCACCTTGGTGGCTCAGTCAGTTAAGTATCTGCCTTTGGCTCAGGTCATGATCCTGGGGTCCTGGGATCGAGCCCCACATCGAGTCCCCGCATTAGGCTCCTTGCTCAGCGAGGAGTCTGCTTCTCCCTCTCCCTCTGTTCTCCATCCCCCCCTGACTTGTGCTCTCTTTCTTTCAAATAAATAAATAAAATCTTTTTTAAAAAAAGAAGGCTTTAGGGGAGTGCATTTTCTATATGAATGAGAAGTTACTCAGACCGTAAAATGTCAGTGTTGTTAGTTTAGGGAAAAAGAGAAGGCGTTCCTTGTCTTTATCTTAGTGCTTCTGTGAAGCCCCTAGAATGCTTTCCAATTTCTTGCAGATTTTAATGTTCCAGTGATATCAGAAAAGGAGTGACCTGACCATTTCTTAAATAAAGATCATTAGTAACAAGTAATATCAACTTAGTGTTTTTAAGGTGAGCCTCCATTTGCTCATGAGCGTATGTACTGGGGTACTTTTCTCAAAGGATTCTGGTGAGGGTGAAATGGGATAATTTGGAGTCACTGTAATCACAAATTCTGCAGCATTTCACANTGACAGAGATAGAGACAGCCAGCGAGAGAGGGAACACAAGCAGGGGGAGTGGGAGAGGAAGAAGCAGGCTCATAGCAGAAGAGCCTGATGTGGGGCTCGATCCCATAACGCCGGGATCACGCCCTGAGCCAAAGGCAGACGCTTAACCGCTGTGCCACCCAGGCGCCCCTGAAGTATTTTTGTACTTAATGAATAAGTTAGTGTCCATGAATGAGATCTGAGAAAGGACCACCGTAGAATGAATTTACTTATAATAATTGCTCTTTAGATCTTCCTGTGGGTCTCCTCATGAGTTCTTCCAGAGTCTTGTGGGAAAAGTTTCTCCTCATATGTCTGTAATACGAACGTCCTGGTGAAAGGCCAAGGGGAGAGGCACAAAACAGAGATTAAGGGTTACCTATCATTTGCTTCTGCATAATAAGACCAGATTGGAGGACCGAGGTTCACCCCATTCACAGGTGTGCATCACTGCCATGGCCTTAAACCAAGCAACAGGCAGAGATACCCTTACAACACATGGCAGTGAGGGCATTGTTCCATTCACAAAGGGATTTCTGCCTCTCTTAGGAAAGTACAAAGGAAGGGGCACACCAGGACATTCAGAAAAGTGGTCACAGATGAGAAAGCCCCAACCCTGTAATTATGAAGGGGATTTTGTGAACTTTTTCCCTGAAAGCTCTTGATTCTGCTGCTGGTTGTTTGAATTTCCCTTCTGTACTCTATTAAAGTCACACATGAGACTTTGCCATTTTAGTTGCAACAAAGTCAAGATTCTTAGCTTCACCTGAAATATGTTTGCACACTTATTTTAATTTAGTTGTTGCACCTCCAAAGTCATGTTTTTTTTGTAGACATGTTTTTTGTGTGCTTGTTGATTTGAGGAGAGGGTTCCTACATCTGTAGGTTCTGCCTGAAAAGATTTCTGTAAATTTGACTTTGTAATTAAAAAAAAAAAATGTACTGGGGCACCTGGGTGGCTCAGTTGGTTGTGTCTGCTTTAGGCTTAGGTCATGATCCCAGGGTCCTGGCTGGGATCAAGTCCCGCATTGGGCTCCCTGCTCCGTGGGGAGTCTGCTTCTCCCTCTCTGTTTTCTCTCCCCCTAATCCCCTGCCCCAGCTTGTGCTCTCTCAAATAAATAAATAAATTTTAAGAAAAAAAGATACTATTCTGATTATTTGCCCTGTGACCCTAAATATCATTAAATAATAGTAGTTTGTTCATCGGTATAACGAGCGTGATTTTACCTTTCTCACAGGTTTTTTTTTGTAAGGATGAAAGAGCTTATGGCAAGTGCTAATTAGTCTAGTGCTTGGCCAGTGGTAAGCAGTCAATATGAGGCAGATATCTTTTATTATTGTTCATTTTTAATGGTATTTAGTGACATGGGCAAATAATTCAATTGAGTGA
The DNA here is from genome assembly GCF_002007445.2 of Ailuropoda melanoleuca. Taxonomy (NCBI): domain Eukaryota; kingdom Metazoa; phylum Chordata; class Mammalia; order Carnivora; family Ursidae; genus Ailuropoda; species Ailuropoda melanoleuca. Next base: position 66,212,653 of record NC_048225.1, read on the forward strand.
TAAAAGTAGATTACAAAATGGTATCCCAGATCTTGAAAAAATATTGTATATACCTTTTGTGTGTATTAATGGTGGCTGCCTTTCTGGGTGATGGCATTATTTTCTTTTGTTTTTCTTATTAGTTTACGATGTAACATGCCACCCTTCCCCCCTTCTCATGCCTTCTCTCTCTCTCTCAAATACATAAATAAAATCTTAAAAAAAAATGAAAAGAGAATGCTGTTGAAAAGTCTCATAACTTACTGTAGAAATGTTCATCTTGTATGTTAACTATACTGGAATTAAAATTAAAAAAAAAAGAGAAACAATGTTTACCTTTTTTTCAGCCAGAAGGTAAAGTGAGGATTACTCCTCCCCCCACTTTGGAATAGGATTGCAACATATACGGGTGATACTTCGTGTTTGGGACAGTATGTTATTGATGGAAAAAATGTGGAATTATTGGGTGGCTGATCATCATACACCTCTCCCAGAATGTATTTTGAATTTTTGAAAACTGTCTAAATTAGGTTTTTAGCTGTCTGAGGTAATATTAGATGATCTGCCAATCACATTTTTATTTCTCACGAATTACATTTGGGTTAAAGGAAAATAAAATCCCGACTTATCCTATGGTGATAAAATTTCTATCAAAATTTAAAATACAAAGTACAAAGTGTTAATTATTGTTTTCATGATCAGATATCAGAAGCTTTAGAATACATAACATAGTCACTTCATTTTCAGCGTTTGTTAGTGTAACTTTAAGAAAATGCAAATTAGCCTTAGTAATAATAGTGGGAAGCTCTGTATTGTTGCTTGAATAAATTAAAAAATGTGCGGAGAGGGGTGCCTGGGTGGCTCAGTTTGTTAAGTGACTGCCTTTGGCCCAGATCATGATTCTGGGGTCCTGGGATGGAGCCTTGAGTTGTCAGGCTCCCTGCTTTGGGGGGAGTCTGCTTCTCCCTCTCCCTCTGCGCGCCCTCCCGCCCCTGCTCGTGCTCTCTCACTCTCTCTCTCTCTCAAATAAATAGATAAGATCTTGAAAATAAATGTGTGGAGAGATTAAATTTAAGATAAAAGTCAACCCTTTTATTTTTATGATATAATTTAAAAACCATACTTGTAGATTTTGAGACTAGAAGCGTGATGAATGTGGTGGAAGTACTTCAGGCGAAGTTGATTGCTCAAATAGGTTATGTGTATTCTCTGTGTATCAGTAAACACTTTCCTTACAGTTAGATAATTTGGGTGATCTGAAGTTTTTCCTTGGGTTATTATCAATTCCAAATAGGCAGAACTGGAGAAAATGCAGTTTGCTCAGACCTAGGATATGCTGGACCTGGTTATTCATCTCTGACAGGGCATGGTAGCAAGGACAGTGTCTTCTTGGCCATCAGGAGGCTCCAGGCTGCCTCTAGAACTAACCTTGGTAACTAGACAATTCTGATAATGCCTTTTTTTTCATTTTTAAATTGTGGTGAAATACATAAAATCAAATTTGTCATCTTAACCATTTTTAAGTCTATAGTTAACATCTATAGTTGCATTGTTGTGTGCCCATCACCATCATCCATTTCCACAGTTCTTTTCTTTTCTTTTTTTTTTTTTTTTTAAAGATTTTATTTATTTATTCGACAGAGATAGAGACAGCCAGTGAGAGAGGGAACACAAGCAGGGGGAGTGGGAAGAAGAAGCAGGCTCATAGCGGAGGAGCCTGATGTGGGGCTCGATCCCATAACGCTGGGATCATCACGCCCTGAGCCGAAGGCAGGCGCTTAACCGCTGTGCCACCCAGGCGCCCCCACAGTTCTTTTCATCTTGCAAATCTGAGACTTTGTACTCATTAACAGTAACTTTCACTCCCCTTTTCTGTCTCTTATGAATTTGAGTACTGAAGATACTTCATATAGATGGAATTATATAGAATTTGTCCCTGTGTGACTGGCTCGTTTCACTTCACATGATGTCTTCAGGGCTCATCCCTGTTGTAGCAGGTGTCACAGTTTCCTTGTTAAGGCTGAGTAATATTCTATGGTTCTATACAGCATTTTGTTATCCATTAATCTGTAGACGGACACTTGGATTGCTTCCACCCTTTGGCTCTTATGAATAATGCAGCAAGAACACGGGTATACAAGTATCTGTTCAAGACCTTGCTTTAAATTCTTTTGTAAATATATCTAGAAATGTAATTGTTGGATTACATGGTAGTTGTATTTTTAAGATTTGGAGGAACTGCCCTACTGTTTTCCAAAGTGGCATATCATTTTACATTCCCATCAATAGTCTGTAAGTGTTACAGTTTTTCTACATTTTTGCAAACAGTTGTTATTTTCTTTCTTTTTTTTTGATTCACTCTTGTTCCATGTATGTGTGATAGTGTAAGTTTTTATGTGTATATATTGTTTCACATTGTTCTTGGATACACTGAATGAACTAGACCAGTATTTTCTCAACTTGCTGGACCATACAATTCAGCTGGAGTCAGATTCCTTGCACCAGGCCTTCTCAATCAGAATCTTCAGGCCTGGAGATGTATGTGTTTGACAAGCATCCCAGGTAATTCTTACAACCAGGCAAAATTGAGAAATACTGATTAGAGCTTTATTTTTCATGATGATTCCTCTGATAGATTTCACAAATCTTCTGTAATCTTCCTCTTGGAGATTCAGAATGAATATTAGCTTAGTAAAAGTTATATAGAAATTTTCCTAAGAAAAGTTATTTTATGTTCTGTTTTATGTTCTGTTCAACCCAGCATTTCCCAGTTTAACCATGAACACTCCTTTGGTAGCATACTTAACTTTTTATACTATCTAGTTATTCCTGAAAACATAGTTTGGTAAATACTGATTTAGACAAATGGTTAACTCGCTCAGGAAAATTTTACCATTCTGAAAATTTTACTACTGAAAAGTGTTATTAGACCTAGTAATTTACAACCTTATTTAACATTTATCAGGCCTTAAGTATCAGTTAATTCCCCATGTGAAAGAGGTCTCCTGTTGTCTGGGTACATACCCCAACCTATTTGCCTATAGTTAGTGGGAGCTGTTCTTTTTTTGGTGTTTTCTCTTGATCGTTTTAATTATCTTAGTCTTCAGTTTATAGACTTACTTATTGCAGTCTTCTGATAACCAGTGAAACAGAAGGATGGTTTTCAAATAGGAGGGAGAAATATCCAGAGATCCTTGTTTCTTGTAACTACAGTAATCACTGTGAGTCAGGTCCTTCAGAATGTTCTGTGACTAACAAAAATGAAGCATAGCTTGATGTCTGCAGAGCAGAAGATGCTAGGTGTTATTTAGAACTGCAGTGTCCAGTAGAATGGCCGTAGACACTTGTGGTTATTTACATTAATTTAAACTTAAAAATTGAGTGTTTTAATTACATATCTACATGTTAAATGTTCAGTAGCCGCATATGGCTAGTGACTTTTGTGTGGACTGTGTGGATACAGAACGTTTCCACCATTGCAGAAAGTTCTATCAGTGCCCATCTAGAGGTCTACACCATGATCCTGACTTACTGTGTAACCTACATGAAGTATCTCAGAACTACTGTGTGTCATTGGTGGAGGTGACTTGCTGAGTAAAACCATGGAGCCAGAGAAAGTTTTCTTTATATCTGAAGATAAAAATTTAGAGTTAGAAAATAAACACATCTAAAAAAACAAAACAAGGGGTACTTAGCTGGTTCGGTCGGAGGAGCATGCGACTCTTGATCTCAGAGTCATAAGTTCAAGACCCACGTTGGGTGTACAGATTCCTTAAAAATAAAATCTTCATATAAAACAAAATAACAGCAACAAAATACTCTTCAAAAACTCAAAACACCCATACAAGGGATTTGTCTATAAACACATCAATTTTTTTAAAAAAACTTTTTATTGAACCATTGTGTATATATATGCAGTTTAATATATCCACCGTCTGTGAAAGTGTATGTTACAGGTTGATGCATTTTTATAAACCAAACGCCGCAATGTCACTGGCACGCCATGTGCCGCCTTTTGTGTTGAAAGTGTTACAGAGCTCGCTTATTTATTAGGGAATGTATTTTTACTTCTAAATATTAAATGATTTGAGATACCACGTCATAAGAAAACTCCTTCAATTTATGAAATAAAAATTAAATTTTGAAATAAAATTGAATTGAGGTTGTGTTTCTAAACCTCTGTAGTATAAATACTATCTCCAATTTGTGAAGCAACATGAGGCATGAATGTTAGACATATTCAACATGTCAGAAACTACAAAAGCACTATTTGTGAACATTTGAGAAAGGCTTTCTTGATATTTAGTCCCTACTGTTCCCTGGCTGAACACTTCTGTCTGGGAAACATGGAGATCACCAGTTCTTCTGTGAACTACCAAAATTCCATTCATGTACACCGAGAAAGAAGAACCCACAGCCTCATCTTCAGATGTGGAATTGCAGTAAGTGTCTAACCAGTGAATGTAGTAGGTCGGAGTGATGAGACTCTCCCCAAAAAAGTGCTCCCTTCGGCAACACATATACTAAACTGTCCCAAAAAGGGACAGTAAAAATATTAGTATTTTTCCAGTTGTAAAGCAAAGTTTGGGGCTTTGATGATGATGAAAACCAAAGCATAGAAACTGGTTGGTTTCTAGACTTTCTGTTTTGTACTTACATATTTAACTCCAAAAATAATAAAGTTAGGAGGAAAATAATAGTCACATGACTATTTTTTATTTTAGCAATTTATTTTCTAGCTATTTCATGTGATAAATCTTTAGATGCAACTTCTTATAAGAGGGCCAATAAATACATAATTTTTTTTATCCTGCCTACTGAAGAAGTCAATAAATAATTACTTTATACCTGTGGATTTTTTTTTCTTTTCTAATTATTTGAAGTATAATTGACATGTAATTAAATTGATTTCGGGTGTACAACATAGTGATTGAACAATCACATATTATGAAATGCTCACCATGATAAGTGTTTTATAATATTACTGGCTATATTTCCTTTGCTATACTTTTCTTCCTATTTATTGTTAATGGCCTGCAGCAGAGATTTTTACTATCTATTGTAGACTTGTTTTTTTCAGATTTTTTTTTTTGGACTAGAAATCACAAAAATGTATTTTACACCTTGAGTTAGCATGAACACATATATGTTTATAACTGAAACCAGTAAATAACACCTTAGTAGCTGTGATGTGATATATATTTTATCCCATTCATCTTTAATCTCTTGTTTAGTTCACTTAAAAAAAATGCCCTTCTAAATTGATTTTACAACTCACTAATGGGTTGCAGCTGGCATTGTGAAAATCCCATTTTCATCTTGTATAGAAGCCCAAGTTTGGCAGTTGCTAATTGAGAAACCCTGCCTTCCTCCCTCTACATGGAGCTGAGGGTACGGGTGTTCCTCCTCACAGTCACTACTGGCCATCAAATTCACGTCTGCCCCTCTTAATAACACGTGAGCTCCTACTGCATTTTGCATCTCGTGGCCACTGTCTTCTAATCCTGCTTGACTTGTGTCCACTTAAAGCTTTGACAGTGGTGTAAAGTGTGGCCACTCTCCGGTGACTGGTGTTCATTGGGATCCAAGGGAAGGACCACAGTTCTTTTCAGGGTGGGTCTGTAACCTGCACTATCATTCCTTTCTCCATTTTTTCTTTTCTACCCATTTTTAAAAAAATTGAGATAAAATTCACATAACATAAAATTCACCACGTTAACCATTTTAAAGTATATGTTTGGATTTTTGGTATGTTTAAGTGTTATGCAAACATCACCACTATTTAATTCCAGAACATTTGTGTCACTCCAAAAAGAAATGCTGTACCTCCCAAGTTTTTTCTCTCCTACCCCCTGGCAACTACTAATCTATTTTCTTTTTCTGTGGATTTGCCTCTTCTGGGCAATTCAGATCACTGAAATCATACAATATGTGGTCTTCTGTGATTGACTTCTTTCACTTAGTGTAATGTTTTTTCAAGGTTCATCCATGTTATAGCATTTGTTAGTACTTAATTCCTCTTTTTAAAAGCTGAGCTATAATTGACATATTACAGTATATTAGTTTCAGGCATACACCATAATGGTTTGATATTTTGTGTATATTGTGAATTCATTCCTTTTTTATGGTCAAGTAGTACTCCACTGTATGGCTATGCCCCCACATTCTTCTTATCCATTCATCAATTGATGCACTTCTACATTTACTGTTATGAATAATGTTGTTTTGAACATTTGTGAACAAGTGTTTATGTGGACGTGTGTTTATATTTCTCTCAGGTGTGTGTGTGTGTGTGTGTGTGTGTGTGTGTGTTTGGGAGTGGAACTGCTGGGTCATATAGTGACTCTGTTTTTTTTCAGGACCTGCCAAACTGTTTTCCACAGTAGCGGCTCTGTTTTACACAGCAGTCTACAAGGGTTTCCATTTGTCTGCATCCTCAACATCACTTATTTCCATTTGTTTTAAAGTTATTATAGCCAGTCTAGTGGGTGTGGATTTGTATCTCATTGTGGTTTGATTTGCATTTCTCTAATGATAAATTATATTAAGTGTCTTTTCATGTGCTTATTGCCCATTTTATATCTTCTTTGAAGAAATGTTCAAATCCTTTGCCAGTTTTTTAATTGAGTTATTTGACTCTTTAATGTTGACTTGGAAGAGTTCTTTATATAATCTGAATGTTAGTTCTTTATCAGATATGTGATTTTTCAAATATTTTCTTCCTTTTTTTGAGTTGTCTTTTCACTTTCTCGATAGTATCCTTTGATGCACAAAAGTTTTTAATTTTGACAAAGTCCAGCTTATCTGTTTTTTCTTTTGTTATTTGCGTGTTTGGTGTTGTATTTAGGAAACTGTTATCTAATGCAAGTTCACTAAGATTTATGCCTACATTTCTTTCCAAGAGTCTTAGTGCTCCCATTTAGTTCTTTGACTCATTTCGAGTTAACTTTCACATATAGGATAAAGTAAGTAGGGGTTCATCTTCATTCTTTCGGTTGTGGATATCCAGTTGTCCCAGTACCATTTATTGAAAAGATTTTTCTCCCCTCCCACCACATCTTTTTTGAGATCTATCTACACCTCTGTATATAGGAAGGTGAATGGTAATTATTTGTAGATTCACTCATTGATTCATTAACATTGGATCCATTAATATTTCTTTCCTTTTTTTCTTAAATAACTTTATGCTAGTGTCATTTAAATACCATGAAATTCACCCATTTTAAGTGTACAATTCAACTCTAGTGAAAGGAGACAGAAGGTAAAAGTTACACTGAGAAAAGAATGAGACCCCATTCTAGAATGCTCTGATGGCTATCAACGGCCATAATTGCAGGTATGCACATAAGCATTTGACTCAGTGGACAAAATGTGCTTCTTCTGTCCTAAAAGAAATGTGCCACATAATTTGTCTTCTTGGAATTTCTTGATTGTTTCTAAGGTGAAGATGTAGGACAGGGCTTCTAGGTTTTTACGTAAAGGAAAGTCTAGGGAAACTTGTGAGTTGTTGGTCGGTACCAGGAAAGGAATTTCTTTGTGTCTGAGTGAGCTACATTTTTCATATCTTGCTCCAGCTGTCTCTCATCATTCACCCATGAGCTTGTGCTTATAAAGTCCTCTCCATGGTTGAAAATTCATTTACTATGTGAGGTTTTATAATAGAAATCTGATCATGTATTTGCAGGAAGTAAGTTATAAATAAAGAGTAATTTACTGACTTGATTTTATTTTCCCGTTGTTGACATAGTTTGTATTTTGGCAAAAAGGAGTTGGATCTCGTATAGAAAAATTCCCTCTGAACATTTGCCAGAATCAGTTTACTGTCACTTCTAGTTAAAAAGGTTTTCTTTTTTCAAACTTAACATATACCTCCTTTTTGCATAGCAGATGGGAAAGAGCAATGAGCTGCTACAGAGAATTACAGGATTTTTTTCCTCCATTTGATCTTTGATCTTAAGATAGCTTTTAACCCTGTAGTAATCTCCTGAGAGATTTGAGGAAATATTTTGTAAAACAAAATTATGGGAACTATGAATACATAATTGTTGTTCTCAAAGCATTCTGTCAAATGGAAAGTAAATGCTTTTAAGAAATCATTATCAGCTGTTCTGTGTTTTTTATTAGGCTGAGTTCTCAGTGTAGTTTATATCTAGCTGCATTATTGCAATTTAAGTTTTGAATTTATTGTTAGGGAAATAATGAGGCTTTTCTTGATATATCAACAGTTGGAAAAAATCACCTCAACAAATAGCCAAAACTCTTTAATTAGGTTTTAAGACTAAAAACTATATTAGAGTATTTTAATTTGGAATTTGAAATGTTGCTTTTATGTTGACTTTTCAGTAAACTTTAAATTTGGTTTCATAGTGTTATACTTAAGCAAAGAAGTTCAGGCATTAATAAAAACAAAATTGTGGTGCAGACAACATGACAAAACAAAAAAAAAACAAAAGGCTGGACAACTATAAGTTTGTTTTTTTGGAATCCATCAGAGTTTAGATCATAGGCAGCCAACTGGCTTGAAGTTTAAGGAGAAACAGATGCCTGCAGGGTGAGACAGGAGTACTTGCTTACCTGGGCAGATACTGCTCGGCACTGGTAGGAGTTTAGCTAGAGCAGTTAAAGAAATCATGGATGTGGAATGAGTGCTGCCAAGAAAATGTGAAGTCCTGGAGGCTGAACAAATAGGGAGAGTTTATATCCACCTGCAGGCTTTTTCTCTGTGAACTCTACCAGGCATTCCCAAAAAAGATGGTGAGATTCCTAAGAAAGTGTCCTTTGGTAGTGCAGAGCTTGGGGAGAACAGCAGCTGCTCCAGATGGAGCAAGAATTTCTGTCAGGAACCTTCTTCTCTATCTTCCCTTTCTCTTCTACTGAATGAAATTAAGGGGGAAAAAAAAACAAAAATAAAAAAAATCACTATTACATTTAGTCACTGGTAGAATCCCATTTCATCTGGGGTTTGGGAATAGAATCAAACCTACCCCTGGATGGCATGTTGGGTCCAGAACCACAGCTAAGTAAGGGGTAGGAGCCATGGAGGAGGCCATATGCCTGAGACCCAAGGATTCAGTGACTGTCTGAGATTGATGCTTAATCAGAACACTAGAAAATCCCTCTTCCTATTTTCTTTTACCACCATGGTAAGCATCAAGTAACAAGTAACAATGGAATATTTCTGGGAGAGCAGTCAGACCATGTGGACAGACCGTCTTTGAGGTGCAGCATGACCTAGAGCTGAGAGTATAGCATTCAGAAGAAACCTTGGTGAACCAGTCCTCACCCCAAACACAAGTTACCAGTAGATGAAGTCGAAGACTGGTATGCTGAGGGTATCTGTACCCTAAATAAACCTCAAACCCAGCCCAACTTCTGACCAGACTAACTTAAACCCCCACCCTCAAGGCATAGCAAAAGAGAAGATGTGTCCACTTCTAGGCATAAAATTTATTATCTCAGTCCCTCCTCTTCACAAGACGTTCAACTTTGAAAAAAATCAGGAGGCCTACAAAAAGGCAGCAGTAGTACCCACAGCACTGCCAAGAGACAAAGCAGTCAACAGAATCAGATGCAGAAATGACACAAATACTGGAACTATCTGATAGAGAATTTAAAATAACTATAATTACTGTTTTGAAAACTCTGATGATAAAAGGTTAACAGCATGATAAATTAGATGGGTAGTTGTAGCAGAAAGATAGAAACTACAAGAAGGAATTAAGTAAAAATACTGCAAGTGAGAAAAAGCAGCAGTGAAGAATATCTTTGGTGTGCTTATGAGTAGTTCTGACACACCAAGGAAAGAATCCCTGAACTTGAGAATAGGTGAATAGAAGTAACTGATGGGGCGCCAGGGTGGCTCAGTCAGTTGGGCATCCGACTCTTGGTTTCAGCACGGGTCCTGGTCTTGAGGTCCTGGGATCGAGTCCCGCATCGGGCTACAGGCTGTGTGTGGAGCCTGCTTGGGATTCTCTCTTTCCTTCTCCCTCTGCCTCTCTCCTGCTCACGTGCTCTCTCTCAAAAAGAAGGAAAAAAGAACTGAAAAAGAGAAAAAAATCACAAAAGAGAAAAAAGTAGGGAAAAACACAAAGCAGAACAGAGTGTCTAAGAGCTATGGAACAATATTGGCATGTCTAAATAGGCACAATTGGAATACTCTAAACCACTAAAAAAGTTAAATGGGAAAAGGCAAACTGTAGGGAGGGAAAACAGATCAGGGGTTGCTAGGGTTGGAGATGGGGAAGGGGCTGATTCCCAGGGGCCACATGAGGGTATTTTTTTTGGGTAATGAAGCTTTTCTGTAACATGAGGTGTGTAGGAGTGCTGACAACACTGACTCCATCTCTGGCCCTTGGTCTTGTTCTCCTTTGCTCAGTGACTTCTCTTGAGGCTATGTGTTCCAGGCCCCTTGGAGATTAATATACATGCCATGGAAATGCCTGCCGAGGCTGGGATGGTGGGAGGCTTTTTTTTGTCCCCCAAGAATCAGAGATAACATAGTCTTTCCCCTTCCTGATACACAGCTGGTGCCACAAGGTCTAATTAAAGGTTAGCTGTCAATTAGGTGCATGCAGACCCTTGAGATGTGTGCGAACCCTTTGATCTCACTACGGTGCCCTCCTGCGTGTCCTCTTGCTCTATAAAATCTGGGAACTAAGGCCTGGATTTGGCAGAGTAATTGTGCAGCTGCTGTAGATCATCCTTCCGCTGCTACCCCTGCCAGTAAGTTACCCTGAATGAAACTCTGTCAACCGTATGGAATGGTCTCTAAGTGCCTTCTCAGTTTAGGGAATATTTTACTTTCCCTCCTCCACCTTCCAGCAAGTCTAAACATGACTCTATTTGTCAATAGCCATAGAACTGCATATCTGAAAGAGTGAATTTTACTCTATGTAAATTAAAAAAAAAACACCCTAGATTCTAAGGGGAAACCAAAATAGGACACAGACTATTACTAATGACCCTACGGAACATAACTTCACTGAAGGGAGTGGGGAAGAAAGGACTAGCTCAATTAATGTTGGAAAATAGTATTTTGACTGGATATTGTTAGGCTAAAGGCAAAAAGGAGTTGCATACAAGTATTGTACTCTATTTAGTAAATGTGTTTCTTACAGAAGTATGGATTACCAGTTCCAAAACTATATGTTTATTAGGGTTGCTAAAATAGGTGGAGTAGATAACAAAAGCCAGAGAAATTAGAGAAATTAACAATAAGGAAAGGTAACAGGTTAGAGTGAACCCGTGGTGTTAGATTGCAATCAGAGATATCAGTATGAATTCATTCTGAATATTTTAGCTATACGTGTAAATAGATACAGAAATAATTTATTTCTATATAAATAAATTAAGTGTAGTATATACATGGGTTTGTATGCATACATATTCTTCGCATCTCTGCTTAGAGGCTCTAGAAGCAGAGATAGCCCAGTGGTGATGAGCACACCTTGGGAGTGGGAGAGGAAGAAGCAGGCTCACAGCGGAGGAGCCTGATGTGGGGCTTGATCCCATAACGCCGGGACCACGCCCTGAGTCGAAGGCAGACGCAACTGCTGTGCCACCCAGGCGCCCCTGAGCAACAAAATGTTAAAACACTTTTGGATTATAACTCACCAAATAAATAAAGATTTATGAGCCCATACTGATATACATAAATAATTAGATGAATAAATAAATAGGGAGGTGGCATACAGAAGAATTTGAATTATAAATGTAGAAGGAAATAGAAAATATCCATTAGTACGCCACAGTAATAATTGTTACAGGCAAGATCCAGTGATGGCCACTAAAATTAGTGGATGAAAGTTTGAGGAGAAATGGGATGTTTGCAGAATCTCAGAGTATCTTTTCCAAGATCTTAATTGCAAGGGAAAGAGAACTTTACAGTGGATAAACCTGGCACATACCACCTTAACCAAGAGAAGAGAACATCACCTTTATGCTATTCTTACCAAAATGCATAACCTCAACAGAATTGTGAGAAAACATCGGATGGACCCAAAATATTTGATTATTATTCTTCAAAAGTATCAAATGTCAAAGACAAGGATAGCTTTAGGGATTGTCACAGATTAGAGAGACTAATGCATATCTAAAGGCATTGTAGAATTCTGGCCAGAACAAGGATGTTAGTGGAAAAATTCATTTGGCACCTACTTCCAAATCTTAATTGCATTATTGATTCATGAAACGTTGGGTAACAACTGGTGACAGGTGCTGAGCTGGGACCTATGCTACAAAGATTATTAAGGTTGGTTTCTTCCCTTGACAAACTTGTAGTTACTTGGAGGTTGTAGCAGACAATAGTAGAGGAAAGTTAACTCATGTGGGACATCCTAATCAATGTGCTTTTACTGAGCATGTTTTCTCCAGTTTCCTTGTACCTTCTGCTTGACATTCTTCTGTCATTTAGAATCTCAATCCTATTACTCCCCTTTCCCCCCACCACACATGCCATTAAAGCCGCTTTGGAATTCTCAGTAGTTTCTGAAGGAATTTAACTAAGAGAAAGACTGTAGTTATCACTCTGGCTGTACATAATCTGGTATTCCAGTTACTCCTTGCTTAACACACTACTTTTACCAGAGAAAGTTTGGAGTATAAATAAAATGCCTTTACTTAAAATTCTCCTCTGCAGTTTTGTTTATCCCATGGTCTGTTCATGGAATAATAAAATAACTTAGGAAATCTGTGGACTCTCCTTGCAGGGAAAGTATATATACACTTTTGCAAATAATTTCGGATCATTAGACCTCAGTGAAGCTTATCAGTTGACCCAAGGTAAAGAACCATGTTTTGGGGCAAAGGTGAAATATCAATTTATCTTAATATTTGGTTTGGTTCTTATCACATTAGTAAATTTTGGTAGGGTGGTGATTATGGTAACTCAAACACTGAGAAGTTATACAAAAAAAGAGCATGTTATATTTTGTAAGGTGGGCTGTGGAGGCATATAGCAGGATCATTGCTGTAGCGGGCAGCCACGACCAAGCAAGTGATGGCCTTCCCCTTTTCCCCCAGCAGAAGGAGCAAGGAATGTGACTGAAGGATGATGGTCTCGGGAATCTTTTACATTACTCTGTGTCTCAGCAGGGTTAAACAGGGAGGTCAAATTCCTTCACTTCTTGCCACTCCATTCCTGATGGGTTCCATTTGCCTGAGTGCTATTGCTGTGACATTGGTCCAGTTTGATGTTTACAGGTGAACCTTTCAGTCCTTTATTTTTTGGTGTCAGAGTGGTCATGCTGGATCCAGACTGCATGTGTTTATGGAATGCCTGCCAGGTGAGAGACTGCAAAATCCACTTCCATTTGCCTTAGTTCATTTGATCTCATTTAATTAAATGAGGTTTTGAACTATAACGGGCACACTGACATTTTATTGTGTGGGCTAAACTGTCTTTAGAGAAGAAGTGTGTGGGAAACCTGAATTAGTCTTTTAAGAGTTACTAATGGGATTATGGACGGTAGTGGGAGAATGGCATGCAATTTGTATAAAGGAAGCTACAGGATGACCAGTAAGACTGCAAGATAAGGTTGTGTGTTTTTGAAAGTTACCTCTCACAGAAGTGCTAGTAATGACACCTTTGCCAACGTAAGACTGCAGTGATGTACATTTTAAGATGGAGTTCTCGCCTATAGAAATAAATTGCTTTATTATTAGTGAATCTAGGATGAGGGAAATGTATGCTACGATTGTAGCACATTCATGATTTACTTACTGATGGGTAATATCTTAGGTTCTATTCTATGAAACTTTTTTATTTATAGTTTAACTAGTAATATGTCTGAGCTAATTTGGAGCTTTGTTAGTCATAGATTATGGTTTTATTTGCCTTTTGTCTCTTAGAAATATTCTAAGAAAAATTCTGGAGTGGTCCTTTTATTATGTAGTGAAGTCCCACAGCACACTGAAAATGAAACCTGACCCAGAGAAGTGGTTTTTCTTCTCAAGTGAACATGAATAGACTCATTAAAGAGAAATTCTTACTGTTTTTTTTTTTTGACTCTATGCAGATTACATATTTTGAGTTGTTGATAAACTTTATTTCCTGGACGATCTCTCTTACTGAGTGTGCTCTAATTAACTTTTTAAAAAGCACCAAACAGTGCCACCTCCCCGCCGCTTTAAAATCTTTTTGTGAGAACAAGGAGAATGATTAACTTTCTAATTGATGTATGGTGGCATAGCTATCTAAAATACTTTCATTAAAGCAACTTAATGTTTTAAAGATAGCCAAGTTAAATATGTAATCACTCTCCTGAGTAATTAAAACGAAAGAATGGATATAATTAGAAATTGTGTCTGTCTTTTTATAGGGCACCGCATAACTGATAGTTCTGCTGTGAACACGCAGCTGATAATAAATGGTTCTGATCGTTTCCTTGGAGAAACTGCTAGAGGAGGTGTGGCTTCAGTACTTGTAGTCCAGTCTGAGTTTAACCTAACTTTTACATCACTCTTGTGTTGCGTCTGCAGTTACGCAGTGAGGTGAAAAGAACTTAATGTGGATATTGTACTGTCTTTGTCCTCCCACAGCATAGCCAGAAAATCGGGTTTTTAGGAATGGACTGATTTTCTTAATTTCATGAGTAAAGGCAATTTTCGAGTTTTTAATTTCTTTAAATTTTATTTATTTATTTATCTTAGATAGATAGAGAGTGTGAGCCAGGTGGAGGGGCAGAGGGGGAGAGAGAGAGAGAGAGAGAGAGAATCCTAAGCAGACTCCACCCTGAACGCAGAGCCCGACTTGGGGCTCGATCTCATGACCCTGAGGTGACAACCTGAGCCGAAATCTGGAAGAATTGGATGCCCAACTGACTGAACCTCCCAGGTACCCACAGGCAATTTTTGATCCTTCTATTATAAAAATTGAGTTCTAGGGGCGCCTGGGTGGCTCAGTTGGTGAAGCGTCTGACTCTTCATCTCAGCTCAGGTCTTGATCTCAGGGTTGTTAGTTCGAGCCCTGAGTTGGATTCCATCCTGGGCATGGAGCCTAAGCCTACTTAAAAAAAAAAAAAAGAAAAAGTTCTTCTTAAGAGAAGAGAAATTGAGTAAAAGTAAAGATTAAGATTGAAGTTCAGTTGCTTAGAGTTAGCTTGAACAGATTGTGGCAGAATTGGAGAGTAATTTATGTAGCGGATACACAGAAATTTGCCCCTTTTAGCGTTCATACAAAAGGCATGGCCCTTTTTACATACCTTTTTATCACATTTTTCTGAGCAATGTATTTGCCAGAGTTTTGATTGGTTTCTTTTTCTCAAAAATTTAGCATTGTAATTAAAATAAAAGATTAGCTTGCTCAAAATAACAAGTTAGTTATGCTTGTTAAATTTGAAGGTCATTTTATGTGTACTTTATAGCTTTTTTTCTTCTTAGGATAAACATCTTGTAATTGGATCCAGCCCATTCTTTGTAGATACTATTTTCCTTTCTTTCCATTTGATGACTTTTCCTGTCCATCTGGGTAACTTTGGCTCAGCTCAAGGCTAGTTTTCTCTGACCTCCCTGTGTGTACTCTACTCCTGTTCCGGCTACCACAGCCACACCATCAATAACCCAAGTCCCACTGGATAAGTTTTGTTCCTTATCTTATTTCATCCTGCTGTGAAATTTGTCAGTATTGGCTTCTCTCTTTCTCTCTCTTTTTAAAGATTTATTTAATTTATTTGTTTAAGAGTGAGGAAGGTCAAAAGAAAGCCCACGTGTGAGTGCTCGGGATGGGCGGAAAGGGCAGAGGGAGAGGGAGAGAGAATCTCAAGCCAACTCCCTGCTGAGCAGGGAGCCCAAGGTGGGGCTGGATCTCATGACCCTGAGATCATGACCTGAGCTGAAATCAGGAGTCAGACACTTAACTGACTGAGCCATCCAGGCTCCCCTTGGCTTCTCTCTTTTCTAAAACGCTGTTTTTCTATTCTCCTGATATTCTACTAATAACCGTTGTTGCTTATTCTTTGTGAGCTCCTCTTTTGCTCAGTTCTGCGGGTTATTTCTCTGATATCTCTCTTTCCTTATGTGTCAGAGCTTCTCAGAAAATTTATTTCATAGCTTCAACTCTTACCTGGCCTGGATGATTCCCAAATAAACATTCTCAGCCCAGATCTTTCTTCGGGATTCCTGACTCCTATCTAGCTGTCTTCTGGGTAGTCCAGTAAGTGAGAAAAATCACCAAGATGCCCCATAAGCCCTTTAAACCCAGTGTCTCCAAATAATTCTTTAGGGATTCCGCTACCCTTTTACCCCCTTTTCTAGTTCTGTCATTTTTAAGCTTGAAAATGTTCAGTCCCTCTTCCTGCCTTCCAGATGCTCTGGCCCTAAACTATATTTCCAGTTTCATTTTCCATTGTGCCATATAGTTTTTTAAAGATTTATTTATTTATTTGAGAGAGAGCGGGGTGAGGGACAAGAGGGAGAAGGAGAGAAGCAGACTCCTCAGTGCATGGCCCAATGCTCCACCCTAGGACCCCCAGATTACGACCTGAGCTGAAATCGAGAGTTGGCTGCTTAGCCAACTGAGCCACCCAGGTACTCCCCATTTTGCGTATTTAACATTTGCTTTAGTGGAACTAAAATACTTGGCTTTCTACCAGTATGTCCTGAACCTGCCTGTATCCCGGTTATTTTCGCCTGCTTCATGCCTCCCTCTCTGAAACAGATCCTCGGCTTCTACACATGCTCGAACAGCTCCTTGCCAGCTTGATGCCAGAACGCTCCCTGATCTAGGGAATTTACGTTCCTCTTTCTCTATGTTGCTCTTTACGTTTTGTAAACCCTTATTGAAACCCTTTTAACGACATTACCTCATTCTGCTAATTGTGTAATTCTTTAGTACTTGCCATATCTCTCCCACTAGTCTGTTGTATTCTTGAGGCTGCAGTTAGGACATTTTTCCTTCTAGGACCCATACACTGGACCTGGTGTATGCTGGGCATTGCCTGGCCTAATGTGGTATTTGAGGAGTAGACTTCTGACATCGATGTTAGTTATCATTCACATTAAATTCTGGGCATACAGCAGGATTAGTTTCTTTACCATTTCTCAGCCTGCGTGTGGAGTCAGACTAGACTCATGCTGGATGTATGTGGGGAGGTGGTGTGGATTTTTAGAGCTCTGGCTAATGGCATTTGGCATATTATTTGACTCGAAGAGGAGCATTTTCCTCCACATTTTAGCCTCCTTGAAATTACCATGTGTTTTACAGCTGATGGCCTCTTACGATAACGGATAATGTTGTATATACTGTTTTTAGTAGTATCTTTAAGAACAGCGTGTCATATAATCCATAGCATTTTAGATTTGATGAATTTTAGTAATGAAGTGCGTGAGGTTACATGATGATTTCCATTCGTAGGCTTGTATCACCCAAGGGTGTTATTGGTTGTAGTGGACATTGTGTTTCTACTCAACATTCTTTCCAGCCCTGCCATATAACACAGTAGTTGTGCAGGGTGGGTAGAGTGCGTTCCCCTCACCCCCCCGTCCGTGGTGGATTCCCACTGGTGGACATAGCTCATGGCAAACTCATTCCTTATCTGCAGTGGGAACAATGCCTAGGTGCATCCAATTAAAGTGAGACTGAGGGCT
Source organism: Ailuropoda melanoleuca (assembly GCF_002007445.2). Taxonomy (NCBI): domain Eukaryota; kingdom Metazoa; phylum Chordata; class Mammalia; order Carnivora; family Ursidae; genus Ailuropoda; species Ailuropoda melanoleuca. The sequence continues at coordinate 66,230,215 of NC_048225.1, forward strand.
TTTGTTGGGTGAGAAGAAATACTTGCTCTCTCTCCTTTTCCATAAGGACAGGCTAGTGTGTGTAGCCCCAGGAGCAGTATACTGGCAGCCGTAACACCAGAGGGGCGCTAGCCGGAGCTCTAAGCCAGCGGTGGGAGACGGCCGCGCCAGCACAGTTGTTGAGGACTGAGTTGCAGGCTGAGAAACCGTGAGGAGGCAGTGGAGCGTTAACATTCAGAGTGTGGCTCTGGACTTCAGAGCCTGGGTTTGGGTGCCCGCTCTGCCGCTTCCTCACTGAGGCTCTCTGGGCAAGTAATGCCACCTTCTCGAAGTTTCTTGGTCTGTGAAAAAGTATGGACGGTGGCATATATGGAAATAGGTTTGTACTCTCAGAGTTAATCTACCAAATAATCAGGATCTTACTTTATAGGAAAACACCAGAGGTAGTCCCACAAAGGTCAGAGGCATGGTACTGAAGGTATTACCATGCAGTTCCAGAGGAAACAAATAAAGGCATTATTACCAGAACACTGTTTTCTGTTTACAGCTGATGTGGCATTTCACTTGGAAAACTCTAGTGAGTCAGCGGTAAAACCAACTCAAAACAATGACCCTAATGAGCATTATGCCAAGTGAAATAAGCCAGGCAGAATAGGCCACATACTGTATGATTCCATTTACATGAAATGTTCCCAATAGGCAAATCTATAGAGACAGAAGGTCGATTAGTGGTTGCCTAGGGCTGGGAGTGGAGATGGGGAGTGACTTTATATGGCACAAGGTTTCTTTTCGGGCTAGGGAACTGTTATAATATTAGAATTGTCGAATGGGGGTGAATTGTTGAATCACTCTGTTGTACACCTGAAACTAATACAACAATGTTAATTATACTGGAATTAAAGTAAAAAAAAATTAGATTGTGGTGTTGGTTATACAGCTTTTAATACTCTAAGACCTATTGAACTATATACTTAAGGAGTGAATTTTATGGTATGTAAATTATTTCTTAATACAGTGTTTTTTTAAAAAATTAAACAGTGAAGTAATTCACTAGGGTAGTAGGACAAAATTAACATATAAAAATTATAAACCTTTATACACATAAACAATAACCAGTTAGGACATAGAAGAGAAAACCCCGTTCATTGCCAGTTAAACAACAAAAATGATAAAATATCCAGGAATTAAACTTCAGAAATTTGCAAAACTTGTATGAAGAAAACTTTTTAAAACACTTCTGAGAGGTTTAGAGTTAGAATGTATAAAACTAAATTCATGCCTTATTCTAGGATGAGATGACAGCACTCTATTGGAGGAGATAATGCTAAGTGAAATAAGTCCAATCAGAGAAAGACAATTATCATATGATTTCTCTCATCTATGGAACATAAGAACTAGGAAGATCGGTAGG
>NC_048225.1:66231819-66232053 GCF_002007445.2 Ailuropoda melanoleuca
CCAGGGATGTACTGTATGGTGACTAACATAATATAATAAAAAATAGTATTATAAATATTCTAGAACCCACATTAGAAAAGGAAAAATAAAACAGCTGAAATTGTTTAAAAAAAATAAAGTTGTAATCAAGGATTTGGGTGCAAATAGTTGATTTGGGAGACAGGGAGCACCTGTGAGAGTTTGGGGTGGGAGCGGGGAGTGCTATGGGGGAGGGAGTGAGATGAGAAATTGGGG
>NC_048225.1:66232067-66238421 GCF_002007445.2 Ailuropoda melanoleuca
GGGGGAGAGTTGGGGGGAGTGAGATGAGAGATTGGGGTATGTGGGGGAGAGAGTTGGGGGGAGTGAGATGAGAGATTGGGGTGTGGGGGGGAGAGTTAGGTGGGGGGAAGTGAGATGGGATGAAATTAAGCCAGTACGAGGTGTGGAGGTGTGCTAATGAGTAGCGCTAGCAGCTCTAGGCGGCTGGAGCTCAGTCCTGCTGGGGACTTTGTGAAACTGCATAGAACCACCTCAGAGCTGTTGTACCTGCGGGCAAAGAAAGCTGGGGTATTTATTCTCCAACTCCCGTTCAGCCTCCAAGAGCCCTCAGCATGTAGGGCTCAGCAGTTTCTGCTGCCACGGTGTTCCCGATCCATGTCATTGAGATGTGGGAGATACTCCAGTTTCAGCAAGACGGAGGAGGTGGGTGTACTCTGGTTTTCGTTGTCTCTTGGGTGTCATAGATCCGGTACCTTCGGAGCTATGGTCTTCTCTGAATGGGACCACAAAGGAGGCAGGGAGCAGTTTTGCATTTTTTTTGTGCTGAAGAGAGTGGTGGGCTCCTTCGCAGCAGGACCTCTGCACGAGGGCTCTGTCTGGGCCTGCTCGGAGGTCCGGGCCTGCTCCGAAGTCTGGACTGGCCCTTGGAAAGGGAACTGGGCTGCTCTTGCTGTGACCAGGTTTCCCTTGAGTCTGGTGTTCTTTCTGATTAAAGTTAGTGAAATAGGGTACTTTGTAACATCGACAAGCCAAATACGGTTTTTAAGAAAGCCAGAAAATGTTTTTGTTCCTTTAGCCTCTGCCAGTATGAAATCTAATATAGTTGGTACTTGATCACTGTTAATACTGTATAAAATAAGGAAAGCATACTAGGATTTTTGCAAACAATGTTGATGTGACAATTTTTTTTTATTTTAGTTTTTAAATTTTAATTCCAGTGTAGTTAACATATGGTGTTCTATTAGTCTCAGGTATGCAATATAGTAATTCAGCTCTTCTGTGCTTTGTTCCGTGCTCGTCATGATAAATGTACGGACGTAACAACTTTTTGAATGTTGATCGAGGAACCCTATGGTATATAAGATACATAATGGTTCCATGAATCAAAGATTCAGGACTTTGCAAATAACTATTTTAGTTCAGTATTTTACTTGGTTTTCTTCTTACAGATCCCAACTGCTATTTTTATTTGATGATGCCTAGTATTTCGAAAAGCTTATTTGAGAAGATATCAGTAAACCAGTTGGCTAATTAAAAATATCTCTTGATTTTGGAAACCACGCACAAGTGTTTTGTGATAGATTGAAAGAGAAGGCATAGTGACCGTATTACAATAAATTATCTATGAAGCCTAGAGGCAGACATTTATATCCATAAGTAAAGATAGGAATTTTCAGGTTTATTCCTTTTTTTTTTTAAAAAATTTTTTTTTTTTTAAAGATTTTATTTATTTATTTGACAGAGATAGAGACAGCCAGTGAGAGAGGGAACACAAGCAGGGGGAGTGGGAGAGGAAGAAGCAGGCTCACAGCAGAGGAGCCTGACGTGGGGCTCGATCCCATAACGCCGGGATCACGCCCTGAGCCGAAGGCAGACACTTAACCGCTGTGCCACCCAGGTGCCCCTCAGGTTTATTCCTGATAGATAAACTTAAACGGATGAGCTTAAGTATGGTGCTTGGTAGACATTTTTCTTGCCAAGTTTTATTAAGTACAGTGTACTTATTTTCTCTTTTTGTTCTTTTCTCTCTTTTTCTACCTTCCCTTGAGTTATTTTTTAATATTCCATTTTATCTCTTCTGTCGGCTTAATTAGCTATACTTTATTTTTTGTTGTTGCTGTAAGATTTAAAATGTTTATCTTGTAATTTTTTAAATAATATTATACACATAACATAATGTAAGGCCTTATGATAGTGTATTTCCATTTTCCTTCTCCCATTTTTCGTGCTTTTTTATCACACATCTTACTTGTTCATGTTAGAAACACCGCAGTATATTGCCATTATTTTTGCTTTAAGCGGTTTAAAATTTTAAAATTATCTTTCAAGTAAAATTTTGCAATAGAAACAAAGATTTTTTTTAAATGATTTTNTTGGCTAATTAAAAATATCTCTTGATTTTGGAAACCACGCACAAGTGTTTTGTGATAGATTGAAAGAGAAGGTATAGTGACCGTGTTACAATAAATTATCTATGAAACCTAGAGGCAGACATTTATATCCATAAGTAAAGATAGGAATTTTCAGGTTTATTCCTGATAGATAAACTTAAACGGATGAGCTTAAGTATGGTGCTTGGTAGACATTTTTCTTGTAAAATTTTGCAATAGAAACAAAGATTTTTTTTAAATGATTTTGAGAGAGAGAGAGAGAGAGAGCATGAGCAGAGAGGAGGGCAAAAGTAGATAACAGACTCCCCACTGAGCTTGGAGTCGGAAGTGGGCTTCAATCCCAGGTCCCTGAGACCATGACCCAAGCCAAGTGAGACTCTTAACCGACTGGGCCCCCCAGGTGCCCCTGAAACTTTCTGATTCTTTGACCTCATTTCTTTATCCTTCCTTCCTCCCACATTTAAATAGCCTAAGTGTATACTTGCTCTAGTTTTTGTATTTCTTTTTTTAAAATTTTATTTTTAAAAGATTTTATTTCTTTATTTGAGAGAGAGGGAGAGAGAAAGAGATAGCACAAGCGGGAGGGGGTGAGGAGCAGAGGGAGAAGGAGAAGCTGACTTCCTGCTGGGCAGGGAGCCCTATGTGGAGCTCCATCCCAGGACCTGGGATCACGAACTGAGCCAAAGGCAGATGCTTAACAGACTAAGCCACCCAGGTGCCCCAAGATTTTAAATTTATTGTCCTTCTTTGCGGATGTTGGTTCACAACCCTCTTGGGAATTCCCAGGTGTAATCTGAAATGAGCCCCTGCGTGCTGAGGGCAGGTAGAGACCAAGGAAAGAGTCCAGCCACTTCAGGTTTGTAGGTGGCAGTCTTAATAAGCAAAGGTAACATACAAAAGGCTTGCCTGGGGGGGCGCCTGAGTGGCTCAGCTGGTTAAGTATCTGCCTTCGGCTCAGGTCATGATTCCCAGGGTCCTGGGATCGAGCCCCACATGGGGCTCCCTGCACAGCAGGGAGCCTGCTTCTCTCTCTCTTCCTCTGCCTCTCTCCCAGCTTGTGCAAGCACGCTCTCTCTCGTGCTCTCTCTCTCTCGTTCACTTGGTTCCAAATAAATAAAATAAAATATTTAAAAAAAAAGGCTTGCCTTGGATGGCAGCAAGACAAATGGGTCTCCCCAACTTCCCATCAAATCTTAAAAGTTTAAAAGGAGGCCTTAACTGGGTTCAGTCACATATATCCTGCAGGTGTTCTCAACACCATATCACCATTTCAAGGCTATGTCCTTGGAGCAGCCTCTGAGAGCAGAACCCACATTCCAAGGACAGGGGAGGGAGTAAGAAGCCTCCTAGGGCCTGAGTCTAGCTCACCGGTCAGTTGGCAGTCGCTACTTTTTTTGTTGTTGTTTAGAGAGAGAGAGAGCGCGAGAGAGCGAGCACGGGGATAGGGGGTAGGGGCAGAGGGAGAGAGAAAATCTTATACAGGCTCCATGCCCAGTGGGGAGCTTGACTCAGGACTTGATCTCATGACCCCGGGATCATAATCTGAGCTGAAAGTCGGATGAGTTGGATGCTCAACCCACTGAGCCACCCAGCTACCCCATGGTCACATCTTTTTTTTTTTTTTTTTAAAGATTTTATTTATTTATTGGACAGAGAGAGACACGGTNTTTTTTTTTTTTAAAGATTTTATTTATTTATTGGACAGAGAGAGACTCGGCGATAGAGGGAACACCAGCAGGGGGAGTGGGATAGGGAGAAGCAGGCTTCCCAGTGGAGCAGGGAGCCCGACGCGGGGCTCGATCCCATTACCTGAGCGGAAGGCAGACGCTTAACGGCTGAGCCACCCAGGCGCCCCTGGTCACAGCTTTTTGATGATGTTCTCCAATAGGTACCAGTCTTTTCTCAGATACTCACCTCATGCAGGTCATCTTATGAAAAAAGCATTCTGTGGCTACTCTGTGTATAATACCTTCCACTCTGCACTCATTTCCTCTGTGATCCTACTTCATTTTTCTCCATAATGCTTACCACTGTGTGACATACTATGTGTTGATTTATTTATTGTCTTGTTTCTTCTGTTGGATTTTAGATATAAGAAAGGAGGGAATTAATTTTGTCTTTATCTTCTAGAACAGTACCGGTCACATAATGTGGATTCAGCAGATATTTGTGGAATGAATGAATGAATGAATGAATGAATNGGTTTATTCCTGATAGATAAACTTAAACGGATGAGCTTAAGTATGGTGCTTGGTAGACATTTTTCTTGCCAAGTTTTATTAAGTACAGTGTACTTATTTTCTCTTTTTGTTCTTTTCTCTCTTTTTCTACCTTCCCTTGAGTTATTTTTTAATATTCCATTTTATCTCTTCTGTCGGCTTAATTAGCTATACTTTATTTTTTGTTGTTGCTGTAAGATTTAAAATGTTTATCTTGTAATTTTTTAAATAATATTATACACATAACATAATGTAAGGCCTTATGATAGTGTATTTCCATTTTCCTTCTCCCATTTTTCGTGCTTTTTTATCACACATCTTACTTGTTCATGTTAGAAACACCGCAGTATATTGCCATTATTTTTGCTTTAAGCGGTTTAAAATTTTAAAATTATCTTTCAAGTAAAATTTTGCAATAGAAACAAAGATTTTTTTTAAATGATTTTGAGAGAGAGAGAGAGAGAGAGCATGAGCAGAGAGGAGGGCAAAAGTAGATAACAGACTCCCCACTGAGCTTGGAGTCGGAAGTGGGCTTCAATCCCAGGTCCCTGAGACCATGACCCAAGCCAAGTGAGACTCTTAACCGACTGGGCCCCCCAGGTGCCCCTGAAACTTTCTGATTCTTTGACCTCATTTCTTTATCCTTCCTTCCTCCCACATTTAAATAGCCTAAGTGTATACTTGCTCTAGTTTTTGTATTTCTTTTTTTAAAATTTTATTTTTAAAAGATTTTATTTCTTTATTTGAGAGAGAGGGAGAGAGAAAGAGATAGCACAAGCGGGAGGGGGTGAGGAGCAGAGGGAGAAGGAGAAGCTGACTTCCTGCTGGGCAGGGAGCCCTATGTGGAGCTCCATCCCAGGACCCTGGGATCACGAACTGAGCCAAAGGCAGATGCTTAACAGACTAAGCCACCCAGGTGCCCCAAGATTTTAAATTTATTGTCCTTCTTTGCGGATGTTGGTTCACAACCCTCTTGGGAATTCCCAGGTGTAATCTGAAATGAGCCCCTGCGTGCTGAGGGCAGGTAGAGACCAAGGAAAGAGTCCAGCCACTTCAGGTTTGTAGGTGGCAGTCTTAATAAGCAAAGGTAACATACAAAAGGCTTGCCTGGGGGGCGGCCTGAGTGGCTCAGCTGGTTAAGTATCTGCCTTCGGCTCAGGTCATGATTCCCAGGGTCCTGGGATCGAGCCCCNATTTTAGATATAAGAAAGGAGGGAATTAATTTTGTCTTTATCTTCTAGAACAGTACCGGTCACATAATGTGGATTCAGCAGATATTTGTGGAATGAATGAATGAATGAATGAATGAATGAAAGACTTCAGTTCATGAAGAAAGTGATGGAATAAATTTTGGGATTAAAAAAGCTATCTTTATTCTTAAAATTATATTAAATATAAGGTGCTTATGAGTTTATTGTGTGGAAACCTTGTAGCCTGTGTTACTAATTCTCCAGCTGACTATGAGCAGATTATACTCTAAGCCTGATAAATAAATAAATGCGGTTAGGGGAGTCCTTCCAACTATTTTATTTATATATAAAAAATATATGTGTATGTATACTTATTTATTATAAACAAGTTTTCTGTTTTTTGTTTGTTTTTTTAAAGAGAGAGAGAGAGAGAGAGCGAATGCAGCAGGGAGGGGCAGAGAGAGAGAGAGAATCCCAGGCAGACTCCCTGCTGAGTGTGGAGCCCGTTGCAGGGCTTGATCTCAGGATCCTGAGCTGAGCTGAAATCAAGAATTGGACCCTCAGCCGATTGTACCACTCAGGCCCCCCCCCATTCTAAACAAGTTTTTAATGAGGTCTTCTTTAGTTTCTCTGCAAAAGTCCATTGTAATCAGGTTAAATATCCAGTAGGGAGATTAATTCTGCCATTTTCCTGTGCAGATAACCTTTGTTGGTTTATTGTTGCTCTAGAATTCTTCAGTTTGTCGTCAAAGAGCCTTCATAGTGTCATTCTGTATTGTCTCCAGTATCTCCTCTCCTCTCTCCTCTCCTCTCCCCTCCCCTCCCTCTCTCCTCTCCCCTCCCCTCCCCTCCCCT
>NC_048225.1:66238528-66331893 GCF_002007445.2 Ailuropoda melanoleuca
TCTCCTCTCCTCTCCTCTCCTTCTCCATGCCCAGCTTGGAACCCAGTGTGGGGCTTGAACTCAAAACCTGAGGTCAAGACCTGAGTTGAGATCTAGAGTTGGACACTTAACTGACTGAACCACCCAGCTGCCCCAGTCTCTAACATTCTTTATTGCCATCCTTTACTGTGTTTCCTACTGTATATCACATATATTCTACATTTATTTTAGTTCCTTACATTAGTAAATCCTGCCTCCCATTCCTCTTTATCAAAATCTTACCTGTCTTTCATGTCTAATAACATATTAAATGCTGTCTTTTTTGTGACATCATTCCCAATGCTCAGAATTATAAGAAGCTGTTTCTTGGGGCGCCTGGGTGGTTCAGTTGGTTAAGCCTCTGCCTTCGGCTCGGGTCATGATCTCCCAGCCCAATGGGAAGTCTGTTTCTCCCTCTGCCCCTCCACCCCCATATGTGTGCTCTCTCTCTCTCAAATAAATACATAAAATCTTTAATAAATAAATAAATAAATGAGGCTGTTTTGTAATCTCCCCCTTTTTCCTTTGGAGGAGTGATGACCCCTCCCCCAGTGTCGTGTTCTGTTTCCTGCTTTATACTGGCACTTTCCTTGCCCTGAGTTGCAGACCTGGCTGTAGGCCTTTCCGAGTTCTTTTCTAAGCATAAAAAATCTCTTGTCTATATTATTCCTTTTAATCATCCTCTGTTATTTTCAGATTCCTCTATGTTTTTTATGATTGTTTTTACTATTTTTTTATTTAGTATTATAAGTCCTGTAAGATTGCCTTTCATATAGACCCTGGAGCTCTATGACTTTAAATAAAAGAAAATCACATTAGAACTTCAGTTTTAAGGTCATCTTATTTTTCCCCCCATATCTCTCATGGATTTGAAGGTTGCCTTTTCAGTCTTATCACTTTATTACATTTTATTGCCTTTAGTGTTTTTATACAGAGGGCCTCTCTTGATATCCTTTTGTTCAAGTTCTTTTGAGAACTTTTGCTTGTTTTCAGATATCAGTAAAGGAATCTTTCAATAAGGAAAGGAATTCATCAAGCCATTTACTATTCTTTATTGTAAGGTAAATCAAAATGTACATCTGGTTTAGCTTTATTAGTTTTGTTTGTTTAATGAAGTAAAATATTGAATATGATCTTGATATAAATTAAAGAAGCTTCTTCCTTTAATTAGTAATTTAGATTACTCCTTGTTAATGATGCAGAGTTGACCCTCGTCTATCAGATGTAATAATATAAACATTTCAGTTTAAAGGTTTTTTTGATGTAAGATATCATACTTTTGCAAAACCGTGTCTTAATAAGTAGTAACCAGACTGTCTAAAAAAAAAAAAAAGATATGTCATATAAAAATAGGCATACTCCAAAACCTACATGAAGGAAATGGTAAAGTTTATCAATTTCTGCATTCCTACCAAATATGGCTGATTGTCTTTCCAGTTAATCATTTTTCTTGTTCCCCATGGCAGCTTCTCTTACCTAACATATGCTAAAATTTTAGCGGGCCCTGCCCTTCCTATTAATATTTCCATTTTAATACTCTCTCTGAAGACTTATTATCCGGAAAGCTTTCTGTTAGTGGGAATTTGATATGTTAGAGCAAATTGATGGATCAGATATTTTTGAGCAGCTGAATCTTTTAACTCCCTGGGAAATCGTGCCAAGTATGTGAGTCTCTCCTTCTGCCCATTCATAAGACCAGCTGCAGACAGGGTCCTGGATTCTTGGAAATAAAACTATAGTTCTTCACATATCCTTTCCAACCTGTTAAATTATTTATAAATGAACCTTAGGCGATGGTGATTCCAAATTACTGTAGCCTGAATGATCACTGACCACAGAGCACTTAGGGAGTAGGAGCTTAATACACGTTGACTGCATGTTCGCTGTGCTTGTAATGGCTTTGTTCACTTCTGCTCCCAAGCTTTGAGAGCACTCTCTTGCGTTCTGGAGTTAGAGTTTCTCTTTGTTGTATGTTCTGAGAAACTTCAGCTTCATCTTCTAACCTTTTTATTGAGTTGTTCATATGCTAGTTTCTTATTGCTGTTAGAACAAATGTTGCTGCCAATTTGTGAGCTTAAAGTACCATACATTTGTTAATTTACAGTTTTGGGGGACAGAAGTGACTCTCACTGAGCTAATGTCAGTTGTCAGTAGACTGTGTTCATTCTGGAGGTTCTAGGGAAGAGCTGCTGCCTTGCCCTTTTCAGTTTTTACAGGCAACTCGCATTTCTTGGCTTGTAGTCCCTTCCACCGTCTTCAAAGCTAATAGTGCAGCATCTTCAAATCTCTGACCTTCTTTCTCCTTCAGTCATTAAAGCACACTTGTGATTACACTGGGCCCCCTGGGATAATCCAGGAATAATCCCATTTTTAAAAAAGATTTATTTATTTGAGGGGGGCAGGGAGTGGAGCAGGGGTAAAAGGAGAGGGTGAGAGAAAACATGGAGTCTGAAGAGGGGCTCAATCTCACACCCCTGAGATCAGGGCCCTGAGATCAGGGCCTGGGCCAAAACCAAGAGTCAGACGCTTAACCGACTGCACCCCCCAGACGCCCCTAATCTTATTTTAAGTTCAGATGATTAACAGCCTTAATTCCCTCTTCATGTCTCATTGCCTTTTGCCTTGTAGCATATTCATAGGTTCCAGGATTAGGGCGAGGAGGGCACCTTTGGGAGCCTGTTTTTCCATGGACTATAGTTCGTTTCTGCTCTTGGCCTTTACTTTCCAAGAATATTGTTGTTTTTCAATTTTTTAAAAACAGGGTTGCAGTAACATTTCCCTAAGGATAACAGGGTAGTTTCTGTTGTTTTCAGTTTTCTTTCTCTTGTAACAAGGACCATTGAGTGGAAGGCTTACTCTAGAGCAGCTCTGTCCGATAGGAATGCATCATTTTAAGTTTTCTGGTAGCAGCCTTTGAAAGAAATATTTTAAATTAAATTTTAATAAAATGTTTTATCTAACTTAGTGTATCAAAAATATTATCGCCAACATATGATAGCATAACAATTATTGAGATTTTTTACATTTTTTACTTACTAAGTTTTAAAAATACAGTGATTTTTCACTGCCTGTTAGACAGCAGTATACAGACACAGCATCCAGAAANAGATTTTATTTATTTATTTTTTTAAAGATTTTATTTTTATTTATTTGACAGAGATACAGACAGCCAGCGAGAGAGGGAACATAAGCAGGGGGAGTGGGAGAGGAAGAAGCAGGCTCATAACAGAAGAGCCTGATGTGGGGCTCGATCCCATAACATCGGGATCACGCCCTGAGCCGAAAGCAGACGCTTAACCGCTGTGCCACCCAGGCGCCCCTTAAATTAATTTTAATAAAATGTTTTATCTAACTTAGTGTATCAAAAATATTATCGCCAACATATGATAGCATAACAATTATTGAGATTTTTTACATTTTTTACTTACTAAGTTTTAAAAATACAGTGATTTTTCACTGCCTGTTAGACAGCAGTATACAGACACAGCATCCAGAAAACGAAATGCTTAGGATTTTTTGGGCCTGAGCCTTTTTTGAATCTTTTTTTTTTTTTTTTTAAGATTTTAATTATTTATTTGACAGAGAGAAAGACAGCCAGTGAGAGAGGGAACACAGCAGGGGGAGTGGGAGAGGAAGAAGCAGGCTCATAGCGGAGGAGCCTGATGTGGGGCTCAATCCCAGGACCCCGGGACCACGCCCTGAGCTGAAGGCAGATGCTTAACACTGAGCCACCCGAGCTCCCCTTTTTTTGAATCTTCTAAAACACAACTGAATATATTATAATTTAGTAACTTTAACCCATAATCTGAATTTTTGTGTAGAATAGCCATATAACTACAGAGAAGCCTTGACTTTGAACTTGGTTTTAAAATGATAAAAAAAATACTCTTTAGTTTTAATTGTGTATGGAATTGGTTTGTAGTATTTCAAATTGCTTATGAGAAGAGCACTATTAATGACTAATAGCAATATTTTTTCTTTAATAAGTGATTTCTGTTTAAATCTTTATCGACTACGATTATTGTGTTGTTAAAATGTAAGTAGCTGATGATATGATGGGATTCTTGGGAGAAAGACATGGTTTAAGTTTTAGAGGCATGGTGGTATCGTGCCTTGGAACATACAGTGAATAAATATTTTTCAAAGGAATGTACCATAAAATATATATAAATATATTTTTAATATATTTAATATTTTAAATAGTATATTGTATTATGTCATGTCATGTCATATCATATATCATATCATATCATATCCAACCCTGAGCCACACCATGCAAAGCTCACTTGTGGGCAGAGAGTATACCGTGGGCTAGCGTGTGACCTGGTTCACCATCTGTGAAATCAGTTACTATCTTGACTCAGAGATTGAAGAAGAAGTTTAAACTTTGATCCCAATAACTTATTTTTTTTTAATTGAGATGAAATATGAAATAAATATTCCGTAAAATCTGCCATTTCTGCCATTTTAAAGTCCATTTCAGTGGCCTTATTTACATTCAGGATGTTGTGCAATCATCACCATCTTTTTCCGAAATTTTTTCATCTCCCAAACAAAAATTCTGTAACCATTAAACAGTGAGTTCCCATGTCCTTCTCCCACCCAGCCCCTGGTGACTTCTAATCTACTTTCCATTTTTCCGAATTTGCCTGCTCTAGGTTTCGTAGAAGTGGAATCAGACCATATTTGTCCTTTTGTGTCTGGCTCATTTTACTTAATCGAATGTTTTCAAGGTTCATCCGTGTTGTGATATATAGCAGAACTTCATCTATTGATGTTTGATCTTGGCTGGCCGTACTAATTTTCTCTTGAAACATTTGTGTGATTTTCAGTGCAAAAATGAATCTTTTAATTTTTCTCCCTTTTCTTTCAAATTACATGACCTTAGTAACAGCTTATTTTTTTTNCAGTGGATACTATTCCCAGTGGATACTATTATAATTGTGAGCTTGTTGACTCATGCTGATGAATAGTAATTTCTTGCAAGTTATCCTGGCATGTAGGATTCATTTTTCATGTAATCTGCATAAAAAGAGCTGTGATGAATATTAATCAAGTAAGAATGCAGATTTGAATGCTAAGCTTCAAAAAAAACTTAATTAGAATACACAAGTCACATTAACGGTCCCTCTGTAGGGAAAGTATGTTTTACTAGTTTTGTAGCTGAAAACTATTCTCTTGTTTTAACCTATCAACTGATAGGTGTCACTGTATGGACAAGAAATTGGGGGTGGGGTGTGGGGTACAACTGCTGTGCTCAAATGAAGTTCTCAAAGTGCTTCATTATTATCAGTAACATATTTTGACCAAGTTAAAATTGTTTTTCCCAGGACCAAAAATAGGGATTTATTCAGCCAGTCAAACCAAGTTTACTTGTTTAAAAATATTTACGTGAAGGCACTATGCTGGGTGCTACAGAGGAGATACAAGGAAATACAGGTTCCCAGGAATTTCCACTCTAAGGGAGTTGAAAGCTGAATGGATGCAGGTCAAGTCATAAATATATTTATCATAAACATGTAAGGAGTTAAAGAACAACACAGAATTAAAGCGTTCATCCAGATCACATAAAAGTGATAGCAAAGGATAAGTAATACTAACTAAATGAACTGTGTAGACTAGTTGTGGTCAATATTTTTATTTTAAGTAGTGCAATGCCTCCCCCACCCTCCCTCTTTTCCCCCAAATGAAACCTTTAACTAATCTCAAATATGTTAAAAAAAAAAAAAAAGGTTAGCAAGGATTTTATTGTTGGAAGGCAGGCTTCCAGACCAGTTCAACCAACTAACTAATGACTTAGGACTTTTTAGCTGAATTCTAGTTCATTTCCTTATTTGCAAATGACATTGATAGTGGGATTGTTGTGAGGATTAAAAATAATGGAGTGTGGAAAGCATTTAAAACCGTCTGGAACATTCTAAGTACTAAATACGTTATATCTGTTAATATTATTGTTACGTTAGGAGAGTAGGGGTGGATGTCAGAAGCCTGACTCCAATATTCAGTTATGGTTTTTCATTTATACATGTGTATATATCTGTGAATATATATGTAGGAATATATATGGGACTAGATTATGTACGTATTCCGTCTACATATATATTATGGAGAGAAAATATGTCCGTAAGCAACTGTCACAGTGATGGCAGCAAAAACTATTTACATGATACCACACATTATAAATCTCTCTGTTGTTCTAGCAAACTTGTGCTAAACTTTAACCTGTGTGGAGAAGAGAATAGTTTTCTTCTTATTTGAATTGTTCTGTGTCCCACATGGCTGCGTTGGGAGTTTTGATTCTTACTTCAGGGTTTTGTTAACTTATCAGGTAACTTTTTTTTTTTTTTCCTAAAGATTCTATTTATTTATTTGACAGAGAGAGAGACAGCCAGCGAGAGAGGGACCACAAGCAGGGGGAGTGGGAGAGGGAGAAGCAGGCTCCCAGCAAAGCAGGGAGCCCGACACCGGGCTCAATCCCAGATCATGCCCTGAGCCAAAGGCAGACGCTTAACGACTGAGCCACTCAGACACCCCTATCAGATAATATTTTAAACGCCATTTAAAAATTGATTTATTTAGAATCCTTTGGTTTTCTCTAATATATTAGTACTGCTGGCTTTACTTGTAAATAACTGTATGATACCTCAGTCCTGGTGTTCTCTCGCTAAAGACACTAAAGACGGCCTGCCCTGTTTTGCATTTGATAGCCCCCTCAGGCAGACTGCCCTAGGGAGAGGAGGGGCCTGGAATCCTTGGTGGAAAAGTGGATTTCCAACTGGGCACATACAGGGAGACATTTCTGTGTTGCAACATTAACTATCATCTCCCCCCCATAGCAATTATAGGGAATTATTCTTTAATCACTTCATGTTCACTATTTACATTAGCACATCAAAAGATGATATTTAATTCTTAAGGTTAATGGTTGTGTTTTTTAAGAGTTTTAATCATTTGTGGACTAAAAAGAAACATCCCACTTTGATTTGCTAATGCATCCTTATGAAGACAGCTACTGTTAAATAAATAAACCATCCTGCTGGGGATAGAACTGTTGGGGTTTTATCAGCAAGCTTCACTGATGAAGATTAGCTGTTCACTAGACTTTGCTTGGTGAATTTTAGTCATGGCAGAGGATAGCTTCATGAGGAGGCATATGGGTTCTGGAGCCTGACTGCCTGGGTCTGAATATAAGCTGCACTATTTACTGTGTGACTTGGGGCAGTCAAACTGATTTTCTCTAGCCTTAGTTTCCTCTTTCGTAAGGTGGGGCTGAATTTGGTTCCTCCCACACACCGTTATCATGAAGATTGAATGAGCTCCTAGCACAGTTCCTGGCGTGTTGCTAGCTCGAGTTATAATAGGTACTGTTGAGAGGCAGCATGGCATGATGGAGGTAGATAAACATGGGGAGAACATGCTGTAATTTTAGCATGGGGTGGGTGGGGTAGCAGAGTCTTTATTCATGACCTTGCGCAAACTGTCCAGCCTCTTTCTATTGATTTCTTCAGTCTGTAAATTGTTGGTAACCTTTCTTATCAGGTAATTGGGAAGAAGATGTGGTATAAAGCAAAATTCAAAAACTGCCACTATTTTATTATTCTCTTGTTCCTTTCTAGTTCTTAGTTCAGTTTAGGAATGCTGCAAATTCAAAAAAACCTTTCAGTTCCCTGGGGAAACAAAGTTAGCCTGTATTCTTTAATTGACACATGGTAAGTAGTTGTCATTTAATCTGTTTTGTTTAATTTTATTGGAATTTTTTTTTTAATGCCTGTCCGATTTTTTGGTTGAATTAACAGGCAACAAATAGAAGGCATTGAAAAGAGATCAAGTAGTCAAGAACTTGAAGGTTTTATAGCTGAAGAAGAATTAGCAAATAAAAGACTAGGCAGTGCAGTTTTGTTTTTGCCAGAAGCTAAGAGGGTAAGAAATGCAAGGTAGGACACCCAGGTCAAGGAAGTGAGGTTGGAATCCTGTGTTTGGTCTTGGATTCGCTGATGAAAATGTGAGCAACATTAGGAAGCTGCCCTCCAGCTGGGAGAGTGCCTGAGGAACCACCCAAGGGTTGTGGAAGCCGATCTTACTTCCTGGGCAGGCAGGCTGGGCAGGCAGGCGTGCCAGAGGTTTGGGGTGATCTGATGGTGGTCAGTCCAAGGTCATGGGCCTTCCCGGCAGCCTCCCAGGGCTGTGCTGTGAATGGCAGTTAACTCAAAGCAATTTGACTCCACCAGGGGGCGAGTGATAATAGAAAGAAGTGGGATAGAGTCTCTCTTCCTCCAAGACTTGCTTCAAGGGAGAGATTAGGATGGGAGGGGCCAGGACTTGGTTTCATTCCCCCCTTTGTTTATCAATACTCCTGGACAGTCAGAGAGCTGGTGTTGGGGACATGGAGCTCTGTTTCTACTGTATAGTAAAATATTGATAGGAAACGGCAAGGTAATATCACATGAGTTCATTCTGTGGACCACCAGTTTCACATGGCACAATGTCCCCTTTTTATAAACATGCATTTTGTTTTTGTTTTTGTTCCGCACCCCCTGGTTACTTCTCAGAGCTCTTCCTGACCATGAAATTTAGGACAGAAAATCACAAACAATTACCACAATTCCTTCAAGTCATAGAGACAACTCTTGACCAGGACCAGCTTCCTGGGCTTGCAAAGTGCCCCACGCTTACCAGAGCCCCACATTTGGTTTAATGCTCTACTGTCTCGATCTTGAAATTCTTAATGCTTTTTGAACAAAGCACTTCATTTATTTTTGCATATCCAGATCTTATATACAAAGCCATAAAGCATTTTTAACACAAGAAAACAGCCCATTCCTGTCTTATTGCACTCTTACCAGTGATAAATGAGTCAAAGGAATTTAGGGCTGGAAACAGTAGGCTGAGATCAAAATGAGGCCAGTGTTTAATAGAAATGTTAAGTGTAGTATGACACTCTTTTTTCTATCTGGGTTGATCAGAGTATTTTGAGATCGTAAAATGTGGTTGGCTAGATATTTCAGATAAAACACATGGTAGGTAACATAGAGGTTACTATAGAGTTTTTTGATTTTTTGATGTTGTTGCAGTGAGAAAGCCTACGTGCAAAGCAGCATTTTGTAAGACAGCAGATCTGTTCATACTGGGGCCGGTGCCAACCCTGCACACAGGGTGTGGACCTGAGGGTCACAGCGTTACTGCCTCTTGCACCTTCCCTCTATCCTGTTCTTAAACATGCATTTTGAAACACACACACACACACACACACACACACACGCACTATCCTGAAGAAAAAAAAATCTTCGCTAAGAGTACTATACACATAATTTCAAAATATCAATATAATGCCCTAATGATAAAGAAGAAATAAATGGACAGTTATCATTAAATAGTTACATGCTACACGTATAAATGCTTGTTAGGCAGTCCTGGAATTCATGGTGAAGAAATAGTGTAATGTGCCACTCTTACGGGGACCGATAGTGTGTTGTGTCGGTGATTCAGATACAATGACATTATCGTCTGAAATGATGAACAACTCTTGGTAGAGTTTTGGACCAAAAAAGGACCAGTGCCCTTTGATTTACCTAAGTCGTTGCCATAGTGGACAATTTGGCATATATTAAATGTACTAAACCAGTGCGAGGATTACTTCTGCTTATGTGTAAAAAGGGATTTGGTTTAAACTTAAATGTCCTAGTTGAATATTTGAAAGCGGTGTGGGATTGTCCATGTCATGTGCTTTGACGAGTTCTTGACACAGCACTGTGCATACAGTGTGTAGAAGAGAGACTTGTACAGTGAAAAGGCCAGGAGAGGGTTCTTATATTTTATTTTATTTATTTATTTAGTTTTGTTTTTAGTAGACTCCATGCCCAACACTGGGGCTTGAACTCCAGACCCCGAGACCTAGAATCACATGCTCTATGAACTGAGCCAGCCAGGTGCCCTGCAAAGGGCAGGGTTTTTAAGATTATTTTATTTTATTTTATTTTATTTTATTTTATTTTATTTTATTTTATTTTATTTTATTATTTTATTTTATTTTATATTTTTTATTTTTTATCCCTTTAAGTAATCTCAACATCCATCATGGGGCTCGAACTCATGACCCTGAGATCAAGAGTGGCATTTTCCGCCGACTGAGCCAGCTCAGCGCCCCAAGAAGGACAAGGTCTTTTAAAAGTGAGAAAGGACATTATAAAATTATAAACATACACTGCAGAAAATGAAACAGGTCATGTGTTTTGATTTTCTCGGGTAATGAGTCTTTACCAGAGCTCTACATAGATTTCAGTGAGCAAAATTCATCATCATTTTTTCCTTTTTCTCTCTTTTGGCAAGGATAATGGTGCTTAATAGCTAACAATTATGAAGGTCTTACCATGTGCCAAGCAGGGCGCTAATAGGTTCACAAGGACTGTATCATTTAATCTTTACACAATCCTGTGAAGTTGCTATTATTATAATCCCCATGTTTACGTATAGAAAATAAGACAGATGGAGAAATTCACTCCGAGTGTCTTGGTTTAGAGGTAGACTGGAGTCCTCTGACTCTGGAGCGCATTCTTTTCATCCCTAGGCAACAACACTGAACAATGAAGTGGGCGAATAAAGATACCATTCAAGAGAAGTCTCCAGCACCCCATCTCAGATTAGTTGTGTTGGGTGACTAAGTTTTGACCTTTTCTGGTTGACGACCGTAGCACCCTATGTTCAGCTCGCTGGTGGAGGTTTTGGTTTTGTTTTACAGGTGGATTAATGTCTACATCAGGACTGTCCAAAAGTACTTTCTGTAATGATGACAGTATTCTATATTTGCTCTGCCCATTGGTCGTTAGCCACAGCTGAATGTGCTGTTGAGCACTTGAAATGTGGCTAGTGTGTCAGAGGAAGTTAATTTTGAAATTTTATGGAATTTTAAAATTACTTTAAATATCAGCGGCCCATGTAGCTGGTATTGGGCAGCACAGGTCTGGATAAGTAAAGGGGATGCAAAGAGAAAATGCTTGCAGGAGCATTCTAAATGCTGTCGTTTGGTTTCCTTTCCTTGTCTCCTGCACCTGCAAAACCGCCCCTCTGCACATCTGCTCTAAGGTATGGAAATACTACATACAGGTCGTGGCACTTCTGCCTTTTTGGATCTGGTGGGCTTATTCCAAGTCTCCAGAAGCATCTTCTGTCTAGCAGGTGGATGCCCTGCGTGAAGTCTTGTGGTGGTGCTTGCGGGGCCCCAGTGTCAGCATTCCGGGTCCCGCTGACCTGGCTTTCAGGAATATTTAGTTATTGCCGCATATGTTTCGGCACTCAAGCTGGAGGAAATTTATTCCCTGCAGCCTGAAGTCAGCACAGATGGGATCTTGAGCCAAGGCCTCAACACGAAGGAGCTAAATTGCTAACTCTTCGGGGCTGCCGTGATGCTGCTGACCTCAACAGCTGTGGTTGCCATGGTATGTGGGGAGCTTTCATAATAAAAGGCAAGAAATTTCCATTTATAGCCATTACTGTGGTGTGAATTCGAGGTAGGTAAACGAAGGGTGGCATATGTTGCTGGGTTTATTTATTTATTTAAGATTTTATTTATTTATTTGACAGAGAGAGAGAGAGAGAGAGCACATGAGCAGCGGGAGCAACAGAGGGAGAGGGAGAAGCAGACTCCCCACTGAGCAAGGAGCCGGTTGCAGGACTGGGTCCCAGAACCCTGGGATCATGACCAGAGCTGAAGGCAGACGCTTCACTGACTGAGCCACCCAGACGCCCCCTATTGATTTGCTTTCAGCAGAGCAACAGCATTAGAGCAGAAGTTGGTCATTTGTGTTCAGTGTGTCCGTGTGTATTGCAGGGTATGTTCCAATTCAGGCCTGTGTGCAAGCATGAATAGTTTTCTGTGAAAATGTCAGCTTCGAGTCAGGGTATCTGAGATGTTGCCGTGCTGAGTTTTATCATAAGCGTCTGTCTACTTAAACATATATATTTGTTTCAATTTTTGAGCTTCGTAAAATGGTATCATGGCTGAATGCAGTCTTACGGGATATATATATATGTATATATTTTTACTCAACATTTTCGAGATGCATCTCTATTACTGCAGCGAGCCCCAGTTCATCCCTTGTCTCTGCTGTGTGGTTTTCCTCTGTGTGCGATATGCTACACTTTACCCATTCTCCTGAAAGTGGACTTCTGGGTTGTTCCTTAGGAAAATGTTCTTTCAGTTGATGACATTTTCTGTCACATTATTGTTTGAAGGTAGAGAGGCGAGGGCATAGATCATTCACATCTCAGAAGGGACCAGGGGGAAGAGTGATCAGGAAGATAGGATATATTTAAAATAAGGAGAAGAGGAAGGACCTGACGTACTATTTTCTGGGTATCTGGAGTGTCACATAGGTCTGATCTCTCATGGAATTCTCATCATGTTCCGGCGAGGGCTTTTGCTCTTTCCATTTAACAGGCGAAGAAATGCACGTAGAAGGAAAGTAACTTTTCCGTGATCATGTAGCTAGGAAGAAAGAGGTGGAGCTCCGTGGTGAACCAGAGTTTCTGACCCCTGTCCTTTCAGCCGATGGGCACTGTCAGGGCTGTGTGGCCGCGAGAGGAGACAAGGTATCAGTGGAAAAAGGTCACCTTCGGGCTTTGTCACTTAAAACAGAAAAATAAACATAACCCCAGGGAAATTTGAATTCAGGGTGGACAAATGAAGGAAAACAAACAGAAGGAACTTCGTGATCAGGGCCCCTGCATCTTGCTCTCCAGCACGAATCATCCTGATGTGGCTGAGACCTGCCCACCTAGCTCTGTAGTCCTTACGCTTCTAGAAATTTTCCTTCTGCCAGGAAGGACCTAAGAAGCCACGTAGTCCCAGGCTCACCATTAATCAGCTACACATAGAATCAGTTGACCCTGATTTATCAGCAGTCCACCGTCTGAGGGTTTTGTTTGACTGTTTGATGGTGAATCTTTATGGAGAATTAGGACAGAACCGGGTGCCAGCCTCGCATAGGAGAGAACTTTGCTGTTTTCAGTCTGTAACATATTTGACGGCTGTGAGTGCAATCCATTAGAGAACATAAGTGCAGATTCAAAATTTATTTCCATGATTTTAAATTATTGACTGCTACTGCTAGCCCAGGGCTCATACATCCTGAGTGACTGTGGAGCTGAATAGAGAAAAATCCCCTTTGGTAAACAGGCTGGAAATCGGCACTGCTCTTTGCAGGGGGCTGTTGTGCCTCTCATGTTTTATTTAGGTGTTTAGCAGTGCCGTTTGAGTTTCTAATTAACGTGGTGCCTGCAATTCAGTTGTCTGTGAAGGCTCACCTAGATTTAATCATAAGATCAGCTTGATGAGGATTTGCAAAGGTAAGCTTTATTGCTTCACACACTGGCTTCTAGCCTCTATCTTGACTGTGAAGGGAGCATTGATTCATAAGAACATTACAAATAGCTTAATGATCATTGGAGTATATTGAGTGGAGAATGAAATGCAGAAGTCTATTACAGATACTCTGTCTCTATTAACCTCTCTAACCCTTCCATTTAGTTTGATGGATAGAAGGATTTGTGCCCTGAAATCACAGAGGTACCACGTGTTCAGATGTGGGATCATCTGTAGGATGGTGTTGTTAATTATTTTAGCAGATCAAGACTCAGTTTAACTGGTTTTGAACAATTTTGCTTCATATTTTATGGTATTTCATAAATTTAGAAAGTAGGTAATCAGCATGTCTAATCTTGAATTTACTCATTAAGATGAATAAACACCTGTATTTTGATATTTACTGTATTTTGTATTTTGATAGTTTAGTGCCATATATATCGAATTAATGTTTCTGTGACTACAGTAAAAATACTGCAATTCTATTTTTTGCCATTATATTGGAAAAAGAAATGATGAGAGTGGCATGCACTGTTTAGAGAGGGTATTCTTATCCTGGGCTAGAATGCATTATGACTGTAATCTTAATATACCATTCGAGTTACTGGCTTTAAAAACACTGTTACTGGGATGTTTTAAAACTGTACATAATTACAGCATATCTTATTTTTAGAGTTTAATATTATCAGTGCTTTCCATTTTAATGACTCCCCTTGGTTACTTCAAAATATTCTTTTCGCTTTTGAAGAAAACTTTACTTTGAAAATGATCATTAGGGGTGCCTGGGGGGCTCAGTCGGTTAAGCATCTGCCTTCGGCTTAGGTCCTGATCTCCGGGTCCCGGATTCGAGTCTCACTTTGGGCTCCCTGCTCAGTGGAAAGTCTGCTTCTCCCTCTGCCTCTTGCACCCCCTCCCCCACACTCATACTCTGTCTCGAATAAATAAGTAAAATCTTAAAAAAAGAAAAAGAAAATGATTGTTAAATTAATCTAAGGAAATATGAGTCTTAAGGTACTGTGATGATGTTCACCTGCGGCAAGCACATTTTTAAAAAGTTAACGTATTCATTGAGTATGACCAGTTTCTTTTGATTTGTAAACTTCACATTTTGTGATGTTTGTGAATTTCAAGTGTTTCTGAAAACAGTCAATGGCAGAGGTAAAGTAATTTATTTCCACGTGAATGTTTGTTTTTAGTGTTTTTTAAAGAATATAGGCCCAGATACCATGTATTCATAGTTCTTTTTGTGACTAGAATGATTAAAGTTGAGTGTGTTGGGTCTCTTATCACATGGCTAATACTGTTTCCCATGGCTGTTTTGTTTGTTTTGTTTTCAAAAATATCTTCAGTTTTCTGTCTCAACTGCAGTAGTCGGAAAGGGGCAAGAATTAATCTTTTGGAAATGTCTGGTGGCAAAAGTATAGTGTGTCAAAATATTAGAAGTCATAAAATAGCACAGTTAATGCCTGATGCCAGTCATGTTTTTGTTTCTTAAAGTTGGCTGAATACCTCAAGTACTTTTAAAAATGGGTTTGAAATGAGATGTTGAAACGACTTTAGCTGCGTTGGTGTAACGCAGTGGTGTCTGTGGCTATTTGTAGCGACAAAGCTTATTTGTAGGAAGCGCTTACTATACTATGTTTTAGCTCCTTGTTAAATTATTTTCCTGCTAGACTAAGCTTTGAAGGAAGGTACTGTTGCTTCTTGTTCTGTGCTTATTCCTCCCTGCCTATCATGGTATCTGGCTTAATAAATAATCATTAGGTGAATAAATGAATGAGTGACGTCTTAAACTGGAAACAGCACATCTTAAAATTAGCCCCCTAGCAATTGAAGGTGAAAATAAAGTAGCATAAAAATATGGCTGTAATCTTAGTGGTCTTGTGGAATGGCTTATTAATGTAAGTATCTTGAATACTTGGAATGACATGAGAACATTACACAGATTTGTACTGATTCTTAGATCAGCATTATTAATTTCCGTGTTTGAATTTTGTTTGTTCACACAAGTAATTTTAAAGTTGATGTTAACGCGTCCTATTTATGGATTGAATGTCTCATGTGTAGTCTTTGTAATAAAGTTTACAGGACGACATAGTACTATAAATCCATAGATGGCTTTACTGCCGTAGGATGTAAGATCCTTACGCATAGGCATGTGTCTTTCTCGTCTTTGTTTCTCGAGTACCATTTTCAATAGTAATTATTGAAAAAATTTGTTAAAAATATGTGTTTAATTAAAATCTCATGAGAAAATCTACGACTATCTCAAGACTACTCCTTTATGATACGGCTGGTTTTGTTAGGCATTTGGCCATGTGAGTCAATGTCTTCACTACCATTAGAGAGAAGGCCGGGTGGTAGATGTCGCGTGAACCCCACCTACTTCATACAGCTCTGTCCAGGCTGGATGCTCTAGTCCCTGGGGTTCCGTGAGAAGTCTCCCTGTTTTTCTTCCTCCCTTGTGCCTATCTCCGCAGTTTTTCTTGTCTGGTCTCCTCCTCCCTTATGGCTTCTGCTTATCTGCTTAACCTCAACCCCCTGTGTTCCCCTATTCACGCTCTTTGTTCCAGTCCTTTTGAATGACTCAGTTCTCTGAATGGACTGTGCTCTTTCAAACCTCTGTACTTTTGCACATGCTTTACCTTCTGCCTGCAGTGGCCTTCCTTTTCCCTGTCAGCCTGGTGGAGAACGCTTATTTACCCTTGAAGAACCACTCAAGTATTTGATTTGTGAAACTTTCTTCATCACCCCTGCATCTTGTACACGTCTCTGTGAGAGCTTTTACCACCCTCCATTATAGTTGTTTATATATAGGTATATTTTCTGCTACTTGACCATGAGCTTCTTGGTAACCTGGCCATAATAAGCATTTATTATTTTTGATAATGAATGAGGGAACGGTTCATGGCTTGTCTATAATAGGTTCTATGTTTGGAAATAGTTTTCCAACTCAGACTACAAAAGGGAACATCTCAAGTGGTTAAGAAGACCATGGGGATAGTATGTGCTGTGGACAGTGTCCTAAAAATTTATAGTCCAACAGGCAGATGAAAAATTGAACCATTTCCTGGGGCACCTGGGTGGGCTGAGCAGGGAGCCCAATGTGGGGCTCAATCTCAGCACCCTGGGATCATGACCTGAGCCGGAGGCAAATGCCCAACTGACTGAGCCACCCAGGTGTCCCCAGATATATCGTTTTTAAATATCTTCTCCCATTCAGTAGGTTGCCTTTTATTTTATTGATGGTTTCATTCACTGTGTAGCAGCTTTTTATTTTGATGTAGTTCCAGTAGTTTATTTTTGCTTTTGTTTCCCTTGCCTGAGGGGACATACCTATACATAAATATTTCATATGATGCAGTAATTCCACTATCGGATTTTTACCCAAAGAAAATGAAAATACTAATTCGAAAAGATAAATGCACCCCTATGTTTGTTGCATTATTATTTTCAGTAGCCAAGATATGGAAGTAGCCCAAGTGTCTGTTGATAAATGGATGGATAAGGAAGAAGTGGTCTATACTCAGCCATTAAAAAGAATGAGATATTGCCATTTGCAGCAACATGGATGGACCCTAGAGGGTGTAATGTTCAGTGAAATAAGTCAGTCAGAGAAACACAAATACCAGATGATTTCACTCATACATGGAATTTAAGAAACAAATGAATAAAAACATGAAAAAGAGACAAACAGACTCTTAAATACAGAGAACACAGTGGTGGTTCCTAGAAGGTAGGTGAGGGGCGAGATGGGTGAAACAGATACAGGGGATTAAGAATACACTTATCTTGATGAGCACCGAGCAATGCATAGAATTGTTGTATCCTTATATTGCACACCTGAAACTAATATAACACTTATATGAATTGTATTTCAATTAAAAGTTAAAAAATAACACAGCTTATGCAGGTCAACATCCAACTAGCGGTAAATCAGGTTGACTGTGTACCCCGATACCTTGTGAGAATTGTCCTCTACACCTATGGTCTTCATCCCCCAAATACGTAACTCTCGTGTAACCATTTAAAAAAAAAATGAAGACAAACCCACATTGAAGGACATTTTGTAAAATACTTTATTAGAACTCCTCAAAGCTGCCAAAGTAATCAAAAACAAAGAAAGTCTGAGAAACAGTGACAGCCAAGAGTAGCCTGGGCTGGTATGACAAATAAATGGAATACAGTATTCTGTCTGGGTAGAATCCTGGAACAGAAGAAGTGAATTAGGTAAAGACGAAGGAAATCTGAGTAAAGTATGAATTTTAGTTAATAATAATGCATTATTGCTGGTTTCTGAGTGGTGACCATAGAACCACACAAATGTGAAATGTTTGCACGAGGGGAAACTGGGGCTGGAGTACATGATGACTCCTCCACTGTCTTTGAACTGTTCTAGAACTCTAAAACCATTCTAAAACTGGGTGGGGGGATGGGCAAAACAGGTAAAGGGGCTTAAGGGATACAGACTTCCAGTTACAAAACAAATCATGGGGATGAAAAGCACAGCATGAGTAATATAATTAATAATATTATAGAAAAATAAAATGGAAGGGATTTGAACCCCTTTCTTCGTGTTAAAATTACTTGTCCCAGGTGGTTCTGTCCAACAAGTGACCAAATTATCACTCTTACATAATAAAACATAGCTAAATTCATCGTGATTTGATTGCTGCTGTTTATTGTTGAATCTGTTTACAGCACTAGGATTTACGCCAGAGTTTCTGACATTGGTGTTTTCTTTTTTTTGTTATATTCTGACCTCTATCAAAAGCCTGTGATCCAGCAAAGTTCAAAACAGTTTTGGTTTAGATATGTAGATGCTGTTCTCATTGGAGATGAGCTAATTACAACGCTTCTCTTGTTAACTTGGTGCTAAGCATTTTATTGCTATGCAATTCACACCCTATACAATTCAGCCATTTACATTGAGCAGTGCAAGGGCTCCTGGGTGGCTCAGTTGGTTAAGCATCCCACTTTGATTTTGGCTCAGGTCATGATCTCAGGGTGGTGAGATGGAACCCCGGGTTACGCTCCAAGCCCAATGTGGAGTCTGTCCGTCTGCCTCTCCCCCCACTCATGCTTTCTTTTTCTCTCTCTCTCTCTCTGTCTCTCTCTCTTAAATAAACAAAATAAATAAAATCTTTAAACAAATAAATTGTGCAGTGCAGGGTTTTCAGTATATTCTCACAGCTGTGCAGCCATCACCAATTTTAGAATGTTTTTCTCCCCCCCCAGAAGAAAACCTGTAACCATTAGCTGTCATTCCACAATCTGTCAGATCATATGGTAACTTTATGTTAAATGTTTTGAGGAATTGCCAGGAATTGTTTCCAAAGTGATAGACCATTTCACATTTCCATCAGTAGTGTGTGAGGGTTCCAGTTTCTCTTCATCCGTGTTAACCCTCGTTCCTGTCTGTCTTTTTATGACCCTCCTGCTGTGTTTGAAGTGGTACCTCATTGTGATTTGTGTTGTATTTCCCTCCCTAATGATTAATGATGCTGAACATCTTTTCATATGCTTATTGGCTATTTGTATATCTTCTTTGGAGAAATGTCATTTATTTTAATTGACTTTTTGTTGCTGTTGACCCATATCTAAGTGGCAATAACCGGTACCTTTCTAATGGAGTTATTATGAGGATTAAAAGAATTAATATATGCAAAATGCTTAGAGCAGTGCTGGACACATAGTAAATGCTCCTTTAATGTTGGCTATTATTGTTTTTATCACTTATAATAATTTCTTCATGTGCTTAGTGCTTCCTAGTGACCCTATTCTATATTCGCTGATGGGAGCTGTGAAAAATAAACGTGCGATTTTTGTTGTTTATATATGTGTGTGTGTGTGTGTGTGTGTGTGTGTGTATTTTTTAAGGCATCTCTGTTGAGTTACTTCCTCTAGTGATTGCTCTGGGGCTGTGGTGCCCCATGCAATGGCTACTAGCCACATGTGGCTTTTATGCACTTGAAGTGTGGCTAGTCTGACTTGATATATGATGATGTAAAATACAAACCAGATTTCAATGACTTAGTGTGAAATGCAGAATGTAAAATATTTCATTCGTGATTTATATATTGATTATAGAGTAATAGTACTGCTTTAGACATTTGGTTTCAATTAAACTGTAGAAATTTCATGTTTGAAAACTTTAAAAAATATGAGTAGAAAAACTTAAATTACCTACGTTTGTGGCTCTCGTATTTCTGTTGGATAGCACTGTCTGAAGGGCAAAACTTGCATCTTAAATGTACCTCGATCTATTTCTGTTCGATAGTGATGTGATTCCAGCAAAATACAGCAACTTTGCTCCAGTATAACTGTTTTCTCACCCTTTCTGTATATTATTTTTGTCACATATAGAGCATCTATTTGTTATAAAACCAAACAATGAAAAATTTTTACTTTAAGTAATCTTAGGGTTTTTTTTTTTAGAGAAATTAAGAGAATAAAATGTGTATACAGTCTTACATTTACCTACATACTAACAATTTTTAATGCTTTTCATTCCTTTGTATGGGCTTGGGCTATCATCTGAACAATGCTTTTCAATTTCTTGTAGTATTTCATGTAGTTCAGGTCTGCTTGCAATGAGTTCTCTCACTTTTTGCCTTATCTGGGAATGTCTTTATTTCTTCTTTATTTTTGAAGGATAGTCTCTCTGAAGAAAGAATTATAGGTTGAATTTTTTTTTCTTTCACTATTTTGAATATGTCCTTTTATTTGTATCTGGCCTTTATTATTTCTGATGAGAAGTCAACCATTAATTGTATTGCTGTTCCCCTGCACATGAAGCTGTTTTTCTCTTGCAGCTCTCAAGATTTTCTCTTTGTCTTTGAATTTCAGCAGTTTGAACATCATATGCCTAGGTGTGTTTCTTTGTTTTTATCTTACTCTAGGGATTCATTAATTTTCTCTGATGTGTTGATTAATATTTTTCAGAGGATTTGGAAACTTTGACATCATTTTTTAAATTTTTTAAATTTTTTATTTTAATGTTATATTTATTATATTATGTTAGTCACCATACAGTACATCCCCGGTTTCTGATGTAAAGTTCGATGATTCATTAGTTGCGTATAACACCCAGTGCACCATGCAATACGTGCCCTCCTTACTACCCATCACCAGTCTATCCCATTCCCCCACCCCCCTCCCCTCTGAAGCCCTCAGTTTGTTTCTCAGAGTCCATAGTCTCTCATGCTTCATTCCCCCTTCTGATTACCCCCCTTTCTTTATCCCTTTCTTCCCCTACCGATCTTCCTAGTTCTTATGTTCCATAGATGAGAGAAACCATATGATAATTGTCTTTCTTTGCTTGACTTATTTCACTTAGCATTATCTCCTCCAGTGCCATCGATGTTGGCAAATGTTGAGAACTCGTTCTTTCTGATAGCTGAGTAATATTCCATTGTATATATGGACCACAACTTCTTAATCCATGAGATCATTTTTTAAATTGATGCGTGCTGACATACAATATTATAATATTATATTAGTTTCAGGTGTACTACAACACAATGATTCAATATATATTATATTACATGTATTATATATATTTTGTATACATTGCAATTGATAAACCATGATAAATCTAGCCACTGTTACAATAAAAAGTTGTTATATATTATTAATTTTATTCCTTATATTCCCTGTGTTCCCTATGCTATACATTGCATTCTCACGTCTTATTTATTTTATAACTGTTCGTTTGTAGCTTTTAATTCTTCTCACCTATTTTGTCTATCCCCCCCCACCCTATTTCCCTCTGGCTAATTTATTTATTGAGAGGGAGCAAGCAGGGGGAGGAGCAGAGGGAGAGGGAGAGAATCTCAAGCAGACTCCCTGCTGAGTGGACAGTCTGATGCAGGACTTGATCTCACAACCCTGCGATCATGACTAGAGCTGAAACCAAGAGTCAGATGCCTAACCTACTGAGCCACCCGGCTGCCCCGCCATACTGTTTTCCATAGTGGCTGCACCAAATTATCTTTGATTCTTGGGGTGCCTGGGTGGCTCAGTTGGATGAGCATCTGATTCTTGGTTTCGGCTCAGGTCATGATCTCAGGGCCATGAGATTGAGCGCTGTGTTGGGCTCCACACTTAGTTTGTCATTTTCTTGGAATTTTCTTTCTTCTCTCCTCTACTCCTCCCTGGCTTTCTCTCCCTCTCTAAGAAATTTAAAAAAAAAATTATCTTTAATTCTTGACAAATCCAGAACAGACTTCCATTTCCTTAGCTCTCTTCCAAATTACCCAGCAGAAACCCAAACCCCACAGTGAGGTTATTTTGTCACTTACTGTGATGCTGTTTCCCATGGTGTGCACTCTCCCTTTTTGCTGTGTCAGTAACCCTAACTTGTGGTCTTTGGGCATGACTTTAGCACCCCCAAATATTCTGATATCCTGTTTCCTTACTACTTGAATTATGGTCCATGGAAAAGAGCATCAATATAACCTGGATCTTTGTTAGGAATGCATTAAAGCCCCATTCTAGACCTGTGGCATTAGAATCTTCATTTTGAAGAAGACTCCCAGGTGATTTGTTTGCAAAGCAATTGTCTACTGGATAAACAGTTTGGAGGGGGAGTGCTATTTGTACAGGGTTTATCATTGAATCCTTTCATTCAGGTTATTTATTTTTCTTCTGTTTCTTTTAAGGGAAACAGTTCTGGTTTTTATTTTAAGTTACAAAGGCTGGCTGCTTATCTCTCAAAGGACTATGACTTAATTCAGTATATCAGGATTTGATGAGGAAGTAGAAATGCAATAAGCCATTCACTCTTAATATTTGTAAGCTACTATAAAGCTTATAGAGCCATGTGAGTTTTAAGTACCATGGGTAAACTGAAATATTTAGGAAATAAGCATATTTTGTTTATCTGTCTCAAATGTTTTGTGCTTATTATTTACTCAGATCAATTTGCAAATCTCAGGTATTGTGTTATACACATAGACTTTTTAAATAATTTAGCTATTAAGTTCAGTTTACGAGATGTTTTGGAGACAAAAGATAAATTTTCAGTATTTCAGCACAGAAGAAAAACCTGGTCTTGTAAGATTTTATTCAATAAAATACCCATACAGAAAACATCTAAACTTTGCCCTCTAAAACTTAACCAATTTATTTTCTGTTTTTTTTTTTTAAATGTGTGAATGAAAGATTTCTTTATTAGAAATTTGGTCAGGTTTTTGTCATTCTGTAAGTCCTAGGCAGTATTATTTAATGTCCCAGTGGTGAAATATTTCTAAGGTAGGAAGACAATCCACCCTATTCAGCTACTACAAATAATATCTTTAGACAGCTAATAAATAGAAGGGCCAATTAACTACCTTTGTCTTTTGTTACTGAGCTGTTGAAGTATGTCTTTCATTATAATTTTTTTTCCAAACCAAGGCTTTTTAAGGACAGTGACTGTGGTACTTCTTTTGATACATATGCAGACCCATGTTATATATAAAATTT
The DNA here is from genome assembly GCF_002007445.2 of Ailuropoda melanoleuca. Lineage (NCBI taxonomy): Eukaryota > Metazoa > Chordata > Mammalia > Carnivora > Ursidae > Ailuropoda > Ailuropoda melanoleuca. The sequence continues at coordinate 66,261,372 of NC_048225.1, forward strand.
CTGTCCTTAAGTATAGTTTTATCTTGTTCATCAGTTACATTTTCTTCCTTTTACATTCATCTCTGTTTAGAGCATTGTGGGAATTAATTTTTCTAAGTTGAGTCTCACCGTAAATGGAATGGGAACCCGGAAAGTTTATGAGAGCTGACCTTATAGAAAGATGAACAAACACATTATACTTCCAGTTCCTGGTTTTGCATGTGAGAAGCTTGGAAGTTGTTACTATATCCTAACAAATAAAAAGCTGAAAAGACTGAAAACCATTAGCTCTTCTTGGATTTCTAAGAAAAGGGAGGACACAGGGCAAACTACTGTCCCCCAGATTGAAGACAGACAAGTGAATAAAGGGAAGCATGGCTCAGCACAACAGACTTGTGAGTGGAAAGCAGAACTGTAGTGGGAAAACCTGAACTGTAATCGATGGAGTCTCAGTGTGGACAAAAGTGAGTTAAAAACTCCAGGAGGACCCTTATCACAGAGGGACTCCTCCATTTTTGTGAATTTTACCTCTAGTAGCTTGACCAGCTCTCATAGTAAATATTAGAGAAAAATCCTCTTGTGCTTTTGGCAAGGGGAGGGAAAAAGGAACCATTTTGAAATATGCCAGATCACTCTGTATTTCTTCTTCTCTCTCTCTCTCTCTTTTTTTAAGATTTATTTATTTATTTTAGAGAGAGAGAGAGAGCGAGCACAAGTGGGGGGGCAGGGAGAGAGAGAGAGAACGCCAAGCAGAATCTGCCAGCCAAGTGCTGAGCCAAAGCAGGCCTGGTCCCACCGCCCCGATATCATTACCTGAGCTCAAACCAAGAGTTTGATGTTCAATAGACTGTACCACCCAGGTGCCCCTCAGAGCACTCGATACTTCTTGAAAACACCTTCCCGCAGGAGAATCTAGTTAACCATATTCTATCTGGCTGAGGTATTATTTGAGACACACTGCCTTGGGAGGAAGGAAATACCCAACTCCAGGCAACTCCTGCTGCCTTCTTGCACCTGAGGGGGCAGGAAAAAACCCTGAGTGACACTTGTGAAATGTACAGTGCTGAGGCATTATACTCACTAAAATATTGAGGCATAATCATAAGAGTATCAAGCACTTCTCCTCTTCCTACGCTTACTAATGCCACATTACTAAAGACTGATTTACAGCTGTTAATTTACCTGGTGCATGATGTCCAGCAATCAATAACCAGACCTTACCAAGAGGGAAAAAACACAATGCAAAGAGAAAGAGAAATCATCAGAACCATACAGCATGGATGTTGGAAAAATCAGACTGGAAATTTTATGATTAATATGATTATATGATTAATATGCTAAAGTAGGGAGCATGTAAGAATTGATGTACAATGTAAGTAGAAAGATGGAAATCATAAGAAAGAACCAAAAAGAAATGCAAGAGACCAAAAACAGTGTAACAGAAATGCAGAATGTCTTTAATGGGAGTATTAGTAGACTGAACATGGCTGAGGAAGGAATCTCTGAGCTGGAGGATGTCTCATCAGAAATTTCCAATACTGAAAAGCTAAGAAAAGAAAGACTGAAAAAAAAAAAAAAGAAAAAAACCAAATCATAATATCCAAATATTGTGGGACAACAACAGAAGGTGTGATATGCATATATTGGGAATACAAGAGAAGAAAGAGAAAAAGGAACAGAAAAAATATTTGAAACAATAAGGACTCAGATTTTCCCTAAAGTAATAACAGACTCCAAATCATAGATCAGGAAGCTCAGAGAATATTAATCAGGATAAATGCCAAAATGTAGAACATATACCTATGCATATCATTTTCAAACTACAGAGAACCAAAGAGAAAGAACAAATCTTGAAAGAAACAAGAGGATCAAACACGTCACCTATCAAGGAACCAAGATAGAGATCATGCAAGCAAGACATGAGTGAAGTGAAATATTTATTCATTCATTCATTCATTCATTCATTCATTCATTCATTCATTCATTTATTGGCACTCCTGAATGAATTTTATTTATTCCTCATATCAAGTTGTTAGGTAGGTATTATTAGACGTTAAGTGACATGCCTACCTCATTTCAGCTAACCAGAGGCAGAGTAGAGGTTTTGTGAAGTGAAATATTTAAAGTGTTGAGAGAAAAAGAAAATCTCCACCAATCTTGAATTCTGTACCCTGTGAAATTATCCTTCAAAAATGAAGGAGAAATGAAGACTTTCTCGAATAAACAACAACTGTAAGGATTTTTCCCAGTAGACCTGCCTTGCAGGAATCATTAAAAGAATTTATTTTTTTTAAAAAAAGATTTATTTATTTATTTACTTATTTATTTAGTTGAGAGAGAGCACACAAGCAAGTGGGGTAGAGGGAAAGGGCAAGAGAATCCCAAGCAGACTCCTCATTAAGCATGGAGACTTACATGGGGCCCAGTCCCATGACCCTGAGATCATGAACTGAGCAGAAACCAAGAGTCCTATACTTAGGTGACTGTGACACCAGGCATCCCAGAAGTTCTTTTGAGAGTAGAAAAATAATATAGGTCAGCCACTTGTATCTACATAAAGAGAGGAAGAATATAGAAGAAAGAATAAGTGAAGATAAAATAAAAACATTTATTTCTTCTTCTAATTGATCTAACAGATAACAGATCATTCAAGATGATATCAGCAATGTACTTATGTATGCTTATATATGTATGTATATATTTATATACACACACTTATTATATAAGTGAAATAAGTGACAGAAATGATACAAGGGAGAGGAAAGAAGAATTAGGATTATTTTGTTGTTAATAAGGTACTCAAACTACCCACAATATGGTATAGTGTTATTTGAAAGTAGGTTTGGATTAGTTGTAATTCTGTGTTACAAAATATAGGGCTATCAGTATAAAAAGTAAAAACCAGAAGTATAACTTGTATGCTAAGAAAGAAGAGACAATGGAACCATATAAAATGCTCTGTTGAGAACACAAAAGGCAAAAAAAGTAGAAGACAAAAATAGGAAAATAGAACAAGGGTACCAAATAGAAATAAGTATCAAATATGATAGATATTAATCCAACTATATCAGTAATCACAAGGATCATCAGTGGTCTAATATGAATCAATTAAAAGACAGAGGGATTGGGCCCCTGGGTGGCTCGGATGGCTGGACATCTGCCTTCGGCTCAGGTTGTGATCCTAGAGTCCTGGGATTGACCCCTGCATCGGGCTCCCTGCTCAGTGGGGAACCTGCTTCTTCCTCTTCCCCTGCTTGTGCTCTATCTCTCACTAAATCTCTATCAAAAAAAATAAATAAATAAAATTTAAAAAAAGGGCTCCTGCCTGAGAGTTTTCGGCCTATTCTTCCTGAAGGCCTGCTCTCCAGATTTCAGAGTTGCCTAACCAGTTGCCATAATCATCCTGAAGAGAACTGGATGAGCAGACCGTTCATATAATATCACATTGGGCCAGCGTCTAAGATGTTGGCATAGGAACACCCTGAACTCATGTGCTCACATGGACACACTGAAGCTGCACCTGCATATAGAGCCAGTTCCTTCTGAAGAGGAATTGTTGGCTGATTGAACAGCTTCTGCACAACAAAGGATACAGGGACCATATAAGGAAGGGCAGGAGAGATGGTTAAGTGGTAATGATGGGAACCCCACCCCCAATGCTATGAACTTCAGTGGGAAGGGATAGTATATTGAAGGAATCATGTGCAGATTTCACTACCTTGGGACATAGAAAAAAAGCTGTAGCTTATAGAGCAAATAGACTAGAAGTTAAGGAAACCCATTCACTGACCCTAGAGCATCTGTGAAATGGTGAGGGACCTGATGGAACTCTTTTTGGGGATAGAGGTGCTGGCTGAATGCCATTGTTTACATTTCCCTCCACTTTGATAGTATAGACAGGAGCAGGGTCTGGGCACTCTAGCTGGCCTGCCGTCCCCAGCAATTACGAGGATCCTAGCCCACACCAACTCCAGCTTTTTTCCCAAGGAGTGACCCCCACCTGCACCCACATGAGCTTAAGTGTCTCACCAAGGTGGCCCCAGCCTGGTTGCACACAAGGACAACTTCTGGCCTGTCTTCACTACAGCTTCAGGTTTCCCACTAGGGTGGCCCATGAGTGGATTGTCCCGAGACCCCCAGACTGTACTTCCTACAGCTTCAGTCAGCTAGCCAAAGCTGCCAGACACATGCAGTCTCCACAGAAGATGTTCTTACCAAGGCCTTCAAGATTAGGAGAAGTAGCTGTTTCACCTATTTCATAGAAACATAGAAATTAAAAAAAAATGAGGGAACAACGAATATGCTCCAAAGGGAAGCACAAGATAAAACTTCAGGAGAAAAAAGAAAAAATGAAACAAAAAGGAGGTAAAAAATCTAATTGATAAGGAGTTCAAAGTAATGGTCATTAAAGATATTCACTGGAGTTGAGAGAGGAGTAGATGAACTCAGAATTTCAGCAAAGAGAGAAAATTTAAAAAAGAAGACTTGAAGGACACAATAATTGAAATGAAAAATACACTAGAGGGAGTCAACAACAGATTAGAGGATACACAAGGATGGATAAGTGATCTAGAAAAATGGTAATGGAAAGCACCTAAGCTGAAAAATGTTAAAAATTAAATTAAACATTAAAATGTTTAAATAAATTTTAATGTTACAACATTAAAAATGTTAAAAATTTAAAGGAATTAAAAAAAAAGATGATAGGTTATGGGACCTCTGGGACAACATTAAGTGTACTGACATTTGCATTGTAGGGGGTCCCAGAAGCAGGAGAGATAGAGAAAGGGGCAGAAAACTTACTTGAAGAAATAATAGCTGAAAATATCCCTAACCTGAGGGAAGGAAACAGATATGTTGTTACAGGAAGCCCAGAGAGACCTAAACAAGGTAAGCCCAAGAAGGTCTAAACCAAGACATATAATTAGACCTATAATAATTAAAATGTCTAAAATTAAAGCTAAGGAGAAAATTTTAAAAGTAGCAAGAGAAAATCAACTAGTTACATACAAGGGAAACTATCAGCTGTTTTTTATCAGAAATTTGCAGGCCAGGGGCGCCTGGGTAGCGCAGTCGTTAAGCGTCTGCCTTCGGCTCAGGGCGTGATCCCGGCATTCCAGGATCGAGTCCCACATCGGGCTCCTCCGCTGGGAGTCTGCTTCTTCCTCTCCCACTCCCCTGCTGTGTTCCCTCTCTCACTGGCTGTCTCTCTGTCACACAAATAAATAAAATCTTAAAAAAAAAATTTGCAGGCCAGAAGGGAGTGGCATGATATATTCAAACTTCTGAAAGGAAAAAAGCTACAACCAAGAATTGTCTACCTGGCAAGCTTATCATTCAGAGATGAGTTATAAAGAGTTTCCTAGACAAAAGTTAGAGGAGTTCATCAGCACTAAATAAGTAATGTTGAAGGGGCTTCTTTAAGTGGAAAAGCCCATAACTAGGATCAAGAAAATCATAAAAGGAAAAAATTTCATGGATACAAGCAAACATATAGTAAAGGTAGTAGATCATAAAACTCGTACAAAGATAAAAGACAAAAAAGGTAAAAATCAACTACATCTAAAAAATTAGTTAAGGAATAAATAAAATAAAGGGATGTAAAATAAATAAGACATGGAGGAGGGGAGTAGAACTAGTGTCTTTAGAGTATGTTTGAACTTAACTGACCATCAGCTTAATATAGATGCTGTATACTTAGGATGCTTTATGTGAATCTTCTGGTAAGCACAAATAAAAAATCTGTAATAGGTACACAGATATAAAGACAAAGGAATTTTAACAGCACTAAAGAACGTCATCAAATTACAAAGGAAGGGAGTAAGACGAATGGGAGAGAGAACTACAAAAACAACAACAAAACAAGTAACAAAATGGAAATAAATATATACCTGTCAAAAATGATTATTTTTTGGAACATTTTATTTATTTATTTTAGAGAGAAAGAGTGCATGAATGATGGGGAGGGACAGAGGGAGAGAGAAACCCAAGCAGACTCCATGCTCAGCACAGATCCTGACACAGGGCTTGATTTCACAACCCTGAGATCATGACCTGAGGAAAAGCCAAGAGTCAGCTATTTAACTGACTGTGCCACCCAGGTGCCCAGACAAAACAGACTTTAAAACAAAAACTGTAACAAGAGACAAAGAGAGGCATTATATAATGATAGAGGAATCCATGCAAAAGAAGATATAACAATTATAAATATCTACGCACCCAACACAGGAGCACCTAAATATATAAAGCAAGTATTAACAGATGTAAAGGGAAATACTGACAGGGATACAATAATAGTAGAAGACCTTAATACCCCACTTAGTCAATGGATACATCATCCAGACAGAAAGTCAATGAAGAAACAGTGGCTTTGAAAGACCTGTAAGACCAGATTGACTCAGCAAAACATACAGAACGTTTCATCCCAAACCAGTAGAATACACATTTTTTTCAAGTGTGCATGGAACATTTGCCAAGATTGGTCACATGTTAGGCTGTTAAACAAGTCTCAGTAAATTCAGGAAGATTGTAATCAGATCAGACATTTTTTGCAACCACAACACCATGAAACTACAAATCAGTTTTAAAAAACTGGAAAAAACACAAACATGGTGACTCAACAGCATGCTACCAGTGAATCAATGAAGAAATCAAAGAGAAAGTAAAAGAAATGGCTGGAGATAAAGGAAAATGGAAGCATAACAGATCCAGATATTTGAGACACAGCAATAACCATTGAAAGAGGGAAGTTTATAGTGATGCAGTGATGCAAGAAATAGAAAAATCTCAAACAATCTAACTTTACACCTAAAGGAACTAAAAAAAAGAAGAACAAAGAAAGGCCAAATTTTGTAGAAGGAAGGAAACAATAAAGATCAGAGTGGAAAGGAATGAAATGGAAACTAAAAAAAATAATAGAAAAGATTAATGAAACTAGGAGCTCATTCACTGAAAAGATTAACAATGTTGATAAAACTTCAGCCAGACTCACCATGAAAAAAGAGAGAGATCTTAAATAAATAGAATGAAAAATGAAAGAAAATAAGTATCACCACAGAAATACAAAGGATTATGAAACTACTATGAAAAAGCTTCTGCACAGTGAAGGAAGCAATCAACAAAACTAAAAGACAACCTACTGAAGGGGAGAAGATATTTGCAAATAACATATCTGATAAAGGGTTAGTATTCAAAATATAGAAAGAACTCCTACAACTCAACATCCAAAAAACAATTCAATTAAAAATGGTCAGAATACATGAACAGACATTTCTCTAAAGAAGACATACAGATGGCCAATAGACAAATGAAGGGATTCTCAGCATCACCAATTTTCAGCGAAATGCAAATCAAAACCACAATGAGATCTCACCTCACATCTGTCAGATTGGTTAAAATAAAAATAACAAGAAACAAGTGTTTGTGAGGTTGTGGAGAAAAAGAAGCCCTTGTGCAACATTGGTGGGAATGCAGACTGGTTCATTCACTGTTAATGACAGTATGGAGGTGCCTCAAAAAATTAAAAATAGAATTATCATATGATCCAGTAATTCTATTCCTGAGTTCTTAAAGAATGTGAAAACACTAAATCAAAAAGGTGTATGTACCCTTATGTTTATTACAGCATTATTTACAATAGCCAAATTATGGAAGCAGCCCAATGTCCATTAATAGATGAATGGATAAAAAAGTGTTATATAGAGGGGCACCTGGGTGGCTCAGCCATTAAGCGTCTGCCTTCGGCTCAGGTCATGATCTCAGGGTCCTGGGATCAAGCCCTGCATTGGGCTCCCTGCTCCGCAGGGGGCCTGCTTCTCCCTCTCACACTCCCCTTGCTTGTGTTCCCTCTGTCTCTGTCTCTCTCTGTCAAATAAATAAGTAAATAAAAATCTTTAAAAAAAAAGTGGTGTGTATATACAACAGAGTATTACTCAGCCATGAAAAAGAATGAAATCTTGCCATTTGCAACAACGTGGATGAATCTAAGAAATAAGTCAATAAGAGGAAGACAGATACCATATGATTTCACTCATATGTGTAATGTAAGAAACAAAAAAAGAAAAAAAACTAGACAAACCAAAAACTAGACTTTTTATAAAAATTTATTCGAGAGAGAGAGAGCACACATGAGCAGGGTGAGGGTTGGAGGGAGAAACCGACTTCCCACTGAGCATGGAGCCTGATGCACGACTTGATCCCAGGATCCCAAGATCACAACCTGTTCTGAAATCAAAAGTGAGATGCTTAACCAACTGAGCTACCCAGGCATCCCTAAAAAGTATACTCTTTTTTTTTTTTTTAAGATTTTTTTTATTTCTTTGACAGACACAGCGAGAGAGGGAACACAAGCAGAGGGAGAGGGAGAAGCAGGCTTCCCGCTGAGCAGGGAGCCCAATGCTGGCCTCTATCCCAGGACCCTGGGATCATGACCTGAGCCGAAGGCAGATGCTTAACAACTGAGCTACCCAGGCGCCCCTAAAAATATACTCTTTTTTTTTTTTTAAAGATTTTATTTATTTATTGGACAGAGATAGAGACAGCCAGCGAGAGAGGGAACACAAGCAGGGGGGGTGGGAGAGGAAGAAGCAGGCTTATAACGGAGGAGCCTGATGTGGGGCTCGATCCCGTAACGCCGGGATCACGCCCTGAGCCGAAGGCAGACGCCCAACCGCTGTGCCACCCAGGCGCCCCTAAAAATATACTCTTAAATGTAGAGAACAAACTGCTGGTTACTAGAGGGGAAAGGGTGGACAAATGGGTAAAATAGATGAAGGGGGTATTAAGAGTATACTTAAATTGTGATGAGCACTGAGGTATGTGTAGAGTTGTTGAGTCATATTTGTATACCTGAAACTAATATAACATTATATGTTAATTATACTGAACTTTAAAAGTGAATAAGTAAATAGATTAAGTTATATTAAATTAAAATAAGTGGATGGAGTAAAATATACAACACTGATACTAATTAAGAAAAGAGGAGTACTTGCATTAATTTTAGACAGAGTAGACTTTATTTATTTTTAAGGATTTTTTTTATTTATCTGATAGAGGGAGAGATAGAGAGTACAAGCAGGCAGAGGGAGAGGGAGAAGCAGACTCCCCACTCAGCAGGGAGCCCAAAGCAGGACTGGATCCCAGGACCCTGAGATCATGACCTGAGCTGAAGGCAGAGGTTTAACTAACTGAGCCATATAGGTGCCACCAGACGGAGAAGATATTAAAAGAAGGAATGTTAGCAGAGATAAAGAAGAGTGTTACCCAAGTATAGAATGGTTAGTTTTCCAAGAAGAATGAACAGTTCTGGAGCACCTGGGTGGCTCAGTTGGTTAAGTGTCCAACTGTTTGATTTCTGCTCAGCTCATGATCTCAGGGTCATGAGATTGAGCCCATCGTTGGGCTCTATGCTGGGTGTGGAACCTGTTTGAGATTCTCTCTGTGCCTCTCCCTTTGCCACCTCCCCCACCTCACACACATGCACGCTCTCTCTCTTAAAAAAAAAGCAAAACAGTTCTTAACTTGTGTTTGCCAAACAACAGTGTCCATCTAATTCATGTAGAAACTCACACTACTGCAAGTAGAAATAGATGAATCTTTTTCATAGTTGGATACCTCAACACTCCTCTATCAGAAATGTGCAGATCCAACCGAAAGGAAATCAGGACATGATGGAACTTAACAACACCATCAGTCAACTGAATGTAATTGACATTTATAGACTACTTCATCCAACAAGAGCAAAATAGGTATTCTTTGCAAGCTCGCTTGTAATATTTACCAATGAAAATCACATATTTGGAAATAAAACACACCTGAAGAAATTTATTTATTTATTTATAAAAAATTTTATTTATTTGAGAGAGCATAAGCAGTTGGGGTGGGGCAGAGGGAGAGGGAGAAGCAGACTCCCCACTGAGTAGGGAGCCAGGCATGGGGCTCGATCCCTGGACCCTGAGATCATGACCTGAGCTGAAGGTAGATGCTTAACCAAATGAGCCACCCAGGAGCCCCAACCTGAAGAAATTTAAAAATAATAATTTTACAGTATTCTCAGAACAGTTTGGAATTAAACTCGAAATCAGATAAAAATATTGGAAAATCTTAAAATATGTGGAGATTAAACAACACACTTCTAAATAACATGTAAGTCAAAGAATAAACCTCAAGGACATTAAAAATATTTTGATTTCAACAAATTTATCAAAAATTTTGGGATACAGCAAAAGCACTGATTACAGGGAAATTTATAGTGTTGAATACATATAAATATGAATACATATATTAAATATTAAATGCACATAACATTGAATACGTATAAAAGAAAGCTATCAAATCAATTATGTAAGTTTCTATTTTGGAAAAAGAAGAGCAAATTAATTGCAGAGTAAGCAGAGGAAAAGCAGTAAGAATTATAGCAGAAACCAGTGAAATTCAAAACAAGAAATTAATAGAGAAAATCATTGAAACCAGAAGCTGTTTCTTCAAAAGATCAATAAAATCCATAAGAACCAGGCTAACTCGGAAAAAAATGAGCTAAGACACAAATTACTAATAACAGAAATGAAAGAGGGGACATTACTGTGGATCCCATGAACAGTAAAAGGATAATAAAGGAAGACTATGGACAACTGTATGCCCATTAATTTATATTATAACCTCGATAAAATGGACCAATTTCTTGAAAGACAGAAGCTGTCAAAACACAGAGGAAGAAGTACACATGAATAGGCTTGTATCTATTAAAGAAATTGAATCAATAATTAATACTGTCTAAAACAGAAGCAACCAGGCCCAGATTGTTTTCTGGTGAATTCTGTTGTGCATTTAAGGAAGCAATTAAACCTTTTCTTTTTTTTTTTTAACAACCGCTAATAGGATAGGAGCAGAGGTAGTACTTAACTCATTCTTGAGGTCAGCATTACTCTGATAACTAAAATCAGAAAATTACAGACCTGTATCTGTCATGAATATAGTTCTAAAAATTTTCAAGAATATATTGAGAAACCAAATCCATAAATGTACATAAAGAATGATATGGCATAGCCAAGTGAGGTGTGTCCCAGGTAAGCAATGTTGGTTCAACATTCAAAAATCAATTAGCGTCGCCTGGATGGTTCAGTCGGTTAAGCGTCTGTCTCTTGATTTTGGCTCAGGTCATGACCTCATGGTCGTGAGATCAAGCCTTGTCTGGGACTCCATGCTGGGCGTGAAGTCTGCCTGAGATTCTCTCTCTCCCTTTCTTTCTGCTCCTCCCTCTGCTCTTGCTCTCTCTCTTTCTTACGTAAATAAAATCTTTTTTTTTTAAAGATTTTATTTATTTATTCGATAGAGATAGAGACAGCCAGCGAGAAAGGGAACACAAGCGGGGGCAGTGGGAGAGGAAGAAGCAGGCTCATAGCAAAGGAGCCTGATGTGGGGCTCGATCCCACAACGCCGGGATCACGCCCTGAGCCGAAGGCAGACGCTTAACCGCTGTGCCACCCAGGCGCCCCTCTTACGTAAATAAAATCTTAAAAAAATCAAGTAGTTGGCTAAAAAAGGAAAATTACATCTGCACTAGCATATCAATAAATGCAGAAACTTGTTTGACAAAGTCTAACACTCATTCATGATAAAAACTATCAGTAAACTAGGAGTTTCCTCAACTAGAAAAAGTATAGGTACAAAAAGCTATAGCTAACATTCTCAGTTGTGAATAACTGTGGAGTTTTTGCAATAAGTACAAGACAGATCAAGGATGTCACCCTGTCCTTGCTCTTTTTCAACATTGTTCTGGGAATACCTAGCTAATGAAATAAGACAAGATAAGAAAATAAAAGGGATGCACATTTAGAAGGGAGAAATAAAGTTCTTTGTTCACAGGTGACATGATCAACTATGTAGGAAATCTGAAAGAATTGACCAAAACCTCTTGGAACTAATAGGCAACCATAGCAAAGTTGCAGGATACAAAGTTGATATATAAAAGTCAGTTGCTTTTATACATACTGTCAATTATTAAGTGGAATTTGTGTGTATTTTTTTGGTTTGTTTTTGTTTTTTTAAGTTGGCTTCACGCCCAGCATGGAGCCCAGCGTGGGGCTTGAACTCAAGACCTTGAGATCAAGACCTGATCTGAGATTAAGAGTCAGACACTCAACTAACTGAGCCACCCAGAGGCCCCAGTAAGTGGAATTTGAGTTTAAAAACCCAGTACCATTTATATTAGCGCCTTCCGAAAAATTAGTTACAAATCAAATAAAATATGTATATCTATATGAAGAAAACTACAAAATTTTGTTGAGTGAAATGAAAAAAGAATAAAATAAGTGGAAAGATATTCCATGTTCTAAGGATAAGAAGAGTCAATATTGTGGCGATGTCGGTTCTTCCCAGGTTGATCTATAAATTCAATTCAATAGCAATCAAAATCCCAGTAAGTTATTTTATGGATATCAATAAACTGATTCTAAAGTTTAGAGATGTAAAAGACCCAGGATGTCTTATCGGGGAATTACAAAGTTAGAGGACTGACACCACCCAAATTCAGGACTTAATACAAAGCTATAGCAATTGAGTCAATTTATTATGGGCAAAAGAATACATGAATGGATCATTGGAACAGAGTGGGGAGCCCTGAAATAGATTTGCATGAATACGGTCAACTGCTCTTTTACAAAGGAACAAAGGCAGTACAATGGAGCATAGTCATCTCAACACAACAGTTGGACTTCCCAGAGCAAAAAGAGAATGTTCTAAACACAGTCCTTATACCTTCCACAGTAATTAACTGAAAATGGACAGCACATTAAGTATAAAACACAAGACTGTAGGACTTCTAGAAGATAGCTGGGGAGTAAGCCTACAGTACCAGTGTCATAATTCATGAAACAAATACTTGATAAGCTATACCTTATTAAAATTTAAAAAATCTGCTTTGCAAAAAACAATGTTAAGAGAATGAGAAGATAAAACACTGGTTGGGAGAAAATATTTGCAAAATATGCATATAATAAGGGACTGTTACCCATAATATTCAAAGAACTCTTAAAATTTAACAATAAGAAAACAACCCAATTAAAAAATAGATAAAGATCTTAACAGGCATCTCACCAAAGAAGATAATTCAGATGTCAATAAGCATGTGACAAGATACTCCACCATCATATGCAGATTAAAATAACATTGAGATACACTATGTATGTAATAGAATGGCCAAGATCCAGAACATTGACAGCACCAAAATCTTTTAGGATGTGGAGTTAATATAAACTCCCATTCATTGCTGGTGGGAATGCAAAATGGAACAGGCAGTTTGGAAGACAGTTTGGCAGTTTCTTACAAAACTAATCATACTTTTACCATATTATACAGTAATCTTGCTCCTTTATATTTATTCAAAGGAGTTAGAAACTTATGTTCTTGGAAAAATCTGCTATGGATATTTACAGCAGCTTTTTTCATAATTGCCAAAACTTAGAAGAACCCAAGATGTCCATGGGCCACCTGGATGGCACAGTTGGTTTAGCATCTGACTCTTGGTTTCGGCTCAGGCCCTGAACTCAGTGTCTGCCTGAGATTCTCTCTACCTCTCCCTCCGCCCCTCCTGCTTGTGTGTTCTCTCTCTTTTTCTCTCTCTCTAAAATAAAGAAATAAATCTTGAAAAAAAAAAAAAGAAACCAAGGTTTCCTTCAGTAGGTGAACAGAGAAATAAATCCTGGTACCTCCTGACAGTGGAATATTATTCAGCACTGAAAAGAAATGAGCCATCAAGCAATGAAAAGTCATGGAGGTACCTTCCATGCATATCACTAAGTGAGAGAAGACAACCTGAAAGGCTACGTAATATGATGCCAACTGTATCACATTCTGGAAAAGACTCAACTTGCAGACAGAGGAATAGATTAGTGGACACCAGGAGTTGGGTTGTGGGGAGGGATGAATAGGCAGATCAGAGGACTTTTAGGGCGATGAAAATACTCTGTATGATATTGCAATGATGGATACGTATCATAATACATTTTTAGACCCATAGTATGTACAACACCAAGAGTGAACTCTAATGTAAACTGTGGACTTTGGAGGATTTTGATATAGTATTGTAGGTTTATCAACTGTGACCAGTAGGTTACTGTGGGGAGTCATGTTGATAATGGGGAAGACTATGAATGTGGGGTGATGGCGGAGATATATGGGCAATCTCTTTGTCTTCCTTTCAGTTTTGCTGTGAACATAAAGCTGCTCTCAAAACAGTTATAGAAAATAATATAAGAATCAGCACAATTCACGTAGCCTGGAAGAAACAAAAATATCTGAAAGATAATTATCCCTTAGGATATTTTTCCTGAATATTTCCGTATTATAATATTGCTCCAAAATAGATATGTTATTTTCCAGTTTATCTAAATGAAAATATTTTATTTTTTATTTGTTTAAGATTTTATTTATTTATATAGTTGAGAAAAAGTGAGAGAGCGCATGTGTGTGCATGAGTGGGGGGAGGGGCAGAAGGAGAAGCAGACTCCCTGCTGAGCAGGGAAGCCCGACTTTGGGCCCTGGGACCATGACTTGAGCCAAAGGCAGCCACTTAACCGACTGAGCCCCAGGTGCCCCTAGGTGAAAATATTTCGTATGAGATGCACGTATAGCGAAAGCAAGCCATATGTTTTCCATCCTCTGTCTTTCTTTCTGACTTCACCGTCTTTATCAGGTCTCCTATGAACAGATGCTGGCACCTCCGAGTGTTTCCTGTCAGACACTAGTCACACCCATTGTTCCAGATGACTTGGTTTTGTTTAATGTCTTCATCTTCTCCATAACCGTAGGTTTTCCCCAATCTTTCATATTCCTCTTTGTATATGGTAGATATAAGAGTAGAATAGAAACTGACGTGCCTGTAATGTGCATGAAACAAAGGTGTTGGTTTTTATTGTGGCTAAGAAGATGAGCAGGGTTTTGGTGATAGGAGTTTTTTCTGTAAGTTCTGGTACATAAAGCAAGCGGGGATACGTGAGGAGAGATGCAGGAGGAAAGATGAGGGGAATGGGAGGCTTATCCATGATGGGGTGGACCAGCAGCTGGTGTTTATGTCCAGTGCTCCTTCTCGGATTGAACTGGACCATGATATTTCACATACCCTTCTACTTGAATGATTGATTTCTCTTTTTGAGGAGACAAAATGCATTTTGATTGTGCTGTTTATATATGAAGATGACAATATTATGCCCTCAAGGTTTATCACTTCTTCTTACAGTCATTTCCCCCATGACTAGTGATACATGTTTGCGAGGTACTCAGTGATAAATCAGGGTTGGCTGTGAGTTAGTTATTTGTGTGTGTGTGTGTGTGTGTGTGTGTGTATAGTGCTATATGGTCTCTCATATAAATATGATCATTAGACAAGCTGTGTGAATCATTTATCCGTTTACTAAATATTGAGCACCTGTTCTGTGCTTTGTCTTGTGTTAGATGCCGATGGAGTAAAGACAGGGATGGGGATGAGGTAAAGAGCACACGAGTACGCCACTACATGTAACTCATGTCACCCAGCAAGTAGAAGACTCCATCATGTCTTTCTTTAATTTATCCTTTAAGTTTAAATATTTCGGGATGTCAGACATCATGGCAGCTACATCTTTGGCAAGACTGATGTACTTTGGAAAAAATCATAGTAAAATGCATTTTAAAAGCCTTTTCTATTTTTACTTGTCACTTTCATTTCAGAATTGCTCCGTCGAGGGGAAGACGTGACCTTAAAAATCAATTTAAAGTTTTTCAGAGTAGTACGTTATTAAGGAGATGGTAATTGTTTTGCTTGCTGTCTACAGTCTTGGGAGCACAAGTGCGCTGCGTTCATAACTTTATAATTCACTTTGGCTTTTATTCTTGCTTGCCTTTCCCCTCATCATGAATCTCTCCCCTATACGTGAGAGCATCTTCATACTTCTTTTAGTCTGGGTATTTTTAATGCCTTCTCTTCTGGGGCTGTAGTATCACCTTTTACTAGTCATTGTTTTCTGATATTGCATGCTTCATTAAAACCTTAGATGTTTTGAACTTGGAGCTTCATGTTGGTGAAATAAATTAAGCTTTGCTTTATCACTTAGGTTGATTACACTTTTACACTTTAATTGACTGAATTTGTTACAGTGTAATACTGTATGTGTATATATGTGTGTATGTATATTTTGTCCAGAATTTTACCGATCAGGGGTCAATCATCTTGATACTTTGACCATCTTCTAAAACGCAGCATCATGACAGCTTTTATTTCATGTGATTTGTTAGATTTTGCTGCTTACCATTTCAGGGATAATATATTTTTAAACCAAAGAGGCTTCATATCCAGAATAATTGCCTATAATTCAATGTTAAGGTATGGCTGTTTTTTGTAGGTTAGACCAATACTTTTCTACCTGTAGTGAAATTCGAATCACCTAGAGATCTTTGAGATGCGCACTCTGAATTCAGTAGGTCTGGTGTGTTGTCAACCTTCCAGATGAAGCTTGGCTGCTCATTCCAGTAGTGTTGTCTTCTGTCATCTTGGGCAGAGGATATTCTCAGGAGATCTCCTTTCAGTGATTGCCGGGATCTCTCATCTCATTCAGATCCCCTCCCTGGTGGTGGATGGTGTTGTGAAGACAGAGGCCATGTTGCTCATTCCTTTGGTATCTTTCTTGCCTTCCCTCTGCATTTTCCAAGCTTCCTGGGAAGGGGGAGCGTGGAGAGACACCTCACTTGGGAGAGGTTGGACCCGTTGTCTGAGTTGCTTATTTAGCTAATTGATGGTCTAAGAATGCTAGCAACTCTATTTGTATTTGTGATATATGTAGAGGCAGATTTTTATTTTAGCTTGGCGATGTAGTCTTGGCATGACAAGTGGAAATAAAATTTATATCAATCTAATAATGTTAAGTGTAACAAACAGTTCCACTTAAAAAAATACTTAAGTAAATTTTTGGAAAAGTGAATATGAGGAATTCTTTTTTTTTTTTTAAATAACAGTTACTCTCTAATGTTCATTTTTGGTAGATAGTATTTCTGGGTATTAGCTTTTTTAGAAAGGATGATTATTCTATGGGGCACCTGGGTGGTGCAGTAGGTTAAGCATCCAACTCTTGGTGTCAGCTCAGGTCGTGATCTCAGGGTTGTGGTCTCAGGGTCATGAGCTCCAGCCCTGTGTCGGCCTGCTTGCCGAGCGTGGAGGATGCTTAAGACTCTATCCCTGGCCCTCTGTCCCTGCCCCTTGCTCTCTCTCTCTCTTTCTCTCTCATATAAATAAAGATTTTTTTTTTCCAAAAAAGGTCATTTATTCTGTGTGTGCACATATTTTCACTTATGGACTTCTTTTATAAAATCGAAAATCTGCTGTATAAATAAGCA
This sequence comes from Ailuropoda melanoleuca, assembly GCF_002007445.2. Classification (NCBI taxonomy): domain Eukaryota; kingdom Metazoa; phylum Chordata; class Mammalia; order Carnivora; family Ursidae; genus Ailuropoda; species Ailuropoda melanoleuca. Next base: position 66,278,712 of record NC_048225.1, read on the forward strand.
GATGGGAAAAACATGGTGTTGTACACCTTTCTCCCCCCCAGCACACTCAATCTGTAAGTAGTATGTGTGATTACCAGGTTAGAATTTTGAGTTTGCCCTTAAACCAAGGATTTCCGACATAAAATTTTGAAAACTGTATTATGTTTGTTGGGATAGGTATCTGAATGAAGGTAGAGACCATTTCACCCTTATCTGTGAGATACAAGGTGTACGAAGCACCAAGAGCCATCCTTAGACTATTCTAACAGTTGCCTCTTGACATTTAGGAGAGAACCATTTTGGACAAATTTGCTGTGATTTTTTTTTTTTTTTTTTTTTTAACAGGCCTCAAGCATTACTGGTCTTGGAGGTCTAGTTGAAAGTACTTTTTATATATAAATGCATTTATTCATTTCTCAAACATTTATTCACTGTGTAAGATGTGCAAGGCCCTGTGGGAGATACTCATGGCTGGATACATTCTGCTTTTCAGGGAGCCTTTAGTGCATGTGTCTGACAGTCTGAGTTCACTGGTCTTCCTTCACGGTATGAGAAAATCTTGAAGTCTTCTGATTTAACTTGATTGCAATTTGTGTTTGGTACTCTGCACAAAAGCATTGACACACTTTGACTCTCTCCTCCAAGTTTTGTCCCCTGGCAGTGCCTTTAAATCTCTTCAGTGCTATCCTTTGTTAATTTTATCATATCATCTGTATCTGTTACATTGTGAAAACAATTTAAATGAATTATTTAGTATACCTTCGTTTGTATATGAGCATATCCTGGGTTCACTGACTCTTCCAAGGCTTTCATCCTTAATGAAATTAAGAAATCTATTGATTCAGATTGCATTTAAACCTTTTATTTTAATAGAGAGCCTTTCCTGGGACTCCCTGAACTAGTGTCTATTTTGTGAATATTCCTGTTTATGTCAGATGAGGTCTGCTCAGTTCTCTAGTAGCTGTGTAGGGGGAAGGTAAGAGAAATGTCTCAGGGAGTGTGAAGGGTGGTGCAGGCTTTACCTCCCTTTCTAGAACACACTGTGAGCCCTGAGGCATCAGAGATTGGAATCTGTCCATGGGGGATCTGGCCATTGTGCGGAAGTGCCATTGCTCTCTCTGTAATGGAAGCAAAGGGCTGTGTTCATCTTAGAAATAGAGTTTTTTGGCCCAACATTCTTTGTTCTTACCAGACATTAGAATAGAACTGAACTAATCGGAGAGATACAGCCGTCTCTTGATTGTCTTTTTTGGGGGGGCAACAGCTTTATTGAGATATAAATCATAACCATACAGTTTATCTGTTTAAACAGTTCGGTGGTTTTAACTGTATATTCACAGAGTTGTGAAACTGTTACCACAATTAATTCTTGTACATTTTCATCACCATGAGAAAAATTCTGAACCCATTAGAGGCACTTCTCATTTACTGCAGTTACCCTCGTTACCACCCCAGCCCTAGGCAACTGTTCTACTTTCTTTCAGTATGGATGTGTCTGTTCCAGATATTTCATATCAATGGAGTTATAGAATATGTGATTTCTCTTGTGACTGGCTTCTTTCATTTAGCATAACGTTTTCATGGTTCATCCATGTTGTAGCATGTATCAATCAATACTTCCTTTTTGATGGCTGAATAATAGTCCAATGCTTGCATATGCCACATTTTATTTACCCATTTATCAGTTGGTAGGCATTGGAGCCTTTTCACTTCTTTGGTATGAACATTCATGTGCACATTTTTTGTGTGGACATATGTTTTCTTTTCTCTTAGCTGTATACCTAGGACCAGAATTGCTGAGTAACAGGGTAATTCTATGTTTAACCTTTTGAAGAACTGCCAGGTTGTTTTCAAAAGTGGCTCTTGATTATTTTTGTAGCCATTATCCTACCTGTATTTTAACTTTCCCTGCCTTAATTTAGGCCTTGCCGCCTCTTGCCTGGCTCTCAGAAGACGCTCATAACTGGGCATTTGATACACTGCTTAAGACTGTAGACTATGGACTTTGAAGAGATCAGTACCTTGAGTGTAACCCAGGAAAATTACTTAATTTAATTTTTACTTAATTACTCAGCTGATTCCTTCTGTATTTCCAGTTTCACTGATCACCTTTTATTACCTGGCTTCTGGTAGTGTTCTGTTTCTGCTCTTGATTTTTTCTGGAATTTTGTTACATATTTTGACTCTAACTTTTATCATTTTGCATTAGGGATATTTTAGGAGCAGCATTTGGTGGAATGTGCGTGGCCTCTGAAATCAGATACAATGTAAAGTTATCCATCAGTACCTGGCTTAGCTCCATCTGGCTCTGTGTGTCCCCTAATCTAGTTTAATTCCTCACCGTTTCTCAACACTGTCCCCCACCTTCTATATCACCTGGAACATTCATCTTCAAATCTCCATATCCCGAAGGTCTCCCTTCCCGAAGTGTTCCCTTTTCCCTCTTTTTTAAAAGTTTTTATTTATTTATTAGAGAGAGAGAGAGAATGAGCAGGGTGGGGTGGAGAGGGAGAGGGAGAAGCAGACTCCCCCCTGAGTGGGGAGCCTGATGCAGGGCCCGATCCCAGGACCCTGAAACCATGACCTGAGCCAAAGGCAGATGCTTAACTGACTGAGCCACCCAGGCACCCTTCCTTTCTCCTTCTTTCTCTAACTGAAACCTGACTGCCCTCTGAGGACAGTGCTTCCTATCCTCCCAAGTGGTGGCTGTTTTTTCCTACCCTGAAAGTACCTCAGGGTCTAGAGAAACAGAATGCTCCCCTTACTGCTTTGAGATGATTTTTCTTGTCCCTCAAAATTGCTAGCTCCTTTGAAGCATTTGCCATCATACCTCCCCTTTATCTCACCTTCCAGTGATTTCTTTACATTGAGACTCACTCTTCATCATTATTCCTGCTGAACATCCCAACACGTGGCCTCTTCATCCGCACTTCTGATTGTCTTTACCCCAATTTGGCTGCCTCTTCCTATGGCCATACCCTAGGACCTGTGATGACCAATAACTATTGCTTCTGATACCTCAGTTTACGACTCTCCATCTTCTGCTGTGTTACAGGTATCCAGCACAGTAGCTCACACCACATAATAGATGTTTAGTGCATTATTGCTGTTTCTGCTAGTGTGCTTCTGTTGTAGCATCAGCTGTCCTCGAAGGCAGGAACTGTGTCTTTTGATCTTTATTTCTCCAGAACTATCGCAGTCCATGGTATAAAAGGTCTTTGGTGATCATGGGCGCAGTGAAATAAAGAACAGCAACAACAGGAAGGATGTGGCATCCAAAAGATCTCTGTATTAGAAAAAAGATAATTAAAACTTTCTATTTAAAATATCGCATAATTTTTAAAAACCATTTGATGACATTTCAAGAATTATTTTCTCTCTCATTTTCTCTGGGGGAAAAGAGATGTTATAATTTATCGCCATTGGCATTCTTTTAGTTTAGTCAAGGTTGATCAGCTAAAAATTTCTGTCTTCTAAAGATTATTGTAAATGAGCTATAAACAAGGAAATTACTTTTTAGTAAAATGGTTTAGTTTACCTGCAAAGAGTTAATTATCTTCACTCTCCTGTGCTGAATACTTTTTGCTACCAGCCTAATGAGGGGACCGGGATCTTGATGCATTACGATTTCCTCAGCCTTTCCGGTGATCTGTGTAGGAAAATAAAAGCATTCAGTGCAGCCTTATTATATCTGATTCTTTTTTTCTTTTGAGATAAGAGAAAAAAATGTATAGAAGTTTTTTAGTATTTGGGTACGGGTGTTTCATTTCTAGAACATTTAAAACTGATGTTGACCAGCAATTTTCCCAAAAACACTAGGGTTTTTTTCCCCCCAAAGCACTAGTTTCATGGTTAAATTGTGTTCATGTTTGGTTTCTTCTAAGCTAAGAAGTAATTACCATTTAATTATGTACGTGAGTATTTCAGTAAATAACTTGTACTGTTCTGTACTTTGATCCAACAATTTAGAGTTAGTTATATGAGGAACTTGAAAACATCTATGAAAAAAAGTTTATAAAAATTCTGAACCTCTAGAATAGGTAAACTTTTAAAAAATATTTCTACTCAGCGCCGAAGTATTTCAAATGATATATAGGAACTTCTTTGAGAGTTTACTATTAAAAAACCCTCTTAAAGGAATAATATTAATATGATGATAAGAAGACTAATATTTAATTAGCACTTTCTATGAACCAAACACAACGTTAAGAGTTTTACATGTTTTACTTAATTCTCATTACGCCACTTAATGTTGGTACTATAATTATTCTCACTCTAGTTTGATGGTTTAGAGAGATTACATTGCTCAGTATCACACAGCTACTAGGTAATAAACTAGAATTCAGTTCCAGGCTATATGGTTCCAGTGTTAGTGATTTACCGTATTATATTGTCTTATATTGCCTAGTTGAGAAATTAATACAGGCATAGTTTGTGAGAAATTAGTTTACAAAACATGCCTCTGACAAGAGATTAAACTCAGTGAATTATTAAAAAATAAATTGAGTTTAATCTCTTAAAAAGACAACCTAGTAGAAAATGGGCAAATAATGCAAACAGGTAATTCATAGAGGAGAAACCTTGAATGGTGAATGCACTTGAGTCGGCTGCTCAAACTCTGACTGCTTATTAGGAGAGTGCCCGGCAGTGAGATGGGGTGGCTGGGAGGTGTCATCGGTTGAGCCTCTGATGACTCCTGGTTTCAGCTCAGGTCATGATCTCAGGATGGTGAGATCGAGCCCCACGTTCAATTCTGTGCTCAGTGTGGAGTCTGCTTCTCTTTCTCCCTCTGACTCTCCCCCCTTCTCTCTCTCTCAAATAAATAAGTAAATATTTATCTTAAAAAATCCCACAGTTAGATAAAATATTTCACACAGTTCAGATTGGTGGAAAGTAAAATGACTGACAATTTGAAGGGTTGACAAGACATGGATTTAAGGGGACTCTTAAACTGCTGTGGAAGTGTAAAATTCCTGCAGCCACTTTGGAGACCCGTTTGTCAAAAATGCAGCGCCTTCCAGATGTGCATTTGTACAACTTGAGCCATTCCTCTTCTAGGAAAATGTTATTCTAAAGCAGTGGAAGTCAGAGGGATCTCCCCAAGATCCTTTCAAGGGATCTTGAAGATGAAAGCTATTTTTATAATAATGTTAAGTCATTATTTGCCTTTAAAAAAAGATTTTATTTATAAGAGAGAGTGAGCAAGAGAGAGCACAAGCTGGGGAAGGGGCAGAGGGAGAGGGAGAAGCAGACTCCCTGCTGAGCAGGGAGCCCGATGCTGGGCTTGATCCCAGGACCCTGAGATCATGACGTGAGCTGAAGGCAGACGCTTAATCGATTGAACCACCGATGCGCCTGACATTATTTGCCTTTTTAAGTCTTGTTTCATCATTAGTGTATACAGTGGAATTTTCTAGAAGTGATATGACGTGATTATTCAACAGAAAGTTGAATAGTGAGAATCCAGCTGCCTTCTATTAAGCCAGGTGTTAAAGAGATTTTTAAAAATGCAAAGTAGTACCACTCTCCTTACTAACATTTTTGTTTCAGAAAATATTTTTTATAAAAATACTTTGTTGACATATAATGGGATTATTAAATGCATTAATAAATATTTCAAAGATTAGTCTTACTCTCTAACACAGTAAACACTTTTGTAGATATACAAATATTTATAGATATAACCCAGATAAATAAATAAAAGACCACATCTTTGTGGTCTTTTAATCTTTTTATTTATTTATTTATAAGATTTTACTGATTTATTTGAGAGAGCGATGAGAGAGAGAGCACATGCAGGGGGAGCAGCAGGCAGAGGGAGAGGGAGAAGCAGACTCCTCGCTGAGCAGGGAGCCCGATGTGGGGCTCGATCCCAGGACCCTGAGATCATGACTCGAGCTGAAGGCAGACACTTAACCAGCTGAGCCACCCAGGTGTCCCCCTTCAGTCTTTTTAAATCCCGATTAAGATAAAACAGTTTTGAAAATCATTGAACAGTGCAAGTATTCATTGTAGCATTGTTTATAATAGTAAAACATTGGAATCTAGATGTTCATCAGTATGGACATCATATCTATCAATATGGGATGATAAAACACATTGTGATACATCTTTATGTATACACACAGACATTCATACATAATTCTATAGGGATCAGACAGTATGTATTTGTGAGACATCCCTTACCTTGTGTGTAAATAAAATGATTTTTTTTTTGAGAATGTATGTATATTTCTCTTTATAAATCCATAATAAAATTAAGTTCAGGCTTTATTAAGAATTAGATATTAGTTCATATTATTATAGCTCATTGACTTTATTTTATTTATTTAAGATTTATTTATTTGAGAGAGTGAGTGAGGGGAGGTGCAGAGGGCGAAGGAGAGAGAAAAATCCCAAGCAGGACTCCTTGCTGAGCTCGGAGCCCCATGGGAGAGTGGAGGTGGGGGTGCTCGATCCCATCTTGACCTTAGTGGAAATCAAGAGTTGGATGCTTAAACCACTGTGCCACCAGGCTCCCCTCCAGGTAGCTTTCATTATTGTTATTATTATTATCATGACTATTATTTTAGATTAGAATAACTTTAGGGACCAAGAAATATATTTATTACCTGTAGTTGTAGAACAGTAAATGAAGTAGCCAGGATTAAAGTGCATTTCTCTTAGAATTTTTTCTGCTCAGTTTAACTTCTCTGTTCCATACCTGGAAGTGTACTGAGCCTAAGTCCACATTTCAGGGCAAGTGAAATTTCCTTCTTATTCACTTCTAACTTCCATTTTGGTACATTCTCATAGTTTCTTTTTTTTCTGTCTAGGCCTTCTAAATGTTCCAAATTCTGGTATTTATTTTCCCTTTCTATACCTACTCTAATCAAAATTTCTATTCCTACAATCTCACCTATGTGTTTGCCGAAAAGCAATGTCATTATCTGGTAAATGTAATCTATGAGGTTGATGGTTGGGGCCATGCGAAAGCCTGGTATTGGCCGTACCACCTGCTCCCTTTAGGAGGACCACAGAGGTTCGAAAATCCCCCGTGCTGACCCATTAACTCTCATTGAATCATTGTCAGCTAACGATCACTCTATATGAGTCTTTATAAATTTATTGTTAATTATAATGCATTACCAGGTGTAACATTTAATTCTGTGTATCTTAAGGACTCTTAAGGTTTTTTGGTTTTGTTTTGTTTTACTTTGGGACTAGGTCAGCAGAGTCCAGTTTTTTTTTTTTAAGATTTATTTATTTATTTGATAGAGAGTGTGCAAGCACGCCATCTGGGGGATGGGCAGAGGGAGGGAATCCTCAAGATGACTCCTCACTGAGTGAGGAGCCCATTGTGGGGCTGAATCTCCAGACCCTGAGATTCCAACGTGAGCCGAAATCAAGGATGTTCGACCGACTGAGCCACCCAGGTGCCCTGTCCACTTTCTTTATAATTAAGTTACATTCTGTTCTCCAGAAGAGACAGTGAGTTACTTGAGATTTCATTATGCTTATTTCCACGATTACTTGAGGAAATTTGTAGTTAAACGTTAAACGAAGTAATATACTTCATTATAAAATAGAAGGGCAAATTTTAAAGTAGGCAGAAGGAGAAGATGCTTCTGGGGCTCTGAAATGAAGAGATTAGTATAATTAGATAGTGAATTTGGCTTTTTGTTTTCTAGCTGTTAAAGCTAAAAAAGAATCATGGTGTTGTTAAGTTTCATTTTTATCTTATTTATTTGAGAGGGAGAGAGTGAGCACGTGAGTTGTGGGGGGCAAGAGACATTTGTGATACTTTATTTATTTCAAGATTATTTATTTATTTATTTGAGAGAGAGTGAAAGCAAGAGAAATCACAGAGGGAGAGGGAGAAGCAGACTCACTGCTGAGCAGGACTCGATCCCAGGACCCCGAGATCATAACCTGAGCCAAAGGCTGATGCTTCACCAACTGAGCCACCCAGGCGCTCCTAAGTTTCGTTTTTTAATTAGAGAAAGATACAGAGAATTCCTCCTTCATGACAAACTATTTTCTGGAACTGAAATCAAGTTGACCATCTTTTGCCAGTTTGAATACTTAGGTCATACAATATTGTTGAAAATGTTGATCAGATATTCTTACACATTTTTGAAATTCTATCCATGGTATTTTGATTTTTATGCCTATGCTCTGTGATATTTATAGTAAGAATGCTTATATGTTTAAGGGATTTCTGATTTCACTCTTTGGGTGGAATCAGATCGTTTTCTTATTTCTCACTGTTTTATTATTTTGGATTTCTGGAAGACTTGGGGAAATTGAATACATGTCTCAGACTTACCAGAGTGGTATTACTAGACTGAGCTCAAGAGGTTTCCTGTTTAGGAACACAGATGTCGTTGTTCGAACAGATCCCTCTTCAGCATTGCATTTTGGTCACACATTTCTTCAGTTTACTCGTGTGCTTTGCCTAGAAAACAGCTGTAAGTCACCAATTTTAAGCATGAAGAGGGCTCTGAGCACACTATGCCGAATTTTGTATTGAAATGTTACATAATGAGGAAAGTTTAAGTCTGTGCTCTTAACTTGTGGTAGACATTACCTTGCACCAAGGAAACAACGTTAGGAGTCGTAATTGACTTTTAATTTTAGTGACGTTGTAACTGTCCTCTCTGATTGTCATTTCCACAAATGAAACTTTCCTAAAACGTCTTTAGCTTCTTGAATCAGAGCACTCAAGTTAATCATTCCGATCAAATTAAAAATAATGGTAATAGAAACTGGTGAACGGAGATTGAGCAGTGAAATGCTTATGATGCAGGTCAAAACTTGGAATCAGAGCCGAGTAAAGAGCGGTGCTAGTGTCATGTCTGTGTGCATGCATGGTGATGACCACATTTGTCCCACCTGTGGGTTGTGCTGTTTTAGCAATCATGGGAAAGGTATAGAAGAAACTCTTTTCAGAAAGGGCATAGAAATAGACAAAGTAATCTTGAGCACTCTGAAAATATTCCTCTCAGCACCTCAGCTTTAACTCTGTGCTGGATGGTCTGCTTGGCACAGTGCGAACAGGCACTTTGGGTGGGTGATCTCTTGTAGTCTGGCCGGCAATTTTATGAGTGGTTTCTTACTCCCATTTTACAGAGAGGAAATTGAGGCCAAAGGAAGTTGCAAGATTACACTGCCAGTAGGGAGTGGGCTTGGTGTCTTAGTCCCTTGGAGCTACTCTAACAAAATGTCGGGTGGGGTAGCTTTTAAGCACTAGAAGTTTTTTCTCACAGTTCTGGAAGCTGGGAAGGCCAAGCTCAAGGTGCCCCATGGTCCAACTCTGGTGAAGGCTTTCTTCCTGCTTCATAGTGGGTGCCTTCTGTGTCCTCACCTGATAGAAGGGGTGAGCTTTTTGGGACTGCTTTCTAAGAATGCTAATTCCAGGCGCCTGGGTGGCTCAGTCGGGTAAGCGTCTGCCTGCGGCTCAGGTCATGATCTCAGGGTCCTGGGATCGAGTCCCGCGTCGAGCTTCCTGCTCAGTGGGGAGCCTGCTTCTCCCCCTTGCTCCATTCCTACCCCCTGCTTGTGCTCTCTCTCAAATAAAGTCTTAAAAAAAAAGAAAAATTAAAAGTAAAAAAAAAACAAAACACTAATTCCATTTATGAAGGCTCTACCCTGATAACCCAAGCACCTCCCAAAGGTCCTGCCTCCTTATCCTGTCACCTTTGAGGGTTACGATTTCCACTCCTGAATGTTGGTGACCACACAGTCAGACCCTAGCACTCGCAGTGCCGATTTTGAACTCTAAGCTGCTCTATCATTTTCATTTTTACGTAATGGGGACTTCCCTTTCCTTAACAACAGCCCTGCCATCTTCTCTTAGTGACTCTTGATAAGAACATGACTTTTCCATCATCTCAACTCAGGTCCTATACTCTCTGCTGCTTCTCAAAACTTGTTTTCACGTTGTGGCTTGTTCTGCAAGTGGTGTGTGTTGACCTGTCCTTGTTTATCGGGAGCTTCTAGGGGCTGTGGCTGTCATGCCCTCTCTGCATGTATCGACACAGGACCTTGCAGGATGCTGTCTACATGGGGGCCCACCACTGAACACTTGCTGAATTTAACAGTTGGTGTTTGTGTTCACCAGGTAGCACTGTCTCACCAAGCACAACAATAGGTTTAATTCAGGAGCCAGAGAAGAGTGGAAGGAGAAGTCAGATGGTCTGCCTCTCTTGGCTCACTTGGCTCAGATGCTTTGCCATGCTTTTTCTCTGAGTGCTAATATGGGTTTAAATTGCTTGTTTTTTGCCCAGGAAAATATGGTGCCTCTGGATCATAGATTCATTTTTGTCCCCCTGAAATATTAACCATTACATTTTCTTGTTTTGTACTTTGAATTTAGAAATCTGAAATAAAGTGATAGGGGTTGTAGAAAAATGAGTCCAAACCAATTCTGCCTTCCTGTATTATGAGTCTGTGTAATTTTGACCACATCTGCTATCTTGTATTAAAAACTATTTGCGGGGCTCCTGGGTGGCTCAGTCGGTTAAGCGTCTGCTTCTGCTCAGGTCATGATTCCAGGGATCGAGCCCCCTGTCGGGCTCCCTGCTTGGCAGGGAGTCTGCTTCTCCCTCTGCCTCTGTCTCTCCCCCAGCTTGTGCTCTCTCACTCACACTCTCTCTCAACTAAATAAATAAAATCTTAAAAAAAACTATTTGATAGTTAGCTGGATGGTGGAAGTGAACCTCTTTAATTTAAAAAGAAGCCTTTGGGCCCATACCAACATAATTACCATCTGGAAACAAAAATGGAAGATTTCTTTTCTGAATTATTATGAATATTTATGCCAAAGGGAACTCTGTATGTTTAGCATTTTGCAGTGTATTTTATTTGGTCAGAGTAAAAGTAATTGTACTACCCTTGGATAGAATTGCATGACTTTTTTGGGATAATCTCCTTTTCATAGTGGAGAATTTCATTTGCTTCAGAAATTTCCATGGGGAAGCAGCCAAGTACTCAGGTACCTGACATTAACATTTTTGATGAGTTCAGGATTCTGAGATTTCAGTGATGTTTACACACATAAAAATTCTTAAAGAAATATTATGTCTATGGTCTCTTTGTTTTAAAAAATTGTATTTAGACTTCATTCACATAGTTATTTTGGTTTTTGCCTTTTAAAAAAATGGAGCTCTTGTTTCTTGAGACAGTCCGTATTCCCCGTACTCCATGGAGCATCCTGTGTCTTAATTGTGTGAAGAAATATTGTCACAGGAATTGTTATCAGAGAAACGTCCTTAAGCCTTGTCTGAAGGCAGGGGGTATTACATCAGACATCCCATGGTCAACACTCTTTCTTTAGCAAGTGTAAGTGATGTGGGCCCTATCTAATTGAGCTCTGTTCTTTTTCTAAGCTCATCTTTCTTCTCAAAGATCACAGTGATCAGCCACAAACTAAATTTTGGTTCTTGAGAAAGCACAGAGGTGTGCAAAAGATTCCTGGGCACAGATCTTCAGCTCAGAAGAAGAGGCTGCAAAGACGCACGGTGGGCTCTGGGTTCCTTCTGACTGTACAGGGCTGTGCTCTGTCCGGATGAGTTGCTTCGGAGGGCCCGAGGGTTGCCAAGCTTCCTTGTATTTCCTGAGCCGTTGCCTGAGCCAGGCTGGCCAGCAGGTGTGTGTGGGTGGCCGTTGAAGGAGAGATTCTCCTGCAGGGCACACTGGGAGACTTCTAGGGGATCAAAACATATTGCCTGTGTACTAAGCATACTATATATGAATGTGTTATAGATACAGTTTTCTCTACAGAAGGTTTAAAATGGATTCTGCAGGTGCCAGCGCTGGGAGGAATTTGAGTCACTAGAATTTGTTTGTTTTCTATATCCTTTCCAGCAAGTTTCTTTTCCTCTGCCTGGCACCTGCCCATATTAATTTCGGGCAGAGTTTTAAATCCTGGGATACTTAACCCCCGTGATAACCAAGGACAGAGACATTCCCTTAAATATTACCCCAATTGTGATTTGAAGGGCCAATTAATCTTTTCTTTGATTTTTTTTTTAGAGACAGTGGTTTCTCCTATATTCATATATAACTTTTTAATTTGTGTACTGGAAGAACAAGTAATTTTGCTCTGTTTTCATTTCCTTTCCACATTTCTGTCTCCTGTGCTGTTGGCGAAACTCATTATGTCCCAGCCTTTACTTGGAAGAAAGGACTTAACTGGTTTGCTCTATGAACCACACTGTATGTGGGGCACTGAGCAACCTGAGAATTTTCTGTGATTTGACACTTTTCTACAGCATATCACAGTTTACATGAGTAGGTGATTGGGGATTCTTTTTTGCTATTTTGGTGGGTAGAGCTAAAGATAACACTGATTTTGGTGTAAAATAGTTTAGTATCTTCTCCTATTTGGAGGTAGAGTACTATTTATCTCTTAAGTGGAGAGGGCAAAAGAGGTAAAAAAAAAAAAAAACCTAATCATTTCCTCTTACTGATACATTGCTAACCTATTTCCTTAGATTGCTTTTCTTTCTTTCTTCCTTTCTTTCTTCTTTCTCTCTTTCTTTCTTTCTTTCTTTCTTTCTTTCTTTCTTTCTTTCTTTCTTTCCTTCCTTCCTTCCTTCCTTCCTTCCTTCCTTCCTTCCTTCCTTCCTTCTTTCTTTCTTTCTTTCTTTTTAAATATTTTATTTATTTATTTGAGAGAGAGAGAGTGTGAGTGGGGGGGAGGGACAGATGCTTTCTGTTCAGAAAGTCCATTTGGCCTTTGAGCTAACCGTTTTGAAAGCAGCATGTTTCTGCAGTCTGTGAAAATTCTGTATTCATTACTTCTTTGTGCCTCGGAAACTACTGTAATTTGCCTTAGATTGTGTACAACTTTTGTCATCTTCAAATCTAGTTTATATTTGTTGGCTGTGCACGAGAGGCAGAAACAAATCATTTAGCATTGGAAGGAAACTCATTGCACACATTCTCCTTTGCAGCGCTGGGATTTGCATCACGGGATGTGAGGCTCTGAATCTTGCCCCTGAGAGAGAAGCAGTGACTCTGCCGAAGGTCAGGGATTTTCTGATCAGACACACGCAGATTTTCTCTTGGATTCTTTTTTTTTTTAATCTTTATTTATTTTTTTTAAAGATTTTATTATTTATTTATTTGACAGAGGTAGAGACAGCTAGTGAGATAGGAAACACAAGCAGGGGGAGTGAGAGAGGAAGAAGCAGGCTCCTAGTGGAGAAGCCTGATGTGGGGCTCGATCCCATGACGCCGGGATCACGCCCTGAGCTGAAGGCAGACGCTTAACCGCTGTGCCACCCAGGCGTCCCTTCTCTTGGATCAGTTGACCTTTTTTGTGAAACTTGAGAACTTAAATTTATTTTGTTGTTTGATACATAAAAATAACTGAACATTTAAATAACTCATTTCCTTCACATGTCGAAACGACGATTCAATTATTTAGGTACTTAGACTAATACTGGTATTTACTTTGCCAACATCCCGTGTTAAAATTCCTTAAAGCTCTGGGTTGGTAGCTATGGGAGAGAGAGGACACAGTTCGACTTGCTAACCTGTTCATCACTGACCTTCTGAGGTATCTTGCTCCTGCTCATTATTTTTTAAAATCGAGAAGAAACACTTTGTACAGCTGGGCTTTTAATTTGCAAGGAACAGAAATTGCCTCTGAGTAACTTATACCTGAACAAGGGAGATGAGGAAAAGTCTGAGGAGCCAGGTCTGAGGAAGACAGCCTTCACGGGGACCCCAGTGACATCCTCAGGAACGTTCCTGTGCCTAGCATCCTCTACCGCATTTGGCTACCTGTTCTCAGGTTGGCTCCCCACACTGGGTATCTTTTGGCACTTTGGGGCTTCTTTTGTTTTCAGGTTTATTGGGAGCCCAGCTGCCTTCTTTGTTTTTCTCCCACAAATATATTGATTTAAGTCTCAGAGCTGGTAGTGGTGTCCTGTGCTCATTCATACTTCGAGTTTGTTGGGATGTTTCCCAGGGTAGGGGGTGATACTCAGGGCTGCTGTCTTACTTGCACTGTCATTTTTTTGTGGGGCAAGTTAAGGAGATTCGAAAACTGTATCACTGCTGCCATTCTGTCAGAATTCTCTCCTGTTTGCTGTTCACTCTACTGACTCTTGAGTTCCATTCCATTTGTTCCTCACGTTATTTATTTGTAACTTCCTCCTAAGTCATCTTGCAAGACATTTGTTGATATGATCTATCCTCTCTATTATGTCGCTGTGTTCTCTTTTGTTTTGTGGATTTGTCATGTAATTTCCTGCTTTCCTTCGTTTTTTGCAATTTTTACATTTAAATTACTGATTTGCATGTTTAGTTCATTGATTTTCAGTTTTTCTTCTTTTTTTAAAGATTTATTTATTTATTTGAGAGAGAGAGGGGTGGGGGAGGGGCAGAGGGCGAGGGAGGGAGAGAATCCCACACAGACTTCCCGCTGAGCACAGAGCCCCACTCAGGGCCCCATCCCATGACCCTGAGATCATGACTTGAGCTGAAATCAGGAGTCGGACACTTAACTGACTGAGCCACCAAGGTGCCCCTCAATTTTTCTTTTTAATGTAAACATTTGAAGGTATAAATGGTTCCTGTAAGCATGATGTTTGCTTTATCTCATAAGTTTTGATATTTTATCGTTATTTAATCTCTTATTTTAGGGACGCCTGGCTGGCTCAGTCAGTAGAGCATGTGACTCTTGATCTCAGGGCTGTGAGTTTGTTTCCCCATGTTGTATGTGGAGCCTACCTAACAAAAAATATGTATATCTTTTCTCATTTTATGATCATTCTTCTTTGATCCTTGAATTCCATAAGAGCATGCTTTTACATTTTCATGCACATGATATTTCCCTGGGCTTTTTTTTTTTTTTTTTTTTTTTTTTTTTTTTTGGTATTTCTAATTTAATTCCTTTATGGTTGGAGCAGATGATCTATATGGTATTGACTCTTTGGGATTTTTGAGATTTGCTCTGTGGTCTACTTTCTGGGCACATTTTGTAAATGGGCAGTGGGTACTTAAAAGGAATGTGTGAATATACTTCATGTAACAAGTGTAACGGTCTGTGTATTGCATGAGATCAAGTAAGTTATTGAGCTCCTAATTCTTTATCTGCTTGGTCTGTGAATTTCTGAAAAGTACTTTATCTTTTTATAGGTATAACTAATCTTACATGGTACTTACTATATTCCAGGCACTATTTTAAGGGTCTTACATATATCAACTTACTGTGTTGGTCATTTTCTCCTCAGATCTGTTACTTGTACTTTGTATATTTTGAGACTGGGTACGTTTGTCCCTAGGTACCTCCACCTGGGAATCGAAGTCTCTTACCATTGATTATTGACCTTATTCATCTCTAACAAGATCTTTAAGTGTAAAGTCCTTTTTTTCTGAAATTGATGTAATTACACAGGCTTTTTCTCTAGTTATTATTTGCGTGGCATATCGTTTTCATTCTCCTTTGTGTGTCCTTTTATTTGAAGTGTGTCTCATAAACAGCCTATGGGTGGATTTTTCTTAAAAAGGTTTATTTATTTTGGAGAGAGAGAATGAATGGAAGGGGCAGATGGAGAGAGAGAATCTCAAGCAGACTCTGTGCTGAGCACGGAGCCTGACCCCACACTCGATCTCACGACTCTGAGATCACAACCTGAGCCAAAACCAGGAGTTGGTCATTTAACCAATTTCGCCTCCTAGGCGTGGCGTGGTGGGTTTTGTTTGTATCCAGTTTTTTCCAAGAGCAGCAACATGGTGTGATGGTCAAAGCAAGAACTTGAAGGCCAGATTGCTTGGTTTGCGTTGTTGCCTGGGGTGCTGATAGGTGGCAGCTACAACTTTATACTTGGCGATGGGAGGCCCTTTGGTTTCCCTTTGCTTAGATTTTAACCTCTCCCCTTGGTTTATGTTCCGTATCTGACCCTTGCTGTCCCAGAGGTGAAGTACCTGGTATGTTTAGGTTCCGATTCTCTTTAGGATTCTGTTCTTTCCCTTTCAGTATCTCTGCCACCTGCCCTTTATGGTGTTTGCACTACTCTTTACTTTTTATCTCTTGAAATGAATTGAAGTATCCGTAAAGTCGTCGTAATAAGACTGTTTACTTATAGGACTGTTTGAACGTAAGAGTTAATCATAGATGTAAGAATCTGTGACCAGTACCTGGCACATTAGAAGTGCTTAGAAGGATTTGTTATTGTTTTGTCATTAATATATTACAGTTTGACTTTTAATGCTCTTGGGTACCCTTTATTTATCCACAGTCCTTCCTACCTTTTGTTTGTCACTGTTAATCTTATCATCACATTTATTCTTTTTATTTTATGATTCAACTTTTTCTTCATTTTTGCTTTTTTGTTACACAGGTGATTTAAGGGGATATAACTTTTGAGTATCTCAATTCAGCATGTCTAAAGTCGTAACTGGATTTAATGGAATTTTGAAATCATTTTCCAGAAGGAATATAGTCATAATTAAACTGTGTGATAAGTTAAGATCTGTACAATTTTTTATCTGAAGAGTATAGAGTACTTCAACTAGTTGATGGGACTGGATTCTGTATTTCATATGGAGAGTTTAAAATCTCTGTGGAGCAAAATTTTTGGTCTCAATGGGAATCTCTGATTTTAGTTAATTTATTTTTTTATTAGAATGAACATTAGTGGTTGTGCTGGTGCAGAACAGTGTGAATGTACTTAATGCCATTTGCTAAAAAACAAAATTCAACTGAGCAAAGTTTAAAGATCTCATTAGCTTCATTCCGTGGTTCAGGATTTGGGCAGTGCCCAGTGTAGCAGATAGAAAGTAGCCCTGAGATGCTGTACAAAACGAAAGACTTCTATAAGCAGAAGAGAGCAGGAACGAGAA
Source organism: Ailuropoda melanoleuca (assembly GCF_002007445.2). Taxonomy (NCBI): domain Eukaryota; kingdom Metazoa; phylum Chordata; class Mammalia; order Carnivora; family Ursidae; genus Ailuropoda; species Ailuropoda melanoleuca. The sequence continues at coordinate 66,295,530 of NC_048225.1, forward strand.
AATTATACTAGGTGAAAAAGTGGGTCACTTTCCTGAGGGGAGAGCAGGCGTCTACTAAGCAGATTACCTAACTAGTAATCCCTGATTGACTGGTTTAAGATTTCATCTTTGGGAGAGCCAAAACTGTAGTTAAGTCTCAAACATGATATGGGGCTTAGAAAAAGTGACTCCATTTTGGGCCTGGAATAATCTTTTTAACACACCGAAGCATATACTTAAAAATGTTTGAAGTGGTAAATATTATGTTATATATATTTTACCACAGTTAAGAAAAAGAGACCATTAGCTCTTACGTCTACATCTCACATTGAAGATGAAAGATAGTCATCAGTGTGAAAATCTAAGTCTTACAGGAGCATACAGGTGGGCTGAGCAGGACATCTTGCCATCAGTATGGTGATTTATGTTTCTTTCTTCAAATATATATGGTTCTCACTCATTTCCTAATGTGAATTTTTTTTTTTAAACAGGAAGGAAAAGCTGATGCGATGTTCTCAATGCCGAGTTGCAAAATACTGTAGTGCTAAGTGTCAGGTAAGAATGTTCAGCTACAGGGGCACCTGGGTGGCTCAGTTGGCTCAGTTCATGATCTCAGGGTCTTGAGATCGAGCCTCGCATTGAGCTCCCAGCTCAGCGTGGAGCCTGCTTGTCCCTCTCTCTCTCTGCTTCTCCCTTCATGTGCTCTCTCTCTTTCTCTCTCTGAAGTAAATAAATACAAAGAATGTTCAGCTCTGTATAAGGGAAACCTTCAAGTTCTCTGCTCTTAATTTGTGCTCTATTATGCCCATTGGTCTATTGCTGTTTCTTTACAATCTTTGATTTGTTTTAACTTATTTTCCTTTAATTTAAAAATTAATAATGTGTATGGTAAAATATCATTTATATGATATCTGTATTTATAAACTAAGTACGTAATATCCATATATCATGAAAAAAAAAGTTCACGCCTATCTTCTTGTCCTCCTTACCTGAGTCCCATTGTCCAGAGATACCTAGTTTCTTATGTCTTTGCAGCATTTTCTCCTCCTAACACATTTGCATATTTATACTCTTTGTTTAGAAAAACAGAGATGGGTTATTCTTATATACCTAAATTCTCCTTTTTGTTTTATAACCTGTCTAGAGGACCCTTTGGTGTCATCCCACTGATTCAATTACATGAATGCACCACAGTCGTCACTTCGTTAATGAATGCTTAATTTTTTTTCAATATTTGGTATTGCCAGTAATGGACCAAGCATCTTTTTGTGTACATTTCTGTACACCTTCACAAGTTAATTGTAGGGTAAATTCTTCCCAGCCGTACCGATGAGAAAAAGGATACATGATTTTGAATTTTTAAAGATAGTGCCGAATTGCCTTCTAAGAGTTTAATTTAGGACAACTGGCAGAGAGTCTGTGAGAGGACCATTGTTAGTGTCTTTGAAATTCTTTAAAGGGTGTATAATTAACATTCAGCATAACCTTTTCTTCTAAACTTATGATTAATCATTTCATAAGAAATGTAATTATGCTGTAATGAATTGCATCATAATAAAATGTGTAATTGGAGGTTTTGTGTCTGTGTCACTTGCTCTCAACCTTCCACCCATTCTTTTTGTTTCTTATTTTGGGGTGTGTGTGTGTGTCTGTGTGTGTGTGTGCGTGCACGTGAGCGTGTGAGAACACCTAGTGTTCCTCTTTTCTTTTCTTTTCTTTTCTTTTCTTTTCTTTTCTTTTCTTTTCTTTTCTTTTTTCTTTTTTTTATTTACATCTAGGCCGTGCTTCTCTGAGGGAATTTTGCTCTCTTGCTTTCTCCTATGAACCTAATTTCTCCAGACTGCAAATAGAGTGATCTTAACAGAGAAGAAACCTAAACGTACAAATTAATCAGAGGATCCAAGTTCTAATGACAGTTGTGCCATTAGCTCCTTAACTTATCCCCAAGAAAGCATGGAAACTTTCTGGGCCTCAGTTTCCTAATCTGAACTGCTGATAAGAGCTAATAATTATGAGATATCTACCATATCAGGTCCTGTTTTATTCTGTTTACTCTTCCATGAAGCCTGGGAGATCACTACCATTGTGCTCGTTTTACCAGTCAGGGGACTGAGCTAAGTAAGCTGCTAAGCGTGCTGTACTGAGTGCCCTGGAATTTGGATCCCGAGTTCTAATTTAATTTCTCTTCTAAGCCAAAATTTTAGTTTTGTTCTAACATTCTGATTAGTTGTAGCTTTCTGTTTCCTATTGTATTCACATTTTTTTCCTGGCTTTTGTTTTGTTTTTAATAAGGGTGCAACCCTGCCCCCAAGGAACACAAAACAAAAAATACTAAAATAGAAGGTTTGAAGTAACACTTTCCTAATGAAGATAGGGAATGTGAAAAATAATTGGGTTATTTTTGTCTCATTTTGTAAAGCAAAAATTCTGTCGCAGAATGATACCAGATTTATGTAAGATCATTAGTAATTATAAGAAGAAAAAGCACATTATGAAAACAAAGCCACACTTTTTCCTACGAGATAAATTCTAGATAGACTATTTTATGGTGATATTATCTATCTTATTCATGTGAAACTGAGATTCATTTCAAGGAACTTCAAATTAAGAAGACTATATATAGAACCAATGAATTACATATATCTTCTGGATGAACTTCTTTTCCAGTTTCAATGACCCAAACATTCACTTTTATTTTCCTCTGTCTTTAGGAATGTTCTTTCTCCGAAGCTACTTCCTCCTTTTGTAGTACACTCAAGGGAAAAAAAACCCATGATCTGATTAGAATGTGTTGAGGGAGTTTGGTGGGTGGGTATGTCATTTTGATTCATTGTAGTGCATGTCCTTGACCAGGTACATTAGCTGTTTACTGTAGCATCAATGATAACGTCATCGTCAGATACACTATAGAAAGTAATGGGAAAATAGCCGGTAAGATGAAAGATAATCATGTTTAAGCCAACTAGTGCATATGCTTGTATGTGTGAGGGGAATGGGGTCTGTGTAGAGGCAGGATGGGAGTCAAAGATTGGTCAGAATATATGCATTTAAACTGCTCTGTTTAGCTCACCCTTCAGGTACAGAATTAAACATCGTAATTATTGTGGATTCCTACAAAGCAGCACAAAATTAAACTGACACACTGAACTATGAACAGTAATGAACAGGAGGCAAAATGCCCTCGGAATGGAAATTGATATAGAGGATGTGGATTTGTAGCATAAAATCTATAATATGTTTGCCCTGCAGGGATATAACTTTGGTTCATTAGCTTAGCATTTGCTGTGTGGGGCCATGGCATCAACGAGTTGTGTGAGAGAGGCTATTGAGGTATTAGGAGGCATAATGTACCTCACGCCCATATGGCTGGTTTCAGTGTTACTGGTTTTCACATTTCATTTTTTTTAAAATTTTTATTATTGTTTTTTTATTATATTATGTTAGTCACCATACAGTACATCCCTGGTTTTTGATGTAAAGTTCGATGATTCATTAGTTGCGGATAACACCCAGTACACCATGCAATACGTGCCCTCCTTAATACCCATTTCCATCACATTTCATTTTTAAACAGAAAAGTAAAGTAAGAAGAGTGAATGTTTCCTCCAGTTTCCTTCCCCATTCCTACTTCTGCTTTCCAGAGGTAGTCTCTGTGTTTGTTTTGTGAGTGGAGGATACACACCAAACTGTCCGCCTACCCTTCATACCTAGTGTTCACATATATGTATATATTGACTGCTATGTTCACTACTGTTTGTCATACTGGAAAATATTTTGTCATCAGTGGCTTTGTATTCTGTGGACACCTTATTATGATGTGTCATAAAATGCGATAGAGGGCTTACATATGGGAACCAGTCTGATTTCTGTATAACCAAACATCGTAGGTGATTTTGAGATGAAAGAGGAGGTGTGGGTTCAGTTTTCTTTTAAAAAAGCATCTTCAGGGGCACCTGGGTGCGTCAGTTGGTTGAGCGTTTGCGTCTGGCTCAGATCATGATCCCAGGGTCCTGGGATCAAGTCCCGCATCAGGCTCCCTGCTCAGCAGGGAGTCTGCTTCTTCCTCTGCCCCTGCTCCCGCTCATGCTTGCGTGTGTGTAAACTTTCTCTCTCTGAAATAAATAGATAAAGTCTTAAAAAAAAAGCATGCTCAAAATTTGCAGTATTGCTAACAAGTAAGCCAATTTCAAACAATTCACCAATTATTATTTTACCTCTCCTGGATTTAACTTGATTCATAATATCTACATTTGTAATTGAATTAATTGCTGATCAGAATAAGCAGCCGGGTACTGTACCAAATAGCAATTTATATTCTTTTAAAAAGTTACTGTTTTAGCAGGGAAAGGCTCTATTTTATGTTAATAATTATAGACCTCTTTAAAAATGTGATTCTTATTTGTGGGTTTACATTTTGTGCTTAGTTATAGAATGATCTGATTCGTTTGTGATGAATCTCATATTAGTCAGCCCTAACAGGGTGATTTAATAAGTTGGGGCCTGGACTATCACACCCAATAATGGTAATAATGTAGAAAGCCAAGCCCTTTGTTTGTTTCATAAATAGCTCTGTGCCAGGCTTCAGACTGATAAGGACATGAATGGAGTGTTCTGTAGGGAAGTTGGCTTCATATCTAATTGTAAATGAAAAGGGAATACCGTGTAAAGGTTGAAATTCTTTGATCATATATCAGTTTTTTATTTCTCCCAACGTCCGGGTCCCTAAGCTTGTCTTTGCTCACTTTGCAGTCACCTGCTGAGTGGTCTCATCTGCTCCCATGACTTCAGTTGGTATCTGTACATTAATCATCCTTGAGACTCCATCTCTAGCCTTCTCCTTTTTTCCAAGGACCAGGCGCATACCTTACAGGGTCCCTCTACTTTGGTGGTGCACCCGTATCTCCAGTGCCATGTAGCAGGACCTCAGTGCATGATTTTTGCCTAAACCTGCTTTCGTTCTCGATTTTCAACCTCAGTGAATAATTCACCAACTGCCCAGCAGTCTGAGGTGCCGGGCTGGAATCATCTTTGGTTTATGTCCTTTCTTGGCCCCACGCCCGGTTAATCAACCTGTCCTGCTGATTTTACTACTTAAGATCGAAACTGGTTCGCTTCTCTCTCGTTTCTCCACCAGCACTCGTGTGCATGCTCCTGTGACCTCTCTACTGCATTGACTGCGGTCTGTGCCCTTCTGCCAGCTCCTTTTCTACTTCCTACACGGGAGACAGAGCGATCGTTTCATTCTAGAGTGTGAGTGTGATCTGTCACTCACCAGCAGAAAACCCTGGCCGTCTTCCTCAGGATGAAATTCAAGCTTGTGGATTTTGCTACGCTTTTACTTCCCAGCCTTTGGCTATGGGAGTCCTTGGGCTTGGGCCCACACCTGACCCCCTGCCTACTGAACTCCTCCTACTTATCCTTTATAACCCAGATCAAATGTCGCTCCCTTCTTTCCTAAACTCCTGAGACTAGTTTATGTCCCTCCTTTTTCACATAGAAATTATCTTAATTATTGGTTTAATTGGCCACTTATGCAGTTAGATGGCCAGGCTCGTTCAGGGGGTGCATTACTGTTCCCTGATGCAGATGTAACATGGTTGGTTAAGTGAATGAATGAATACATTCATCAGTGGTACTCGGTTGGAATTAGTTTTTGAAACATTACGTTATCTTTAAATAATCTGTCCGTAGGAATCTTTTTAATTTATTTTTTATTTTTATTTTTTTAAAGATTTTATTTATTTATCTGACAAAGAAAGCGAGAGAGCACAAGCAGGGGGAGCAGTAGAAGGAGAGGGAGAAGCAGGCTCTCTGCTGCACAGGGAGCCCCACACGGGGCTCGATCCCAAGACCCTGAGATCATGATCTGAGCCGAAGGCAGATGTCTAACCATCTGAGCCACCTAGGCACCCCTCTTTTTACTTTTTATTTTTAGTTGAAATATAATTGTCCTACAACACTGTGTTAGTTCTAGGTATATAACATAATGAGGTGATATATGTATATATCATGAAATGATCTTCACCACAAATAATTATACTCTTTTTCTTGTGATGAGGACTTCTAAGATCTACCATCTTACCAGTTATTAAATACACAATACAGTACTGGGGCGCCTCAGTGGCTCAGTTGGTGGGACTCTTGGTTTCAGCTCAGGTCTTGACCTCAGGGTTGTAGTTTAAGCCCTGCCTTGGGCTCCATGCTGGGCGTGGAGCCTACTTAAAAAAAAATGTGTGTATACACACACACACACACACACACACGCACAAACACATTATTCACTGTAGTCACCATCTTATATATTACATCTCCAGGACTTTCCTAATTTATAACGTGAAGTTTGTACCTTCTGACCACGGCGCTCATTTCCCTGACACCGCATTCCCTGCCTCTGGCACCTGCCTCTCTGTTCTCTCTATCTGCGTTTGGTTCCTTTTAGAGTCTATATGTGGAAGTTTTTCTTGAGCCATCTGTGTTGGCATTATCCATTGACTTCGCACGCTGGTAGATAAAGGGATTTAGCTCACCCACATCGTCATCTACTTCTTCTCCCTTCCTATATAGTTATCTCCAAACCTCCATCCATCCAGGGTTTATCCACTAGATATTTTTTGAGTAGATACTAGCTGGTCCCTGTTCTAAGTTATTCTGGGGGTTAGGGTGGTGGGCAGTTAGCAGTGAGCAAGTAAATAGGATCCTGGCTTTCCTAAAGCTTGTATCATGGATGTGGGAGAGACAGATAATGACAAATGCCCACAGTTATATGAGTGAATATGCTTTGGGTGAGCAAGAGTTCACCTTTGTAAAGGTGATTATAGAAGGACTTCCTGTAGAGGTGACATTTGACCTGGGATCAAATTGCCGAAAGTAGCCAGCCATGGAAAGCTCTGCAACAGATTTTTTACATAGAAGGAACAGCAGATGTAAAGGAACTAAAGCAGGAACAAACTTGTCATGTTAGAGGAATAAAATGGTGTTCGATAAGGGTGGATAGCCATTACCGTACGTGTGTCCAGACCCATAGAATGGACAACACCTGTGTTCACCATGGACTTGGGTGATAATGACATGTCACTGTAGGTTCATCCGTTGTAATACATGGACTGTCTGGTGGGAATGTTGATCATGCAGGTGGCTGTGCATGTCGGGTGGGAGGGAGTATATGGGCCTCCTCTGTACCGTCCTCTCAATTTTGCTGTGAATTTAAAACTCCTCTAAAAAAATTAAGTCTTGAAAAAATAAATACAGAAAAAAGTAGGAGTTGGAGGTCAGGCTAGTGAGTGAAGATAGGAAGGACTTGATTATGGATCCATCCATCTATTGATTATTTAGCAAATATTAGGGTCAATACTGGGACTTTTCTAGGCTCTGGCATAATATTATTGAACAAGACACAGAAAGAAAGCCCTTACCCCCCAGTGGAGCTTACATTTTCTCAGTGAGACAGATAATAGATAGTAAAGTGATATGTAGTATTATCTTATATTTGTGCCTAAAATAATGGGGGTAAAAGAAAATGATAGAGATTGGGAGGTTGTTTTGTATGTGTGTGTGTGTGTGTGTGTATGTGTGTGTGTGTGTTTGTGTGTGTGTGTACATATATACATATATGCATACATATGACATACACTATATACATATCTCTATATATTTAATGTATAGATATTGAGGGAGATAAATAGATATATTTATACTATTTATAATGAGATCTGTCTCTACCTATCTACCTACCTACCTATCTACTTGTCTTATCTATCAATCTGTCTGTCGATCTAAGACCTCTCAGGAGTGGCATTTGAGTGGACACCTGAAAGAAGTAATCAAGACATGCCAAGATTGGGAGAAGAGAGTTTCAGGCTGGATGCACATCAAATGGAAAAGCAGGATTGCATATGGTGTGTTCAAGGAACGACAAGAAGGCCAGAGGGTGGACCAGGGGCGGGAGCAGAGGTTGTAGGAGTTAAGATTGGAGAGCTGGGAGGGGCCAGGTTATGGTAAGGCCCTTATATGCTGTGGTTAAAAATATACATAAAAATATACATCTGTGTGTAATGGGCTGCTGCTATAGGATTATAAGGGGGGAAGGAGGGTCAATATTACAATGTGATTGAAATTTTAAAGGAAACTTTCTGACTGCTGTGGGGATAGCGTAAGGGGAGTAAAGGTAGGGGATGAAGAGGCAGTCAGGAGGTTATGACAGCAATCTGGTCATCGTATGATGGTGGCCAGGACTACAGTAGTGGCACCAAAGAGGACCAGGCAGATTTGAAGGAACCGCTGACTGAATTTGCTCCTGGATGCACTAATCATTCGTTGGTTTGGGAGTTCAGTGTGTGCTAAGCGCTGATCTAGGCAAGAGCTTGGATGGCTTGGATTAGAGGAGTAGCAGTGAGGCGCTCAGAAATGATTGGGATCTCAGACATATTTTGAAGGTGTAGCTGAACGTTTGCCAAGAGGTTAGATGTGAGAGGCGAGGAAAAAAGAAGAGTCAGAGGTGAGCAACTTCGGTGATGGTGGTGCCAGTTAGCGACTTACAGAAATCTGATGGAGGAGCAGGCTCTGGGAGGGGAAGTTTAATACCCACGTTTTGAGTTTGTGCCCACTGAACATACTCGTGGAGATATTGAATAGGCAACTGATATGTTTGTGTGGCACTTAGAAGAGGGGCGGAGACTGAGTGAAAAAGATAAATGGGGAATGATTATGGGATGAGGAGGGAGAGAGGAATCAAGAAAGATTTGTTTTTGGCTTTAGCATTTGGGGAGATGATGATTGCATTTGTGACATGGGGAAGACTCTGTAAGAGACTCAGATGGGGAAATCTGCTTTGGCCATGTTAGTCTGGGGATGACTGTTATACATCTGTTAGGGTCAATTTCCCCTTCTTGAGTTTGTCACTTTAAACAATATGGGCAAACCTCCATCTATGTTTTATCAAGCATAGTTGTCTCCCCTTATCTGCCGATTCCAGTTACCTGACGCCAGCTGCATCTCAAGAATATTATGTGGAAAATTCCAGAGATAAACACTTCATAAGTTTTAAATTGCATGCTGTTCTGAGTAGCGAGATGAAGTCTTGCACTGTCCCACACTGTCCCATTTCTCCCACGTGGGACCTGAATCGTCTCTTTGTCCAGCATATTCACGCTCTATGTACTACCTACCTTGTAGTCACATCTCCTAAGTGTGTATGTGTAGGAAGAAGTAGTGTGTGTAGGGTTTGGTACTATCTGCAGTTTCAGGCATCCGCTGGAGTCCTGGAACTGTCCCTCATGGGTAAGGGGGATCTACTTTATAGACACTGTCTCTTGATTCCCTACTTTGAAAGGTGAACATACTAGTGTTCCCTCTCATCCCTCTATCTGTTACCACTCTATTTATTTCCTGTAATTTGCCAGTTGTACCTTCACTTTTGTATTGTCAAGATTAATATTTACATTCTATTCTGGAACACAAAGATAGGCCCTGTCTAGGCGCGCCTGGGTGGCTCAGACATTTAAGTGTCTGATTCTTGATTTTGGCTCAGGTCATGATCTCAGGGTTGTGAGATGGAGACCCGTGGCCGGCTCTGTGTTGGGCACGGAGGCTGCTTAAGATTCTCTCTCTCGCCCTCTGCCTCTCCCCCCCATCCCCCTACCCATCTCACACCTGCTCTCTTTCTCTCTTGAAATAAAAATTAAAAAAAAAACCCGAAACAAAATTAAGTCCTGTGTATAAATTGATTCTAACCGTTCAAAATCCATAGTTATAATACGTGATTTTTAAAATATCACTGTATAGATGACAGTTCCGTGAAGCTTCATTCAAAGTCCCACAGATGAATAAGCTGACTGTAATTTATGTGGAAATGCAGAATACTTAACTGAGTCCTTTAGGTAAGAGGAGAGCAAAGTTGGAGGATTTAGACCCCCTGCTTTAGAGACCTATTCTAAAGCTTAGGAGTGATGTAGAGAGTGATGGATAGAATGGAGAATCCAGAAATAGAGATGTTTTGTTTCCTTTCATGGGATCGTCAGTCACAAGATGGGACACAGAGAGGCTCAGGAAAAAATGTTTATTACACTTGTGGTTCCCAGAACAGGAAGCATGGATCGCCATACGGGACCACATGCAGAAGCCTAGGGTATCGGGGAGGAAGGCAGGAGCCCGGGGAAAAGCTGAGGCTAGATCCTTTGTTAGGGTTTCTGTGGGAAAGGCAAGGCAGAACAGGTCAAACCATTTAGGACTGCTGAATTTGAATAATTCCTGAGGGTTTTGGATTATAGGAATGGTCGCTCATTGCCTGGTGTACCTGGCTCTGGGACTTGTAGCAGAGAGAGGGGATAGGGCTGTGGATTGGTTAGTTTGCTTATCACAGACACACTCCCTGTAGAGTTGGTTAAGGCATTGTACCCATAACTTATTTAAAATGTTTCCAGCTGTGTAGTAAGGCAGCACAGTAACATGGGTTTGATTTGAATGGCCATTTCATAAGATAAACAGTAAAAAATATTCAACATCATTAGTCATCAGAGAAATGAAAATTGAAACCACATTTAGGTACCTTTACATACCCACCCACCAGACAGGCTGAAATGCAAAGTACTGACTATACCAAGCTAGAAACCTCATGCTCTTCTGGTAAGAATGTAACATGGTCACGAGCTTTGGAAAAGTTGGATAGGTTCTAAAAATGCTAAATGTTCACTTAACCTCACAAACCAGCGGTTCTGCTCCTAGGTAAAGTACCCACACACTACACACACATACACACACACACACACACACCACACACACACACACCACACACACTAAACACACATACACACATTACACACACAGACACTACACACACACTAAACACACATACACACACTACACACACACACTGCACACACATACACACACTACACACACACACACTACACACACACACACACTACACACACACACTAAACACACATACACACATTACACACACACACTACACACACACATACACTAAACACACATACACACACCACATGCACACACTACACACACACACACACACACACACACCACACACACCACACACACACCACACACACCACACACACACCACACACACACACACAGCCGTAAAGGAGAACAAACCACTGAAAAATGCAACAACACGAGTGAATGTCAGAAACCTCATACCGGGGGAATAGAGCCAGATTGGAAGAAGGAGTGCTGTTCGCTATCCTAGGATACGCACAAGTAGTGTCTAACGATGGAGCCCGCATCACCGGTTACCAGGGTTGGAGGGCTTGGATGTAAAGGGAAACAGGAACTTTGGTGGGGAGGGCAGTAATGACAGCTTATATCTTAATTTTGGTGTTCTTACAAGGATGTATGTATATATTTGTCAAAACTCATCAAATTATACTCTTAACATTGGCACATATTATTGTAATGTAAATTATATCTCAAGAAATTGTTTTAAAAATATTGATCACTGCAGGGGCGCCTGGGTGGTGCAGTCGTTAAATGTCCTGACTCTCAGTTTCAGCTCAGATGATGATCTCAAGGTCCTGGGATCGAGCCCCGCATCGGGCTGCATGAGATTCTTTCTCCCTCTCCCTCTGCCCCTTCCCCCCCGTCTCTCAAATAAATAAATAACTCTTTAAAAAAAATTATTGCTCACTGCAGAGTCTTTAAGTGTGCATGGCTCTCCTTTCCTTCTCTGTAATGAAGTGGTCACAGCCTTTCAGCCCCTCAAAGAATGAGACTGCTGTCGAGGAAGCCATCCTAGGAGGGTGAGAGAGGCCAGGACGACCAAAGAGAAGGCTGAGACAAATCTCTGCATCAGAAATATTAGCATCAAATTCAACCAAATCTCCATTTGGACACTCCTCTCCTTACTCAAAATCATTCCAAGAGCAAGGAGGTGTTTTCAGACTGTTTGGCATGCAGACTTTTGGTTAAGTCTCTCTTTTTAATTCTACTTTTCAGTCCCCTTCTTTGCCCGACATAAACTCTTTGATGCTAAATCCTTGTTGGATTTCTGCTTGGTAGGTTGGCTCCTCTCTCAGAAAAGACTTTGAGGGTAACTTCCCTCTGTCATGGCCTCCACTGCCCTGTTTGTGCAGCCTGTCTTATCTCCACTTTCTGGACATGATGTTGAACTCCTCATTCATGGATGGCCCTTCTAATATACTTTGTGAATTGAAAACTTGATGATTACTTGTAGCAGGGAGCTAAAATACATGTGCTCATCGCCATGTTCTGCTGGAACTCAGTGCTGACCTTCTGATTAATCCAGCATGGAAGTTTCTTTCAGAGAAGGTTGGCAGTCTGTAGAGGTAAATGAGTTGTTTTGTCTTTCCAGCTAGAATATATCAATTAGGTCATTCCATCTTCATATGCTCTCTGTTAGATCAGAGGTTGGCAAACTTTTTTGTAGTGGCCCAGATAATAAATATTTTAGGCATTGTGGGTAGTAGATGTGTTGTAACTACTCAGCTTGGTTGTCATTGTGTCAAAGGAGGGAGTGTAAATTTTGAGTGTGACTGTGTTTCAGTTAAACTTTATAAAAGCAGGTGGCAGAATGGATTTGACCAGAACCGTACCCCAGATGGTCACTGACTTGCTTTGGGGCACTAATACTATTCTTTATTATATGGTTCCTCAGTTAACAAGGAGACTAACTTCCATTTTCTGAAGAAGTAACACTTTTTTCTTGTTTCTTCCATCAACTTGATGCCCTGGGATGACTCTCCTGCCTCCTTTATATTTGGCTCTGTCTAATTTGATGAAGGCTAGTGGGAAGGCATTCTTGTGCTCGGTTTGATGCAGCATTCAGTAAGCTTTGAAAGTGATAAGTCTAATGTCGATCACTAGGTCTCTCGTGTGCTCTGAGGAGATTTTATGCAAGATTTTAATCAATACCTGTCAGTCAGATGAGACACTGGCTTAGCTTTCCAGTTGTTTTTTTTTTTTCCCCAGATTCCAACTTTTTAGACCTTCATATATCTTCCAACTTGTAATTCAATACTGGACTACTTTTGAGAGATGAAGAGGGAGAGAGCAAAAATAGCTTTTTCTTTTAGGAAAAACTGAAAAAAATTACTACCAATTGTTCAGTTCTGTAAACAAATGTATGAAGAGCATTCTTACACTTTTTCTGTACATCATTTACATTGATGAGGGTTAAGTGCATTACAAATATTATTTATATATTTATATGCCAACAGTATGCACATTAAGAATTTTGATGTTCATTACTAAACACCATCAGAAGGGTTAGAGGGGTGCTTGGGTGGCTCAATTAGTTAAGCTTCTGACTCTTGATTTTGGCTCAGGTCATGGTCTCAGGGTCGTGAGACTGAGCCCCGCATTGGGCTCCACAGTGGACGTGCAGCCTGCTTGGTATTCTCTCTCTCCCTGCCCCTCCCCCCGCTTGCACACAAGCTCTCTCTCTCTCTCTTTCTCTAAAAAGAAAAGAAAAAGATTAGAGAACCTTACAGTTCTACTAATAATTTAATAAGTATAGGGTAGTATTTTTTTGTTTCTTCTATTTAGTATGTACAATGGCCTTCTTTTTCATTTAGTCTGGATCAGTGGTTTTTCAGCCTTAGGTACATATGGAGTCCTTTGTGGTGATTAAAAAGAATTTGGACACCTGATCATATCTCATCACTACCGTCAGAATCTCTTCAGTCATCCCAGGCTGTGAATTTAAATATGTACTTTGTGTGTGCGTGTGCTGTATATGCCTGTGTAGCATTGCTCTGGATCTGCAGTTTTCAACTCTCTTAGACCTAACTCTTTTTTTTTAAGTTTATATTTATTTTAGAAAGAGAGACAAAGAGCACACAAGTGGGGGAGGGGCCGTGGGAGAGGGAGAGGGAATCTCAAGCAGACTCTGTGCTAAGTGCAGAGCCCAACGCTGGGCTCAATCCCATGACCCCGAGATCATGACCTGAGTAGAAATCAGGAGTCGGACACCTAACCGACTGAACCACCCAGGTGCCCCTCAACCTTTTTATAGTAATTATATTTTTGTCCTCTCTACTATATTGCAATGAAATTCCGTAGTTAATACAATCTAACTAGTTACATATTTTTAAAATTCAGTATCAGGGGCGCCTGGGTGGCACAGCGGTTAAGCATCTGCCTTCGGCCCAGGGCGTGATCCCGACGTTATGGGATCGAGCCCCACATCAGGCTCCTCCGCTGTGAGCCTGCTTCTTCCTCTCCCACTCCCCCTGCTTGTGTTCCCTCTCTCGCTGGCTGTCTCTGTCTCTGCCGAATAAATAAATAAAATCTTTAAAAAAAATAAAATAAAATAAAATTCAGTATCAGTATAATGCCATATCTTGTATGTAAAGGAGAAAAAAATAAAAACAACTTAAAATAAAATAATGTATAATTTATTTATGTATTTTATTTTTTCAAATTTTTATTTGAATTCTAGTTAGTTAACATTTAGTGCAATATTGGTTTCAGGAACAGAATTTAGTGATTCCTCCCTTACAAATAACACCTAGTACTCAACACAACAAAAGTAATACCTGTTGTCGTGTAGGGTGCTCAGGCACGAGTAGACTGGAAGACGTAATTAAGAAGTCTTCCCTTGATTTACCTAGAAAATTCAGTGCTATGAAGGCTGTGTAAAAACAAGTTCTTTGTTTTTATATGTGAAAGGAGGCTTGGTTCCAGGCTCGGATAACTGGAAACAAGTTTGTCTCCTCTAGAGAATGTTTGATTGGATATTTAAAAGTCATCTTGGATTTGAACAATTTTTTTTTTAAGATTTATTATTTTTTAGAAAGAGAGAGCATGCAAGTAGTGGGAGGGACAGAGGGAGAGGGAGAGAGAATCCTTAAGCAGATTCCCCGCTGAGCGTGAGCCCTGACTCCACGACCCTGAGGTCATGACCTGAGCCAAAATCAAGACCTGAACACTTGACTGACTGAGCCACGCAGGCGCCCAGAAGGATTGATTCTTCATTGCTTGGAACTGTCCCTCACAGGTGTCCAGCATCTCTGATTCCTGTGCACTCGGTGCCCATGTTTCTCCCCAGGCATCCTGACAAATAACGATGCCCCCATATGTTTCCCAAACAGCCTTCCAGATTAGGGTTATCCCCGTTGGGAGCTACTGGTTTACTTAATTAGTTTTTTTTTTTTTTTTTAAGATTTCATTTATTTATTTTTTGGACAGAGAGAGACGCAGCAAGAGAGGGAACACTAGCAGGGGGAGTGGGAGAGGGAGAAGCAGGCTTCCCTCTGAGCAGAGAGCCTGATGCAGGGCTCCATCCCAGGACCCTGGGATCATGACCTGAGCCGAAGGCAGACGCTTAACGACTGAGCCACCTAGGTGCCCCACTTAATTAGTTTTTGTTCTGAGTCACTGTAAGTGCTATAGAGCATGAAAGTGTAGAGATTCCATAGTGGTTTCTGAGTCCTGTATGTACTGACATGTGGAGTCATTGTAGATGTCTTCATTTCCTTTTTTCCATCCAAAACTCTTTTTCCCATTTTCTTTGTGTCTTAATGCAATATTTTAATTTTGTCTTTCATGCTAATTTGTGCTTATTGTACATCATTGATAATGTTCAACTTTCAGAACGGAGCACATTACAGCCAGTATTGTGAACAAAATCTTAATTACACCTGCATTGTGGTAAGGGAGGAAAATAGGAAAAAGTAAATCAGGAGGTTGTCTTTCAAAAACTGGCAGATAATATTATGTACTGTTGAGGTCTAGACCAAGGTTAAAGTTTGTACAGTTTACATAATGCCTAGTGCTGTTGTAAGATCGTGGAGTTTTGCTTCAATGTCTTAGGCGGTTACTTAAAAGATTGCTTTGTAAGCCTTTTCTGTGGTGTGCTTCTGTTAGTGAGCCGTGTGGTAAGATGCGATGGTGACGCTGACAGTAAATCCTAATAATTACTGTTTTAAAAATCATGGGAAGATACAAAGTAGGCTGTACCTTGACACTATGCTATAGATCAGTTTTAAGTGATATGATTACTTTCTATATTTATATAGATCTGATTCGGTTTTTAGATGAAAAGAATGAATATCATTTTCTGGAAAGCAAATGGGAAGATAAGTATGTTCTCTGGTGTTCTCGTGCAGTGATTTAGGAATAGCTTTAAGAAACATACTGTCTAGTTTCTAGTTACTGTTGAGAAATAGGAGTGCAGTATTAATTATGCTAAAGACCTAAAGTTGTTTTGACAGGAATTCTCCAAAATGTGGCTGTTTAATTCTAAGTAATGCCGTTTAACAGATCAGCAGTTTCATTACCTAGGGGTACATTTGATAGTTCACCCTGGTAAGCTGGCAGGAGACTGAGATGCTCGGAACATAACAAAGGAGTTGTGGATGATCTCTTGTACTTACAAGTATCGAGTAAAATCTGCTCTTCAGACCTTTTAGTCCAAATGGTCTCAGCCTTCTTTTGCTAGGTGCAGTCCTTGCCATCTGCACACTTGCTCAGGCTTTGAACAGGGCCAGAGTGCTTTCTCAGAGACCCATGGGTACTTGTGGTTCCTTCCTGCCTACATAGCCGGTCCAGTGAGGGCATCTATCAGCCTGCTCAGCTTTGAATACCAAATGAAAACTGTTCTGCCAGAGCTGTGTTTCACCCTTCAATCAGAAATAAGAAATATTAGCACCCTAGTTTTCTGTCGCTGTGAATGATCATGAATTTGTCTGTTAAACCTGCTCTCACTGAAAGATCAGATGAAGGAAAGAAAGAAAATAGCTGTATCTGAGTCCATATATACCAATGTAACTTCCCAAAGGATGGCAGTAACAATCACGGGAAATTCTTGTGTTAACTAAGTTACCCAAGTTTCTTTCATGCAGAGCATTTTATTATTATTTTTTAAATTTTTATTGTTATTTTTAATGATTTTTTATTATATTATGTTAGTCACCATACAGTGCATCCCTGGTTTCCGATGTAAAGTTCGATGATTCATTAGTTGCATGTAACACCCAGTGCACCATGCAATACGTGCCCTCCTTACTACCCATGCAGAGCATTTTAGCAAACTAAATTACTTCCAATCCCTAAGCAGGGTGTATATTATGTAGCAGTTTTCAAACTTAATTGACAATGGAACCATACTTTTTTAAAGGATCTTATCCATGCTGGTCCATTGCTAATCGCTGGTCTAAGACTAGGCCCCTAAACAATAGAAAATTTTCTTTCACTAACTTAACACTTTAATATTATGCCTTTTAGTGAGTCCTGACATTAGAAGTAGCTCTGTGACGGCCATTATAATTGTCCAGTACGTTGATTAGCATTCTTGGAATAAATTCCTTCTGTGATTTAATACTTGGTAAAGCTATGTGTTTTTCTTTTATGGCAGATGAGAATTATATAAGCCATTATGCTTTATTTTTTGCCTTGCCTGCAAGGCAAGTCAGATAAATGTAGTGTACAGACATGGCAATTACTTAGCTGTCAGGGTAGAATACTAAGAATTTTTACTCTCCTCTTTTATGTTTATGTAGTTTTGTGGTGAGATCCCACCCAGCCTTACTTTATTCATCTTTAATGTAAGGATAATATCTACCATTTGGATTATTGTGAAAATCAAATGAAATATCCTCTTTTAATTGCTTAGCCATGTGTCTGACATACTGTAAAATGCTCAGTAAATGCTAGAGGACTATTTTTTTTTTTAAAGATTTTATTTATTTATTTGACAGAGACAGCCAGCGAGAGAGGGAACACAAGCAGGGGGAGTAGGATAGGAAGAAGCAGGCTCCTAGCGGAGTAGCCTGATGTGGGGCTCGATCCCAAAATGCTGGGATCACCCCCTGAGCTGAAGGCAGATGCTTAATGACTGCGCCATCCAGGCGCCCCAGAGGACTATTTTTTTTTATAACTTTAACATTTTTGTGTTTCTAATTTTACAACCTTATTTCATATACATCTTTATTTCGAAGCAACTCAGTCTTGTTTATAAGTGAGTGAAGTATAAATACTAAAAAAAAAAAAAAAAGATTACAAACATCACATTAAGAGCATTCCTATAGTGGATAAGAAGAAATGAAATGAGGCACTTGTGGGTCGAGTTGATAAAAGAAATGAGGTATCCTTTACAAACAGTGTCTTCAAGATTTGGGTTCATAGGAGATAGCAGACAAGCCACACCTTCACCCAGCAACTCAACTCAACCAGTCTTTCTGAGCTAAATGCTGCTTGAACTTGAATCCAAGTCAACAGTTTCATAGTACCTGCAGCACTTCTGAATTTTTTAAAAAATTTATTTATTAGAGAGAGAGCGCGAGAGAAAGCGAGCACACGAGGGGGGAGGGGCAGAGGGACAAGCTGACTCCACGCTGAGCAGGGAGCCTGATGTGGGGCTCCATTCCAGGACCCCGAGATCACCACCCTAGCCAATGTCAGACGCTTAACCGACTGAGCCACCCAGATGCCCCCAGGTTTGAAATTTCTGGTTGCACTGCATGTTTGTGCTACAGGTGGAAAAGAGAGTTCCTCCTGGAGGGATTTTATAGGGCCAGAAGTCAGGAGATAGATTTACAATTTCTGAAGCAAGAATGCATGTGAGTGTCGGGCATTTAGTGATGGAATTTCCAGTGCTCAGTTGGAATAGAACGTTATCAGACATTCTGTGGAGCCTTCTCCCACTCACCAGGGTTAAGTCTTAGATACTCTGGATTGTATTCCCCTATGGAAGTCATTCCATGTGAAGGAGCCATAACATTTCTGACTCCAAGATTCAGGGAGACAGTGTCCTCCCCACTGTCCTCTCTTCTCAGTGTTGCAGGATTGGTGACTGGCTCACTGGTCTTTTCAGCCACACCAGCACATGGTAGGATTGTGTGTTAAGTGACCATATAATTTATCATCCAAAGAACACTTTTCAGGATGAAAAGAGGTACTGTTAATGATTGGGCCAGGACAACATAAGTAAACCACAGTGGTCCTGGGCAAATGACATTTGGTCCTTTTAGTTAATAACCCCTTTCTGTGTGGTCTGCAGAAACAAAAGGTTTCATATTTATTGTTATGGTAGCCCCTGATACTTCTGTATTCTCAAATTCAGAAGGCTATCTGCCTTTTTTGGATTCTGTACTCTCAAATTCAGAAGGCTATCTGCCTTGTTTGGATTCTGTACTCTCAAATTCAGAAGGCTATCTGCCTTGTTTGGATTTTCCTGAACCATGGATTTATTTTCTAATTTGGTGTGATATTTTCTTTTTGTATTCAAAATTACTGTCTCTTATTGAATCCTGTTTCATCAGCTAAAAGATTAAAGATTATCTTATAAATTATTAAGTAAGCCATAATGATTCTTCCTTGAACTCCACCAGCCAGGTAATAACCACCGGGTCAATTAAAGGACAGAAGTGGAGGAGAGTGTAGATGTCCACGCCTGCTAATTACGTGCTTGGCAAAGACTGGATTCTGCATCATTAATAGTATTCGAATATTGCCTTCATTTTCTATTTTGCAGTTACATTTAGGCTGTTGACATTAAATTAATGTTGATGACTCTCCACGTTCAAAACCGGTGTAAATGAGAGTTAAAACATGTGCCTTCCCCACTCCTGTCTTAACAGAAAAAAGCTTGGCCGGACCATAAGCGAGAATGCAAATGCCTTAAAAGCTGCAAACCCAGGTATCCCCCGGATTCCGTTCGACTGCTTGGCAGAGTTGTTTTCAAACTTGTGAGTATAAAACTTGTGAAATGTGCTCTGCTTTTAATTAACCAAAGCACCTGCAGATGTATGTATTATTCATATTTTTTAAAAAAAGATTTTATTTATTTAGAGAGAGAAAGGGTTGAGTGGGGGGAGGGTCAGAGGGAGAGAGAATCTCAAGCAGGCTGCCTGCTGAGTGCAGAGCCCGAGGCAGGACTTGATTTCAGGACCCTGAGATCACCACCTGAGCCAAAGTCTAGAGTAGGATGCCTAACCGACTGAGCCACCCGGGTGCCCCGTATTATTTAAGGCCGACTTTAAACCCGTGTGAAGGTAGAAGGTGGATTCTTTTGGGGAGTACCTTAAGACAAAAACTTACTGTTTCCCTATTAATCACAGCATCAGTGGTGGCGAGACAGCACAGGGCCCTCTTTGAAGGCCCTGTGTATGTGTGCAATCCCCTAGAAACACAAGGTCCTGTACTGAGACATGAAACGTCAGAAATGTCTGTTACGTTGCCTTCATTACTTTTGGCTATGAACTAATGCACAGGGCAGGTGTATAACTTTTGCTTCTTGAGGTTTTAGTTAGAAGATAATTACTCTTATGTGGATGAGGGCTTATCTTTTTTTTTTTTTTTTTTTTTTTTAGCCAAGTTTCACTGAAAATGTTTCTTCAGTCCTTTTCCCCTCCTCTGCCTGAAAAACCACTGGGTTCGGTGAAATAATCCCCTGGTGATACCCTCCAGACTTCCTTTTGCCAGGCTTTCACATGAATATCTCCTTCTTGGATTATTTCAGGCTCCAGCTCTGTTCTGTCCTGTTGTTTATTGACTTTTTCGGGTGGGGTAGGGCTGTCAAATTTTATAGAGAGTTTTAATCATGTAAAAGTATGTTGTTACACCTAAAACTAACACAATGTTATATGTCAGTTATATCTCAAAAAAAAAACAACTGCGGGGCGCCTGGGTGGCGCAGTCATTAAGCGTCTGTCTTCAGCTCAGGGCGTGATCCCAGAGTTCTGGGATCGAGCCCCACATCAGGCTCCTCCACTAGGAGCCTGCTTCTTCCTCTCCCACTCCCCCTGCTTGTGTTCCCTCTCTTGCTGGTTGTCTCTCTCTGTCAAATAAATAAATAAAATCTTTGGAAAAAAACCCAAACTGGATGTGGAATATCAAATGGGCATTGTCTTTGGACTGAATATATAACATCTATCATATATTTAGCTACTGTTTGCAAATATATATATATTGTGTTGAACTAAAAAGCACAAATTTATTTCAAAGTATTAATAAATTCAGATCAACTTTGTTTTTGTGCATTTTTTAATTGCTAGGTATTAAAAGTATGATCATTATATTTAAGGTTGGACTTTTTTTTTTTTTTTTTTTGCCTTTTTAATATTGAAAAGATTGAGAACCAGGACCTACTGGAGCAGAATCTAATAGACAGCCCAGATAATAATAGATACCTTCTATTGAGCACTTAGGATTTCCAGGCCCTCTGCTACATGATTTACAGGATAGACCCCATTTCATCCCCACAACAACCCAGGGAATCTGTGATTCTCCTATGTTTTAGAAAAGGAAATTGATGATTCTTGACTCAAGGTA
Source organism: Ailuropoda melanoleuca (assembly GCF_002007445.2). NCBI lineage: Eukaryota > Metazoa > Chordata > Mammalia > Carnivora > Ursidae > Ailuropoda > Ailuropoda melanoleuca. The sequence continues at coordinate 66,316,761 of NC_048225.1, forward strand.
ATTTGGTGAAGGTAGTGGTTTATAATAAATTCTTATATTTATTCATCCATCTCTGCTTTTCTCTCATGATTAGTAGTAAAATCCTTACAGTGATACAAGTCTGTGGATAGAGCTGGGGAAAAAGAAATAAAAGTACGAGAACTTCTTGTAAAAGAATTTTCCATTTGGAAATTAAAGCAATGGGTTAAGTCACAACTGAGACTTTATTTTAAAATTGTTACTGATTGAATAATTCAACTTGAAGAAAGTAATGAAGAGGAGGAATATATACAATGTTGTCTTTTTAAATAGAGTTTCACTTAAATATCTAAAGAGATTAAAATATATTCATTGATACATTGGAGCACTTGAAATTGTTTTTGGTGTTTTCCCCCTTCGCTTCACAGATGGAAGAGACACCGTCTGAATCAGAGAAACTTTACTCATTTTATGATCTGGAGTCAAGTAAGTGATTGTCTGTCAGCACCAAACAGATCCCACCATTTATTTGCTGACCTCATGCATTGCTTTCTTTTTAACGTTGTTACGTCTCCTTATTATGTGAGGCAATTCTAACAAATCTTTTCGTGTTTTTATATACGATTGACTCATTAGGTTATTTAATTTATTCCAGGGTAGTTTGGGCCTTTTAGGAATTTATACTAGACCCTGATCTTTGTTTCTTTTTGATGCCAGGGAGCAGTGATGTGAACCAGGGGTTCCAGGTAACTTGAGGGTCACTGGTCCTGTCGATGATAAGCAGAGTTGATGGTGTAGGTGATTTAGGCTGTCTGACAGCATTGCACGATGTTCTTCTTTTCAACTCCCATGGTGGTAGCCATGATATATGGGAACACTGACGGGCCTTCCAGTATGAGAGCTCAGTCAATGTAGGGCTTATGTTCCTTTCCTGGTGGCACAGATCCCCTTCAGTGAGGTTGTCCATGACTTCAACCCCAAAGTAGCCAGAGCTCATAGAGTAAACTTGGCTCCACAGTTTAATATTTCTGGATGGAGGCAAATAGAAGATAGCCTAGTACAGATTTATGTTTATGGGATCCTAAGTGCCAATGATAATAAATTATTATTTAAGAAATCAGTGGGTTAATTGTTCTGTTGAACAAGTAATTTAAAGAGAATGTGTAGAGCTGACATGAGCCCCAGAATTATGCTGTAGTTCAATTTGATGTATCTTTTCAGTTTTAATGGAGGACTAATTAGTCTTTTTTTCGTGCTATATTACCGCTAAGTAATTAACATCTCTTGCTGTGAGTCTTACTATTAACAGTAGCCCTGCTTGGTAGTAGTGTCATACATGCTGTCTTAAGTGAAATGTTCTCAAACGTTATTAATTGTATACTCTTAGCCTTAACACCTTTTTGTGGTATAAATTAAGCTGAGTTTTCAATGGGATGATTTTTGGATGACTGCACTCTGGAACCTTCTCCTTCTATTTGGGTTTTAGCAGCATCGCATCTTGTTTATTCAATGGGAGAATAACTTGAAGTCGAGATTTCTTGGGTTAGTCCCTGTTCTTCTCTATCTACTTTTTATGACACATTTCACCAGTTGGACTCTAGCTGAATTTTTTACTTCTCTTTTTTCTTTTTTCTTTTCTTTTTTTTCTTTTCTTTTCTTTTCTTTTCTTTTCTTTTCTTTTCTCTTTTCTTTTCTTTTCTCTTTCTTTTCTCTTCTCTTCTCCTCTCCTCTCCTCTCCTCTCCTCTCCTCTCCTCTCTTCTTTTTCTTTTTTGTGTGTGCCTTTGATATACTGTTTATCAGTTGGTCATGACCTGGTTGTAAAGTGTTTCATGGAACGATCCACTTAAATTCACTGCCTCAGTGCCCTTGTGGTGGCTTGAGCATGTGTCCAGGGCAATGCGGACGACCTGTAACACATCTTTCCTGATTTGGGTTGTAGTGTTTTTCATCTGTACATGTATGTATTTTGTTTTGATAGGCATTTGATCTTAGATTGTAGGTGAAGTTTGGCACAATTTAATTGATAATTTATGTATTGTAATTTGTAGTTGAGAGAAAATGAAAAGGAACGTGTTTGCTCTCTGTCAGAATGAAATCTAGAGAGGATAAATCTGGTTTAACAGCTAGCATTGAACACCTGAAAATTGTCCATTAAAAATTCACTGTGTGATTGTGCTGTTTATTCTCTTTTTAAAAAAGATATTAACAAACTGACTGAAGAGAAGAAAGAGGGCCTCAGGCAACTTGTAATGACATTTCAACATTTCATGAGAGAAGAAATTCAGGATGCTTCTCAGCTGCCACTTCCCTTTGACATTTTTGAAGCTTTTGCAAAAGTAAGTGTTAAGTGTTTGATATCATTGTTTATGCCGTAAATCAACCCTTTACTTCTTATTTTGCTGTTGATCCATGAAAATTTAGGACCTCTCATGCCTTAAATCATTCCCCTACCTTATTGAGTAGAGAATGAGTGAATGTATTGCTTATATTGAAAAGGATATTATTACTTTTTCTGGCTTATCAGCACTCTTCTTCCTGGCCTGCAAAGTGCCCTCCCTGCTCTCAAGTGTGCTTGCTTTTCTCCAGAGAAAACAGCCTATTCCCTTGTTTCTTACTAATGGATCGTTGAGGTTGCCACTGCGTTCAGTTTTGTGGTGTTGTTTCCGTGATGGAAACACGGAAACATTCCAATATATATTGGAATCCATTTCTTAATTGGAATCCATTTCTTAATTATGTGAATAATGGAATCCATTTCTTAATTATGTGAATTCTAAATATTGGAATCCATTTCTTAATTATTGGAATCCATTTCTTAATTATGTGAATTCTAAATAATGTGAAAATATAACCATTTCTGACTTAAAAATCATTGTCTAAAAATCTGTTTAAATGTTTTAGGTCACTAAAATCCTATGTTAAGTATAGAAAAGAGAGGTTTGATTTAGTATTTTTGTGTGTGGTCTCTTGGTAGTTGCTACCTGACATACCGTGCTTGGAAATGATTCGGATGGTTTGTTTGGGCCCAGGGAGAAAACATGCACTGGGTGCTCCTTGCTCTCTGCCCTGGGATGAGGACAGAGGGTCAGATAAATCCCCACTGATGTGTGTTTGCTGTCCTTGCTTTCCCATAGTGTGTATTTTGGTTTGCTTAAATATTGATCGCATTTTAATAACAAGTAAAATTTTACGTTTGAGGGTGATTTTGCCACTGATATTACAATACCTAAGTGCACATCTAATAACATATTTATCCCATGAATATTTTTAAAGTATGTTTTGTAATCTACCTGTTTTCTAAGAATTCAGAGGTGATTTGTATGATTGCTAGAGATGTATTCTTGTTTTTCTTGAATGTATTTTTATACTTCAGGGTATGTTTTTATGATTTTCTGGTAGTATCACCTTAGCATTACATTCTGGTTTGTCTACAGTTTAAAACTGATTTCAAAATGCAGTGTTTACTTATAATACATATGAGAAGTGTCCCATGTGTTTATTTCACGTCCTTCTGAAAGTCATAGCCTTTAAGAGTATCACGTGTACCATACACACAGGTGCTTTTGACACTCCACAGAGCAACACCTTCTGAAAGATAAAAGTATGCCTTGTGTTGACTGTAACTTCGTTCCTGGTGTTAAGTCTGTGGCTCTCCTGTGACTGTTGTTTCTGTTGTTAGAAATTGTTCAAGTGGTAATTACCAGTGTTACTAGTATTTATGGAAAATATTTAAAAATACTTTCTATTGCTCAATGTGACACGTGAATTACTTTATTTCACACATTTCTTTTTTAAAAATTTTGATCATATGTCTTACAGTGAAATTCTTTTCATGCTGTGTAGGGGAAAGTTCTGTCATTATGAATAAGTAGACAAGGTCTTAATACTATGCCCTCCCTTCTCCCCACATAGTCGTATTTGTTATTGCCACAAAAGTAGAACATAGACATCTCTGAGATTTTGAGGGAAGTGGACTCAGATCTGTGATTTTTGCCTTGTATGTGGATGAAAGCAACATTACATTACGGCTCCTGTACTTGCTCGTAAAAGTTTTATTAAGATTTTATAAATTGTTGTTAGTTTTCTGCTTATACATATGTCCTTAAAAGAGATCACTTTCCTCCTCCTCTTTTTCTCCCCAGCTTCTTCTTCTTTGTCATTTTTTTTTTTTTTTTTTTTTTTTTTTTTTATTAAANGTCTAGGGGCACCTGGGTGGCTCCATCGGTTGCATCTGCCTTCAGCTCAGGTCATGATCTCAGGGTCCTGGGATTGAGCCCCGTGTTGGGCTTCCTGCTCAGTGGGGGTTGGCTTCTCCCTCTCTCTCTGCCTCTGCCTCTCTGTCTCTCTCTCTCTCTGTCTCTCTCTCTTTCAAATAAATAAAATCTTAAAAAAAATACGATACTCTAATATTAAGCTCATTGGTGCATACGTACATCAGGGATGAGCTGCTGACATTGCGAGCGTGTGATGGTGCAGGTCATGACAAGTGCTTTGGAAGTGGGTGGAGAAACTTGGGCAGAGGGTTTTATTCCTCTGCCTCTCTCCCTGTCGTAGTGGCATCGAATTAACCAGAGAGGAGTGGACACCCCAGTGTGTACTGCCCACAGCCCACTGTCAGGTGCAGTTCCAGGCTGCCCTGCCTTTCTCAACCTCATGCACCGGTTTTCCAGTTTATGCTTTGAAGAAGGCTGGCTTTGCCTGGCCCCAATACAGAAAATCCAGGTAGTGTTTTGCTTTTGGTCATGTTCGTTTATATTCATTCTGGTTTTACGCAGGTTTTAGACCTGCTAAGCTTATATCTCGGCTCATCTCATGGTCACTTAAGGCAGAAGGAATTCTGAGAACTTTTCTTTATTTGTTTATATCCTAAGTTTTTTGAGTTTTTGACTATGGACTTTTCTAAACATACATGAAGGTAGAGAGATTAGTACAGTGAATCCTCATGTCTCTGTCACCTGGTTTTAATAATTTTCGAAATTGTTTTATATCTGATATTTTTAATACTTAGATTTCAGACAAATGTTCTTTATTTAAAATTCAGATTTCCAAACATTCCTTACGATTAGTCCTTTATTATGAAGCTCTTGGGCACCTAAGAAGTTAGTGAATTCACTTATTAAATTAAACAGACCTTTTTAAAATTTTTTTTGCTGGCCTACCCTGTGCAAAGCATTCTTGATCCAGGTTATAGAAATGTGTGGCTAATTATAAATCGGAAAATTATCTACCAAGGCAAAAACCTTAGCAAGTCAAAAGTCTTACTTGGTAATATGTGTATATTTGTTAAACTTGGACTTGCCTGGAATCGAAAGGGCTCAGTGGAGGATGAGAAGGTCCTTAAACCCGAGCACATGATTCATTCCCGCTAGGCTTTTTGTCTTTTTCTTTAATTAACATACTATGTGGTATTAGTTTTAGTTGTATGATACAGTGATTCAACACTTCATACATCATCCAGTGCTCATCATGACAGGTGGACTCCTTAATCCCCATTACCCATTTCACACATTCCCCCACCCACCTCCTCTCTGCTCACCATCTGTGTGTTCTCTGTGGCTGAGCTTGTCTCTTGATTTTTCTCTCTCTCTCTTCCCCTCCCTCTCTTTTTTCCCTTTGCTCCTTTGTTTTGTTTCTTAAACTCGACATATGAATGAAATCATATGGTATTTGTCTTTCTCTGACCAATGTATTTCACTTAACATTATACTCTGCAGCTCCATCCATGTTGTTGCAAATGGCAAGAGTTCATGCTTTTTTATAGCTGAGTAATATTCCGTTGTATATACCAACTGCATCTTTATGCCTTCATCAGTTGATGGACGCTTGGACTCTCTCCATCATTTGGTGGTTGTAGACGATTCTGCTGTAAAACACTGGTGGCTTTTTCTAATAGAAGACCATGAATAATTGCTCAAAAGGTGGCAGTTTCTGTTTTGCAAACTCTGGGGCGTTCTGTTGAAAATAGTGTCTGTATCTCCTTTTGCACCAGGTTTTCAGCCTCGAATGTGCTGCTGCGACTTCGGACTTGGTTTACCTCAGGACCTGCCCCACCCCCGCCCCGTTACCCCAAAGCATTGCTCTGTACTCATGTTTTTGGGTCATATTCCCAAGTGTGCTGCTGCTGCTGCTGCTTTTTTTTTTTTTTTAAGATTTTATTCATTTATTTATCAGAGAGAGAGAGAGAGGGAGAGAGCACAAGCAGAGGGAGCGGCAGGCAGAGCAGACACAGGGAGAAGCAGGCTCCCCGCTGAGCAAGGAGCCCGATGCGGGACTCAATCCCAGGACCCCGGAATCATGACCCGAGCCTAAGGCTGACACTTAACCAACTGAGCCACGCAGGCGTCCCCCAGTTGTGCTTTTTTTCCTTCCACTTCCTTACCTCCAGTATTATTCTCTTGCTCACCACTCCCACATAAACAAACAGGCCTGTGGAAAGATATGGCCAATTCGGGTTTAGAATGTAGGAGTTTGCTTTATAAATATATCTGTCCACTTATGAATTTTTTGCCTGGCCATAAAAAATTAAACAGCATGAGAGGTGCCAGGTGGCTCAGTCAGTTAAGCATCAACATCTTGATTTCACTTCTGGTTATGATCTCACGGTTGTGAGATGGAGCCCCACTTTGGGCCCTGTGTTGGGCATGGAGCCTGCTTAAGATTCTCTCTTTTCCTCTGCCCCTCCCCACCTTCTCTGTCTCTCTCTCTCTCAAAAAAAAATTTTTTTTTTTAAAATAGCATGAGTCATACGAGGGGGAAACTTTTTTACAGGTGGGTATCCAGGAGGACTTCACATAGAAAGTAAAATTAATGGCATGAATTTTAGAAGAGAGTTTGGTATAGGGCAACCATTTGTCACAGACAAATGGTCTGCAAATGCTGGTGGGAGTGAGGGGTGCTGGCTCCTTTGACCTCCTGAGCTGGGAACACACTGACCTCTTCTGGGGATCCGAAAAGGTAGTTATTACCGTGGAATACATGTTTGTGTTATATTTAGTGACTGCAATAAGAGTTTGAATAGAAGCTTGATGCTTAAAATGTTTGTTTTGCATTAGGTGGTGGTAGAAGATTAGTGAGGGTAACAGTACCGGTAGAATTTCTACAGAAGGGGCTGGACAGTGGTGGCGTGGTTGGGTGGAGAGGCTGAGTGATTTGCCAGAGCTTTATTTTCAAAGCAGTTGGTTGGGTTTAAGCTTAGGTTGTGTGTTACCTGGTGGGGAAGGGGTGGTTGGAGGGTGTGGCTGAGTGGAAATGAAGGTCAAAGGGTAAGGAAAACCGTGGGTGCTGCTGACAGTAATGGCGGTGGCCAAAGTGCGGCGTGCTTGGGGACACTTGGTAGTGAGAAGCCAGGAAACATCTATCCAGAGCTCTGCAAAGTACTTTTTAACTCTGTAGTATTGTTCAACTGCCACAGAATTTATTGATTTGAAATTCCACATTTGTTTGAGAAGATGTTCTCTCCCTTTTCCTTTCAAACAAAATAATAATTTTGGTACCATGTTATTTTTATTCTTTAAGGCACATATGTGACCTTCAGAGCCTGCCTTTCTAAACTCTAAATTTTAATGTTATTAGTTGCAGCTGGTTTTGCAGTATACCCTGTGCTTGTACAGACTTGAAAATGAGTTTTTTAAAGGTTTTTTGTACTGTGGTACTTAAAATTTCTATTCATTTTTATCCCAATCAAATTGTTTTGTACTGGGGGAGAATTCTTTTTTATTGGAGAAGCAGTGGAAGCTATGTTCACTTGAGAATCTTTGTAATTCATAACAGGACAAGAAATAGTAATTTAATTGATTGAGATATGTTAAAAAGAAGACATAAGAAATAGTAATGATATTATCATATTTGAGGCTGCATGTTTACATTTGGCGCTGTGTGCCTTTAGGCTGAGAGTGTTACTAATCTATGTGATATCCTGCTGTAACCTCATAATTTTAGTAAAGTGTGTAAAATCAGCAAGAAGGAAAAATTACTAAATAACCCTTTTTTGGTCCTTTTTTATTCACCAAAGAGCATTGTGCCTCAGTAGAAAGTAGGAACAAACTTGTTCTTGATATATTCAGTTTTTATTTTAAAACTTTCAGTTTTGCTAGCCCTCTTATTCTAGATGTAGTGGTGATTTTATTACTTCACTCTTGCTGGTAGGCTAATTTGTGGGAAGAATATTACTTCTGTTGGTTTGAAAGGTCAGGAGTGTGTATGTTTGCCACTCGGGGGTTCAAGTTCACGTAGGACAAAGTTTGAGAGCCTTTTTGTTGATCAGCTCAGTTGGGTTTCCCCACTGTAGCCTGCTATAAAGTAGTAAAGAAAGCCATCTTTTGAATTAATAAAGTGATGAATTATCTAATTACAAAGTTGATGTGAAATGGCAGTATGATAACTTTGACTGCATTACTAAGTGATCCCAGTGACTGATCAGATGTGCCTGGGTTCCATTAAGGAAAAATATGCCATTAAATATTTACTACAAACCGCAAGCAGAAACAACAGGATTGCTAACCTCTGATCACCAGGGTGCTTGTATCTGCTTGTTTGGAGGTAGCTGTTAGATGAGACATCTCTCGTGTCTGCTCAGCACAGCTGCTAGAAGACTTGGTTGTCGGGATATTACCTCTCCTCTGGTTTTAAGGAAAGCAGGCAAACAGCCAAGATGCTTAACTGCATGCAGATCCTGGCATTCTAATTATGAAATGCTGACGCACTTATGATTTATATGGTTTTCTCTTTATTACAGTAAACTGAATCTCTGCATTGGTTCAAGAGACCATTATTCTCAAAAACATTCTTCCAAGTAAAGTGACATTTGTAGGACACTTGGGCTTTCAAAACCCAACAAGTCATTGTGTTTTTAATGTGTGTTTCATGTTCTTCATTTTTAGCCATTCAGTTAATATTTATCTTCATTTAAGTGTAAATAACCTATGATGAGTTGGTGTGTTTGTTATAAAGACCAGATGCTAGCTGACTTCTGAAGTTGGGAAGGATAATTAGTAAATTCTTAATCAGCATTTTTATTCATACCTGTGTTGGTCAAGGTTAATTGCTTATGAAAGGCTAATGCTGTAATTAAAACTATTGATGGATAAATGTGTTTGCCAAGCCTTGTTGCCTTCTCTATTTGAGTGTACAACTTGCCATTAATTCAGATAGAGCCAATGTTTTTTAAATGACAATATGTCGTTGTGAAATGGCAGAGGTTGCTTTCCTTGCTTTGGCCTTCCCTTGGGTGGCGAAACTGGAGTGCCGTGTCTGCCTACCCGAGTCTGACATTTTTATTTTTTTTTAATTTATTTTATTTTTTAAAAGATTTTATTTATTTATTTGACAGAGAGAGAGTGAGCACGAGCAGGGGGAGGGGCAGAGGTATAGGGAGAAGCAGACTCCCCACCGAATAGGGAGCCAGACGCGGGGCTCGATCCCAGGACCCTGAGATCATGACCTGAGCCAAAGGCAGACACTTCACCAACTGAGCCCCCCAGGCGCCCCCTGAGTGTGACTTTCTTAGAGCCAGGAATTACATTTCATTTCGAATCCCTGGCCACCTGCATGGTATACAGTAGGTATTTAATTGACTACTGAATGAAGGACTGCATGAAAACTGTATATTTTTTTGTTTTATTGAGTGTATTTTGCTAAATATGTCTAAAAAATAATATGTTACTGCAAACATATCAGACTAGGTAAAAAGAAGTCTTTAATATGTAAAATCCAAGAAGTTCGGTAAGTTTGTTGATGGGTCAGAGTCAGAGAGGCTGCCGTTATCCTCAATTCTTCAGGAAACGGTGAATCGTCATGTTAATTATTACAGAGTTCAGCATACCTGTTCTGTAAAAGCCTGGATGGTCAGTATGGCTCAGTGGGCCAAGAGGCAGAAGTGAATTATTACTGTATCCTGGCAATTTGTAGTGTCTGCTGAGAGTGCACCTTCTTAGCTCTGCTCTTGGCACCTGAAAGCCTCTCTGGGCTACGTGTAAGTAAACAGGGCTGGCCATGCTCTAATAAAACTTTGTTTATGGACACTGAACAATGATTTTCACATGCTTTTCACTTATCCCCCAATATTCTCTTTATTTTTTCCCCAAACATTTATTTATTTTATTTTATTTTATTTTATTTTTTTTAAAGATTTTATTTATTTATTTGACAGAGAGAGAGACAGATGCGAGAGAGGGAACACAAGCAGGGGGAGTGGGAGAGGAAGAAGCAGGCTCACAGCAGAGGAGCCTGATGTGGGGCTCGATCCCACAACGCCGGGATCACGCCCTGAGCCGAAGGCAGACGCCTAACCGCTGTGCCACCCAGGCGCCCCTCCCCAAACATTTAAAACCGTAGGCAGACACTCTAAGCTTGCAGCATGTGCAGAAACAGGTGGAAGGTCATACTTGGGCCATGGACCACTGTTTGCTAACCCTTGAATTATTCTTTGTAAGCCAGAAGAATTTTTGCTCTTGAAAGAAAACAGATTCTATGCTACCAGAAAATTCTCTGAGAATTAAAAAAAGATAGGGGCGCCTGGGTGTTGCAGCTGGTTAAGCAACTGACTCTTGGTTTTGATTCAGGTCGTGATCTCAGGGTCCTGGGATCGAATCCCATGTCAGGCTCCATGCTGGTGGAGTCAGCTTGAGGTTCTCTCTCCCTTTCCCTCTGCCCCTCCTGCTGTCTCTCTCTCTCTCAAATAAATAAATAAATCTTAAAAAAAAGGGTAGAAAATGTTTTATGTTACCTTCTAACAAGCCATTAGTTCTATTGTTATATTGCCAATTACGTTCATAAGCACAGTATGTATTCAATAATTGATTTTTGAGTTTATTTTTTACTCCAAGAAGATTTAACTTAGTAACTTAAAAATGGTTCAATTCAGTAATACAGTGGGTTAGGTGTAGTATTTCACTAAAGATTAGGAAGAAATAAAATTGTTAAATAGAAAAAAATTGTTTACTTTGTTTATTAATGTCTTGAATACACTTTCATTCTTAGTTTTTTAACTGCAGGTGTTATATTTTGTTATTTTGTCCTGAAATGAAATGTAAAGATATGATTTTCTGGTAGAAATATTTTGACTATATAACTCAAGTTCAGAAAGTTATTGTTTGATTCTTTAGTTTTTTTTTTTTTTAATTATGGATATCGCGCTTAGACCTTACATACTATGGCTTGACTATTTCTATTAGGAATGAAGAAGGACCTCTCGTGGGAGAAAAAACCAAGTATGTTTTAGGTGTGTACTTTTAATAATAATAAAAATTGTGATAGCTTGCTCTGTTACATTTTCTGACCAGCAGAAACAAGGTGGAAGTTTAATGGCAGAAATTAGACATTGCTATTTGATATGGAAAACAAGGTGACTCGGTATATTACAAATATAAGAGAATTTGGGTGTGGCTTCTCTAAACCAGATTAACAAACATGTCCTGATCAAGAGAGAGCATAACCTCACTAGTCTCTGTCAAGGGTCAATTTTCATTAAAATTTCTATTTTGAGTACTTAGTGTTAGATGTTTAAAGAGATATATTCAGATAAGTGTTCATTTATGAAACACTGAAGGAAGCAAGGAAAGTCTTGTCCTATCAGGCACACTGATTATGACTTAGTATCTGGAAGAGCTCTACTGTTCTAGTGATCCAACCATGTATCAGGCTGCCTTGACACAGCCTGGAGCTACCTGTCCTTGGAAGGGTTTCATTCAGGGTCAGCATCTCATGTCAGGATGAGTTAGCTCCATTAGTATAAGGTAGGGCTGGTGCTTTTGAGTTTTTGGTACCCGTGATAATTGTGGAAGGAGGGTAGTGTATCTTTCCCTATCCTTTTCTATCCAGGTCCTGCTTGTTCCCAAAGTTTCAGTGCAAATCTTTGACGAAATCCACCAGACTAGGATTTATCTGTTCTGGTCATTAAATCAGTGGTCCCTGGCATTCGCTCTGCCAACCAGTTGACAACTGTGAGTAGTCTCTGTTTTTATTGGTTATATGTCTTCATTTCCTGTACTTTGTGAGAACAGAATCATGTTACCCACTTCCTTCCTGCAGCACAAAAGCTACGATTTTAGGATTGACAAGATCACAGCAAGTGTCCAGGTCCATGGCCTCTCTGCTCCTCTTGCCACGATGCATCAGTTGTGGCTCAGAGGAGGTCAGGTAGTCACCTGCTGACGGAGGAGTGCTAAAATTTAGGTCCTTTGAGCTCAGTTGAATGTTCTTTCTGTTAGTTGATGCCCTAGTACTCAAGAACTAGCTTCTAAGTTGAAGTAAAAATGTGATACAGCAAACAGTTTAGCAGTACAAACAACTTTTCAGCAATATCTGATCCTTCTATGTGTATTTTTTCAGCTTTATTGGTATGTAACTTACATATAGCATTATGTAAGTGTAAGGTATACAGACTGTTGATTTGATACACATATAGTGCAAAATGATTTTGTGTTGGCTAACACCTTCATTAAATCACATAATTACCATGTTTTCATGGTGAGAACATGTAAGAACTTAATTTTCAAATATATAATATAGTGTTATTGGCTATAAACACCGCGCTGTCCAGTAGAGTCCCAGAACCTATTCATCTTATAGCTGGAAGTGTGTACCTTTTGATCAGTGTATACAAATTTTCCCCTTTCACCCCCCATTCTTTATATTGAAGGTTATCTGTATGAGGCCAGGATAAGTTACACCATAGGATTACTTGTGTCCACGTTTGAAACTAGATTTGATTCGATTATCTGCATAATGGTGAGCTTCAGTCTCAGGGAGTCTCTGTTTAAGTGACTATGGCTTTCCGTACCAGCTAGGTGCCCGTCCTTCAGTAACTCAGCTATAAACAGAACTGCTGTGCCATACACTTCACAGCATGTGGATTTGTCTTCTGTTCTTCATTTTCTGCCCCATACTCCACCAAGAAGCCAGTGAATACTCTTTTTCTTACGTCAGCAGATGAAGAGACAGTCGAGGGATCTATTATGAGTTGCCCGGTGCTCCACTACCCTGATTTCATTTTATTTGTTTTTATTTTTTAATTTACTTGAACTCTATAAAGTAGTTTAACAACTATAATCACATATAGCTCTTACGAACATCCCTCTGAGTTGTTATTGTTTTTCTTCCTTTTGCAGATTAGGAGCGCTTAAGGTCACAGTGTTTTAAAAACAAAAAAGCCAGAGCTTTAACCTGGCTCTCCTAATTTCCGATTTTCTCTGTACTCTACCGTACTGCATTCTGGGTTACGTTAGCTCTGTGTTACAGCTCTAATCATGAACTGTTGTACGCTTAGGAGCAAAACCCAGGGTGAACGAAATGAGAATATTTGATAGGATTTCTGTCACTGATATTAAAGTGGTGCCATAGGCAGGGGTCTGAGTTACTTCCTGAGGATTCCCACTGTTTTCACACACGTGGCACACCCTGTCTCACACGCCTCTCTCCCTTATATGTTTTACTTCTGAGTAAGTGCTGCTAGGGTGTGTGGGAGGAGGGTGGGTTTTTTGTATCAAATATTTCTGAATTGATGCTGCCACAGCTCCAGGTGACAATAAAGGTGATTGGAACGGAATTTGCATGGAGTTAAGCTACTTTGTGGAATCTGGATTCCATAACCTTGAAGTACTGAATATTAAAACATTAATTATTCAAGAGCCTTTAGCCTGGATCTGGCTCGTTTTCAAGCCATTATTAGAGGTGGCTTTTTTTTTTTTTGTGATTCTATAAATATTTGCATTTACAGATTAGAATATCTTATAATGTGGTAGAATATATGCACAATATAGAAGAAAATCCTCTTTGACCTTCTTGGACACTTCTTTTTCTTTGAGGAGTATTTTTTTTTTTTAAGATTTTATTTATTTATTTGACAGAGATAGAGACAGCTAGCGAGAGAGGGAACACAAGCAGGGGGAGTGGGAGAGGAAGAAGCAGGCTCATAGCGGAGGAGCCTGATGTGGGGCTTGATCCCACAACACCGGGATCACGCCCTGAGCCGAAGGCAGACGCTCAACCGCTGTGCCACCCAGGCGCCCCTGAGGAGTATTTATGTGACCTTAAAAATTATACCTGATATTAATGGGATAGGCAAGTAATTCAGAAATACCATTTTTGAACAAATAGTTGTCGAGCAAAAGAAAAGCATTTAGAACTACGTTTGATGAGACTTGGCAGTTGTGGGCCCTATTTCAAGTTTTAATTGATAATTTGGTTTTGGGGGGCTTGGGTGGCACAGTGGATTAAATGTCCCACTCTTGATTTCAGCTGAGGTCGTGATCTCAGGGTTATGAGATCGAGCCCCACCTCCAGCTCTGCGCTCTGCGCGGAATCCGCTTGAGACTGTCCTTTCCATCTGCCCCTCTCGCTTGTGCTCTCTTCCTCTCTCTAAAAATCAATAAATCTTTAAAGAAAATAGTGATTTGTTTTTAGTTTTGATGTTTGTAGGAAAATTTTATCGAGGCACTCATTATGCAGAGCTGTTTCATTAGGATCAGCTGAATTAGGATCAGGATGGAAAATACCCTTCCANGAAACCCAGGGTGAACGAAATGAGAATATTTGATAGGATTTCTGTCACTGATATTAAAGTAGTGCCATAGGCAGGGGTCTGAGTTACTTCCTGAGGATTCCCACTGTTTTCACACACGTGGCACACCCTGTCTCACACGCCTCTCTCCCTTATATGTTTACTTCTGAGTAAGTGCTGCTAGGGTGTGTGGGAGGAGGGTGGGTTTTTTGTATCAAATATTTCTGAATTGATGCTGCCACAGCTCCAGGTGACAATAAAGGTGATTGGAACGGAATTTGCATGGAGTTAAGCTACTTTGTGGAATCTGGATTCCATAACCTTGAAGTACTGAATATTAAAACATTAATTATTCAAGAGCCTTTAGCCTGGATCTGGCTCGTTTTCAAGCCATTATTAGAGGTGGCTTTTTTTTTTTTTGTGATTCTATAAATATTTGCATTTACAGATTAGAATATCTTATAATGTGGTAGAATATATGCACAATATAGAAGAAAATCCTCTTTGACCTTCTTGGACACTTCTTTTTCTTTGAGGAGTATTTTTTTTTTTTAAGATTTTATTTATTTATTTGACAGAGATAGAGACAGCTAGCGAGAGAGGGAACACAAGCAGGGGGAGTGGGAGAGGAAGAAGCAGGCTCATAGCAGAGGAGCCTGATGTGGGGCTCGATCCCA